>NW_026893618.1:703954-1055931 GCF_032452875.1 Bos javanicus
CCACGTGATCAGTGCATGGGCAGTCATGTGATCAGTGCATGATATAGACGTGATCAGTGCATGATCAGTCTCGTGATCAGTGCATGATAGCCACGTGATCAGTGCATGATCAGTCACCTGATGGGTGTATGATCATTCACGTGACCTGTACATGGTAGCTACATGATCATTGCATGATCAGCCACGTGAGTAGTGCATGATAGCCACGTGATCACTGCATGATCAGTCACGTGATCAGTGCATGATCAGTCATGTGACCAGTACATGGTAGCTGCGTGATCATGCATGATCAGCCACGTGAGCAGTGCATGATAGCCACGTGATCAGTGCATGATCAGTCACGTGATCAGTGCATGATCAGCCACGTGATCAGTGCATGATCAGCCACGTGATCAGTGCATGATCAGTCACGTGATCAGTGCATGTAGCTACGTGATCAGTGCATGATCAGCCACGTGATCAGTGCATGATAGCCACGTGATCAGTGCATGATCAGCCACGTGATCAGTGCATGATCAGTCATGTGATACGTGCATGATCAGCCACGTGATCAGTGCATGATAGCCACGTGATCAGTGCATGATCAGTCACGTGATCAGTGCATGATCAGTCACGTGATCAGTGCATGATCATTTACGTGATCAGTGCATGATCAGTCACGTGACCAGTATATGGTAGCTACGTGATCATTGCATGACAGCCACGTGATCAGTGCATGATAGCCACGTGATGTGTGCATGAGTTACGTGAGCAGTGCATGATCAGCCACGTGATCAGTGCATGAGTGCCACGTGATCAGTGCATGATCAGTTACGTGAGCAGTGTATGATCAGCCACGTGATCAGTGCATGGTCAGACACGTGATCAGTGTATGATCAGCCACGTGATCAGTGCATGATATCCAAGTGATCAGTGCATGATCATCACGTGATCAGTGTATGATCAGCCACGTGAACAGTGCATGCTCAGTCACGTGATCTGGGCCTGCTGAGCTGCGTGATTACTGTCTGCTCATCTGCTTGACAATTGCCAGCTGAGCTGCACGATTCCTGCCTGTCATCTGCTTGACAATTGCCAGCTGTGCTGCGTAATTCCTGCCTGCTCAGCTGCTTGATTATTGCCAGCTGAGCAGCATGATTCCTCACACCTGAGTTCCATGATTATTGCCTGCTGACTGTTTGATTCGTGCCTACTCAGCTCTTTGTTTATTGCCTCCAGAGGCACATGATCAGTGTATGATAGCAAACATGATCAGCGCATGATCAGTCACATGATCAGCGCCATTAAGTCACGTGATCACTACATGATAGTCATGTGATCAGTCCATGCTCAGTCACGGTATCAGTGCATGATCAGTCACGTGATTAGTGTATGATCATCCACGTGATCAGTGCATGGGCAGTCATGTGATCAGTGCATGATATAGACGTGATCAGTGCATGATCAGTCTCGTGATCAGTGCATGATAGCCACGTGATCAGTGCATGATCAGTCACCTGATGGGTGTATGATCATTCACGTGACCTGTACATGGTAGCTACATGATCATTGCATGATCAGCCACGTGAGTAGTGCATGATAGCCACGTGATCAGTGCATGATCAGTCACGTGATCAGTGCATGATCAGTCATGTGACCAGTACATGGTAGCTGCGTGATCATGGCATGATCAGCCACGTGAGCAGTGCATGATAGCCACGTGATCAGTGCATGATCAGACACGTGATCAGTGCATGATCAGTCACGTGATCAGTGCATGATCAGCCACGTGATCAGTGCATGATCAGGCACGTGATCAGTGTATGTCCAGCCAAGTGATCAGTGCATGATAGCCACGTGATCAGTGCATGATCAGTCACGTGATCAGTGCATGATCAGTTATGTGATCAGTGTATGATCAGCCACGTGATCAGTGCATGATCAGCCACGTGATCAGTGCATGATCAATTACGTGATCAGTGCATGATCAGTCACGTGACCAGTACATGGTAGCTACGTGATCATTGCATGATCAGCCACGTGATCAGTGCATGATAGCCACGTGATCAGTGCATGATAGCCACGTGATCAGTGCATGATCAGTCATGTGATACGTGTGTGATCAGCCACGTGATCAGTGCATGATATCCACGTGATCAGTGCATGACAGCCACGTGATCAGTGCATGAGAGCCACGTGATCAGTGCATGATCAGTCACGTGATACATGTGTGATCAGCCACGTGATCAGTGCATGATGAGCCACGTGATCAGTGCAGGATCAATTACGTGATCAGTGCATGATCAGTCACGTGACCAGTACATGGTTGCTACGTGATCATTGCATGATCAGCCACGTGAGCAGAGCATGATAGCCACGTGATCAGTGCATGATCAGTCACGTGATCAGTACATGATCAGTCACGTGAACAGTGCATGATCATTTACGTGATCTTTGCATGATCAGTCACGTGACCAGTATATGGTTGCTACGTGATCATTCCATGACGAGCCACGTGAGCAGTGCATGATAGCCACGTGATGTGTGCATGAGTTACGTGAGCAGAGTATGATCAGCCACGTGATCAGTGCATGAGTGCCACGTGATCAGTGCATGATATGTCACGTGACAGGTGTGTGATCAGCCACGTGAACAGTGCATGTTCAGCCACGTGATCAGTGCATGATAGCCACGTGATCAGTGCATGATCAGTTACGTGAGCAGTGTATGATCAGCCACGTGATCAGTGCATGGTCAGACACGTGAACAGTGTATGATCAGCCACGTGATCAGTGCATGATATCCAAGTGATCAGTGCATGATCATCACGTGATCAGTGTATGATCAGCCACGTGAACAGTGCATGCTCAGTCACGTGATCTGGGCCTGCTGAGCTGCGTGATTACTGTCTGCTCATCTGCTTGACAATTGCCAGCTGAGCTGCACGATTCCTGCCTGTCATCTGCTTGACAATTGCCAGCTGTGCTGCGTAATTCCTGCCTGCTCAGCTGCTTGATTATTGCCAGCTGAGCAGCATGATTCCTCACACCTGAGTTCCATGATTATTGCCTGCTGACTGTTTGATTCGTGCCTACTCAGCTCTTTGTTTATTGCCTCCAGAGGCACATGATCAGTGTATGATAGCAAACATGATCAGCGCATGATCAGTCACATGATCAGCGCCATTAAGTCACGTGATCACTACATGATAGTCATGTGATCAGTCCATGCTCAGTCACGGTATCAGTGCATGATCAGCCACGTGATCAGTGCATGATCTGTCACAAGATTAGTGTATGATCATCCACGTGATCAGTGCATGGGCAGTCATGTGATCAGTGCATGATATAGACGTGATCAGTGCATGATCAGTCTCGTGATCAGTGCATGATAGCCACGTGATCAGTGCATGATCAGTCACCTGATGGGTGTATGATCATTCACGTGACCTGTACATGGTAGCTACATGATCATTGCATGATCAGCCACGTGAGTAGTGCATGATAGCCACGTGATCACTGCATGATCAGTCACGTGATCAGTGCATGATCAGTCATGTGACCAGTACATGGTAGCTGCGTGATCATGGCATGATCAGCCACGTGAGCAGTGCATGATAGCCACGTGATCAGTGCATGATCAGACACGAGATCAGTGCATGATCAGTCACGTGATCAGTGCATGATCAGCCACGTGATCAGTGCATGATCAGGCACGTGATCAGTGTATGTCAGCCAAGTGATCAGTGCATGATAGCCACGTGATCAGTGCATGATCAGTCACGTGATCAGTGCATGATCAGTTATGTGATCAGTGTATGATCAGCCACGTGATCAGTGCATGATCAGCCACGTGATCAGTGCATGATCAATTACGTGATCAGTGCATGATCAGTCACGTGACCAGTACATGGTAGCTACGTGATCATTGCATGATCAGCCACGTGATCAGTGCATGATAGCCACGTGATCAGTGCATGATAGCCACGTGATCAGTGCATGATCAGTCATGTGATACGTGTGTGATCAGCCACGTGATCAGTGCATGATATCCACGTGATCAGTGCATGACAGCCACGTGATCAGTGCATGAGAGCCACGTGATCAGTGCATGATCAGTCACGTGATACATGTGTGATCAGCCACGTGATCAGTGCATGATGAGCCACGTGATCAGTGCATGATCAATTACGTGATCAGTGCATGATCAGTCACGTGACCAGTACATGGTTGCTACGTGATCGTTGCATGATCAGCCACGTGAGCAGAGCATGATAGCCACGTGATCAGTGCATGATCAGTCACGTGATCAGTGCATGATCAGTCACGTGAACAGTGCATGATCATTTACGTGATCAGTGCATGATCAGTCACGTGACCAGTATATGGTTGCTACGTGATCATTCCATGACGAGCCACGTGAGCAGTGCATGATAGCCACGTGATGTGTGCATGAGTTACGTGAGCAGTGTATGATCAGCCACGTGATCAGTGCATGAGTGCCACGTGATCAGTGCATGATAGTCACGTGACAGTGTGTGATCAGCCACGTGAACAGTGCATGATCAGCCACGTGATCAGTGCATGATAGCCACGTGATCAGTGCATGATCATCACGTGATCAGTGTATGATCAGCCACGTGAACAGTGCATGCTCAGTCACGTGATCTGGGCCTGCTGAGCTGCGTGATTACTGTCTGCTCATCTGCTTGACAATTGCCAGCTGAGCTGCACGATTCCTGCCTGTCATCTGCTTGACAATTGCCAGCTGTGCTGCGTAATTCCTGCCTGCTCAGCTGCTTGATTATTGCCAGCTGAGCAGCATGATTCCTCACAGCTGAGTTCCATGATTATTGCCTGCTGACTGTTTGATTCGTGCCTACTCAGCTCTTTGTTTATTGCCTCCAGAGGCACATGATCAGTGTATGATAGCAAACATGATCAGCGCATGATCAGTCACATGATCAGCGCCATTAAGTCACGTGATCACTACATGATAGTCATGTGATCAGTCCATGCTCAGTCACGGTATCAGTGCATGATCAGCCACGTGATCAGTGCATGATCTGTCACATGATTAGTGTATGATCATCCACGTGATCAGTGCATGGGCAGTCATGTGATCAGTGCATGATATAGACGTGATCAGTGCATGATCAGTCTCGTGATCAGTGCATGATAGCCACGTGATCAGTGCATGATCAGTCACCTGATGGGTGTATGATCATTCACGTGACCTGTACATGGTAGCTACATGATCATTGCATGATCAGCCACGTGAGTAGTGCATGATAGCCACGTGATCAGTGCATGATCAGTCACGTGATCAGTGCATGATCAGTCATGTGACCAGTACATGGTAGCTGCGTGATCATGGCATGATCAGCCACGTGAGCAGTGCATGATAGCCACGTGATCAGTGCATGATCAGACACGTGATCAGTGCATGATCAGTCACGTGATCAGTGCATGATCAGCCACGTGATCAGTGCATGATCAGGCACGTGATCAGTGCATGATCAGCCACGTGATCAGTGCATGATAGCCACGTGATCAGTGCATGATCAGTCACGTGATCAGTGCATGATCAGTCACGTGATCAGTGCATGATCATTTACGTGATCAGTGCATGATCAGTCACGTGACCAGTATATGGTAGCTACGTGATCATTCCATGACGAGCCACGTGAGCAGTGCATGATAGCCACGTGATGTGTGCATGAGTTACGTGAGCAGAGTATGATCAGCCACGTGATCAGTGCATGAGTGCCACGTGATCAGTGCATGATATGTCACGTGACAGGTGTGTGATCAGCCACGTGAACAGTGCATGTTCAGCCACGTGATCAGTGCATGATAGCCACGTGATCAGTGCATGATCAGTTACGTGAGCAGTGTATGATCAGCCACGTGATCAGTGCATGGTCAGACACGTGAACAGTGTATGATCAGCCACGTGATCAGTGCATGATATCCAAGTGATCAGTGCATGATCATCACGTGATCAGTGTATGATCAGCCACGTGAACAGTGCATGCTCAGTCACGTGATCTGGGCCTGCTGAGCTGCGTGATTACTGTCTGCTCATCTGCTTGACAATTGCCAGCTGAGCTGCACGATTCCTGCCTGTCATCTGCTTGACAATTGCCAGCTGTGCTGCGTAATTCCTGCCTGCTCAGCTGCTTGATTATTGCCAGCTGAGCAGCATGATTCCTCACACCTGAGTTCCATGATTATTGCCTGCTGACTGTTTGATTCGTGCCTACTCAGCTCTTTGTTTATTGCCTCCAGAGGCACATGATCAGTGTATGATAGCAAACATGATCAGCGCATGATCAGTCACATGATCAGCGCCATTAAGTCACGTGATCACTACATGATAGTCATGTGATCAGTCCATGCTCAGTCACGGTATCAGTGCATGATCAGTCACGTGATTAGTGTATGATCATCCACGTGATCAGTGCATGGGCAGTCATGTGATCAGTGCATGATATAGACGTGATCAGTGCATGATCAGTCTCGTGATCAGTGCATGATAGCCACGTGATCAGTGCATGATCAGTCACCTGATGGGTGTATGATCATTCACGTGACCTGTACATGGTAGCTACATGATCATTGCATGATCAGCCACGTGAGTAGTGCATGATAGCCACGTGATCACTGCATGATCAGTCACGTGATCAGTGCATGATCAGTCATGTGACCAGTACATGGTAGCTGCGTGATCATGGCATGATCAGCCACGTGAGCAGTGCATGATAGCCACGTGATCAGTGCATGATCAGTCACGTGATCAGTGCATGATCAGTCACGTGATCAGTGCATGATCAGCCACGTGATCAGTGCATGATCAGTCACGTGATCAGTGTATGATCAGCCACGTGATCAGTGCATGATAGCCACGTGATCAGTGCATGATCAGTCACGTGATCAGTGCATGATCAGTCACGTGATCAGTGCATGATCAGCCACGTGATCAGTGCATGATCAGCCACGTGATCAGTGCATGATCAATTACGTGATCAGTGCATGATCAGTCACGTGATCAGTGCATGATAGCTACGTGATCAGTGCATGATCAGCCACGTGATCAGTGCATGATAGCCACGTGATCAGTGCATGATCAGCCACGTGATCAGTGCATGATCAGTCACGTGATCAGTGCATGATCAGTCACGTGATCAGTGCATGATAGCCACGTGATCAGTGCATGATCAGCCACGTGATCAGTGCATGATCAGCCACGTGATCAGTGCATGATCAGCCACGTGATCAGTGCATGATCAGTTACGTGATCAGTGCATGATCAGTCACGTGACCAGTGCATGGTAGCTACGTGATCAGTGCATGATCAGCCACGTGATCAGTGCATGATAGCCACGTGATCAGTGCATGATAGCCACGTGATCAGTGCATGATCAGTCACGTGATAGTGTGTGATCAGCCACGTGATCAGTGCATGATATCCACGTGATCAGTGCATGATCAGCCACGTGATCAGTGCATGAGAGCCACGTGATCAGTGCATGATCAGTCACGTGATCATGTGTGATCAGCCACGTGATCAGTGCATGATGAGCCACGTGATCAGTGCATGATCAATTACGTGATCAGTGCATGATCAGTCACGTGACCAGTACATGGTTGCTACGTGATCGTTGCATGATCAGCCACGTGAGCAGTGCATGATAGCCACGTGATCAGTGCATGATCAGTCACGTGATCAGTGCATGATCAGTCACGTGATCAGTGCATGATCATTTACGTGATCAGTGCATGATCAGTCACGTGACCAGTATATGGTAGCTACGTGATCATTGCATGACAGCCACGTGATCAGTGCATGATAGCCACGTGATGTGTGCATGAGTTACGTGATCAGTGTATGATCAGCCACGTGATCAGTGCATGAGTGCCACGTGATCAGTGCATGATAGTCACGTGACAGTGTGTGATCAGCCACGTGATCAGTGCATGATCAGCCACGTGATCAGTGCATGATAGCCACGTGATCAGTGCATGATCAGTTACGTGATCAGTGCATGATCAGCCACGTGATCAGTGCATGATAGCCACGTGATCAGTGCATGATCATCACGTGATCAGTGCATGATCAGCCACGTGATCAGTGCATGATCAGTCACGTGATCAGGGCCTGCTGAGCTGCGTGATTACTGTCTGCTCATCTGCTTGACAATTGCCAGCTGAGCTGCACGATTCCTGCCTGTCATCTGCTTGACAATTGCCAGCTGTGCTGCGTAATTCCTGCCTGATCAGCTGCTTGATTATTGCCAGCTGAGCAGCATGATTCCTCACACCTGTGTTCCATGATTATTGCCTGCTGACTGTTTGATTCGTGCCTACTCAGCTCTTTGTTTATTGCCTCCAGAGGCACATGATCAGTGTATGATAGCAAACATGATCAGTGCATGATCAGTCACATGATCAGTGCATTAAGTCACGTGATCACTACATGATAGTCATGTGATCAGTCCATGCTCAGTCACGTGATCAGTGCATGATAGCCACGTGATGTGTGCATGAGTTACGTGAGCAGAGTATGATCAGCCACGTGATCAGTGCATGAGTGCCACGTGATCAGTGCATGATATGTCACGTGACAGTGTGTGATCAGCCACGTGAACAGTGCATGATCAGCCACGTGATCAGTGCATGATAGCCACGTGATCAGTGCATGATCAGTTACGTGAGCAGTGTATGATCAGCCACGTGATCAGTGCATGGTCAGACACGTGAACAGTGTATGATCAGCCACGTGATCAGTGCATGATATCCAAGTGATCAGTGCATGATCATCACGTGATCAGTGTATGATCAGCCACGTGAACAGTGCATGCTCAGTCACGTGATCTGGGCCTGCTGAGCTGCGTGATTACTGTCTGCTCATCTGCTTGACAATTGCCAGCTGAGCTGCACGATTCCTGCCTGTCATCTGCTTGACAATTGCCAGCTGTGCTGCGTAATTCCTGCCTGCTCAGCTGCTTGATTATTGCCAGCTGAGCAGCATGATTCCTCACACCTGAGTTCCATGATTATTGCCTGCTGACTGTTTGATTCGTGCCTACTCAGCTCTTTGTTTATTGCCTCCAGAGGCACATGATCAGTGTATGATAGCAAACATGATCAGCGCATGATCAGTCACATGATCAGCGCCATTAAGTCACGTGATCACTACATGATAGTCATGTGATCAGTCCATGCTCAGTCACGGTATCAGTGCATGATCAGCCACGTGATCAGTGCATGATCTGTCACATGATTAGTGTATGATCATCCACGTGATCAGTGCATGGGCAGTCATGTGATCAGTGCATGATATAGACGTGATCAGTGCATGATCAGTCTCGTGATCAGTGCATGATAGCCACGTGATCAGTGCATGATCAGTCACCTGATGGGTGTATGATCATTCACGTGACCTGTACATGGTAGCTACATGATCATTGCATGATCAGCCACGTGAGTAGTGCATGATAGCCACGTGATCAGTGCATGATCAGTCACGTGATCAGTGCATGATCAGTCATGTGACAGTACATGGTAGCTGCGTGATCATGGCATGATCAGCCACGTGATCAGTGCATGATAGCCACGTGATCAGTGCATGATCAGACACGTGATCAGTGCATGATCAGTCACGTGATCAGTGCATGGTAGCCACGTGATCAGTGCATGATCAGCCACGTGATCAGTGCATGATAGCCACGTGATCAGTGCATGATAGCCACGTGATCAGTGCATGATCAGTCATGTGATACGTGTGTGATCAGCCACGTGATCAGTGCATGATATCCACGTGATCAGTGCATGACAGCCACGTGATCAGTGCATGAGAGCCACGTGATCAGTGCATGATCAGTCACGTGATACATGTGTGATCAGCCACGTGATCAGTGCATGATGAGCCACGTGATCAGTGCAGGATCAATTACGTGATCAGTGCATGATCAGTCACGTGACCAGTACATGGTTGCTACGTGATCGTTGCATGATCAGCCACGTGAGCAGAGCATGATAGCCACGTGATCAGTGCATGATCAGTCACGTGATCAGTACATGATCAGTCACGTGAACAGTGCATGATCATTTACGTGATCTTTGCATGATCAGTCACGTGACCAGTATATGGTTGCTACGTGATCATTCCATGACGAGCCACGTGAGCAGTGCATGATAGCCACGTGATGTGTGCATGAGTTACGTGAGCAGAGTATGATCAGCCACGTGATCAGTGCATGAGTGCCACGTGATCAGTGCATGATATGTCACGTGACAGGTGTGTGATCAGCCACGTGAACAGTGCATGTTCAGCCACGTGATCAGTGCATGATAGCCACGTGATCAGTGCATGATCAGTTACGTGAGCAGTGTATGATCAGCCACGTGATCAGTGCATGGTCAGACACGTGAACAGTGTATGATCAGCCACGTGATCAGTGCATGATATCCAAGTGATCAGTGCATGATCATCACGTGATCAGTGTATGATCAGCCACGTGAACAGTGCATGCTCAGTCACGTGATCTGGGCCTGCTGAGCTGCGTGATTACTGTCTGCTCATCTGCTTGACAATTGCCAGCTGAGCTGCACGATTCCTGCCTGTCATCTGCTTGACAATTGCCAGCTGTGCTGCGTAATTCCTGCCTGCTCAGCTGCTTGATTATTGCCAGCTGAGCAGCATGATTCCTCACACCTGAGTTCCATGATTATTGCCTGCTGACTGTTTGATTCGTGCCTACTCAGCTCTTTGTTTATTGCCTCCAGAGGCACATGATCAGTGTATGATAGCAAACATGATCAGCGCATGATCAGTCACATGATCAGCGCCATTAAGTCACGTGATCACTACATGATAGTCATGTGATCAGTCCATGCTCAGTCACGGTATCAGTGCATGATCAGCCACGTGATCAGTGCATGATCTGTCACAAGATTAGTGTATGATCATCCACGTGATCAGTGCATGGGCAGTCATGTGATCAGTGCATGATATAGACGTGATCAGTGCATGATCAGTCTCGTGATCAGTGCATGATAGCCACGTGATCAGTGCATGATCAGTCACCTGATGGGTGTATGATCATTCACGTGACCTGTACATGGTAGCTACATGATCATTGCATGATCAGCCACGTGAGTAGTGCATGATAGCCACGTGATCACTGCATGATCAGTCACGTGATCAGTGCATGATCAGTCATGTGACCAGTACATGGTAGCTGCGTGATCATGGCATGATCAGCCACGTGAGCAGTGCATGATAGCCACGTGATCAGTGCATGATCAGACACGAGATCAGTGCATGATCAGTCACGTGATCAGTGCATGATCAGCCACGTGATCAGTGCATGACCAGGCACGTGATCAGTGTATGTCAGCCAAGTGATCAGTGCATGATAGCCACGTGATCAGTGCATGATCAGTCACGTGATCAGTGCATGATCAGTTATGTGATCAGTGTATGATCAGCCACGTGATCAGTGCATGATCAGCCACATGATCAGTGCATGATCAATTACGTGATCAGTGCATGATCAGTCACGTGACCAGTACATGGTAGCTACGTGATCATTGCATGATCAGCCACGTGATCAGTGCATGATAGCCACGTGATCAGTGCATGATAGCCACGTGATCAGTGCATGATCAGTCATGTGATACGTGTGTGATCAGCCACGTGATCAGTGCATGATATCCACGTGATCAGTGCATGACAGCCACGTGATCAGTGCATGAGAGCCACGTGATCAGTGCATGATCAGTCACGTGATACATGTGTGATCAGCCACGTGATCAGTGCATGATGAGCCACGTGATCAGTGCAGGATCAATTACGTGATCAGTGCATGATCAGTCACGTGACCAGTACATGGTTGCTACGTGATCGTTGCATGATCAGCCACGTGAGCAGAGCATGATAGCCACGTGATCAGTGCATGATCAGTCACGTGATCAGTACATGATCAGTCACGTGAACAGTGCATGATCATTTACGTGATCTTTGCATGATCAGTCACGTGACCAGTATATGGTTGCTACGTGATCATTCCATGACGAGCCACGTGAGCAGTGCATGATAGCCACGTGATGTGTGCATGAGTTACGTGAGCAGAGTATGATCAGCCACGTGATCAGTGCATGAGTGCCACGTGATCAGTGCATGATATGTCACGTGACAGGTGTGTGATCAGCCACGTGAACAGTGCATGTTCAGCCACGTGATCAGTGCATGATAGCCACGTGATCAGTGCATGATCAGTTACGTGAGCAGTGTATGATCAGCCACGTGATCAGTGCATGGTCAGACACGTGAACAGTGTATGATCAGCCACGTGATCAGTGCATGATATCCAAGTGATCAGTGCATGATCATCACGTGATCAGTGTATGATCAGCCACGTGAACAGTGCATGCTCAGTCACGTGATCTGGGCCTGCTGAGCTGCGTGATTACTGTCTGCTCATCTGCTTGACAATTGCCAGCTGAGCTGCACGATTCCTGCCTGTCATCTGCTTGACAATTGCCAGCTGTGCTGCGTAATTCCTGCCTGCTCAGCTGCTTGATTATTGCCAGCTGAGCAGCATGATTCCTCACACCTGAGTTCCATGATTATTGCCTGCTGACTGTTTGATTCGTGCCTACTCAGCTCTTTGTTTATTGCCTCCAGAGGCACATGATCAGTGTATGATAGCAAACATGATCAGCGCATGATCAGTCACATGATCAGCGCCATTAAGTCACGTGATCACTACATGATAGTCATGTGATCAGTCCATGCTCAGTCACGGTATCAGTGCATGATCAGCCACGTGATCAGTGCATGATCTGTCACATGATTAGTGTATGATCATCCACGTGATCAGTGCATGGGCAGTCATGTGATCAGTGCATGATATAGACGTGATCAGTGCATGATCAGTCTCGTGATCAGTGCATGATAGCCACGTGATCAGTGCATGATCAGTCACCTGATGGGTGTATGATCATTCACGTGACCTGTACATGGTAGCTACATGATCATTGCATGATCAGCCACGTGAGTAGTGCATGATAGCCACGTGATCAGTGCATGATCAGTCACGTGATCAGTGCATGATCAGTCATGTGACCAGTACATGGTAGCTGCGTGATCATGGCATGATCAGCCACGTGAGCAGTGCATGATAGCCACGTGATCAGTGCATGATCAGACACGTGATCAGTGCATGATCAGTCACGTGATCAGTGCATGATCAGCCACGTGATCAGTGCATGATCAGGCACGTGATCAGTGCATGATCAGCCACGTGATCAGTGCATGATAGCCACGTGATCAGTGCATGATCAGTCACGTGATCAGTGCATGATCAGTCACGTGATCAGTGCATGATCATTTACGTGATCAGTGCATGATCAGTCACGTGACCAGTATATGGTTGCTACGTGATCATTCCATGACAGCCACGTGAGCAGTGCATGATAGCCACGTGATGTGTGCATGAGTTACGTGAGCAGAGTATGATCAGCCACGTGATCAGTGCATGAGTGCCACGTGATCAGTGCATGATATGTCACGTGACAGGTGTGTGATCAGCCACGTGAACAGTGCATGTTCAGCCACGTGATCAGTGCATGATAGCCACGTGATCAGTGCATGATCAGTTACGTGAGCAGTGTATGATCAGCCACGTGATCAGTGCATGGTCAGACACGTGAACAGTGTATGATCAGCCACGTGATCAGTGCATGATATCCAAGTGATCAGTGCATGATCATCACGTGATCAGTGTATGATCAGCCACGTGAACAGTGCATGCTCAGTCACGTGATCTGGGCCTGCTGAGCTGCGTGATTACTGTCTGCTCATCTGCTTGACAATTGCCAGCTGAGCTGCACGATTCCTGCCTGTCATCTGCTTGACAATTGCCAGCTGTGCTGCGTAATTCCTGCCTGCTCAGCTGCTTGATTATTGCCAGCTGAGCAGCATGATTCCTCACACCTGAGTTCCATGATTATTGCCTGCTGACTGTTTGATTCGTGCCTACTCAGCTCTTTGTTTATTGCCTCCAGAGGCACATGATCAGTGTATGATAGCAAACATGATCAGCGCATGATCAGTCACATGATCAGCGCCATTAAGTCACGTGATCACTACATGATAGTCATGTGATCAGTCCATGCTCAGTCACGGTATCAGTGCATGATCAGCCACGTGATCAGTGCATGATCTGTCACAAGATTAGTGTATGATCATCCACGTGATCAGTGCATGGGCAGTCATGTGATCAGTGCATGATATAGACGTGATCAGTGCATGATCAGTCTCGTGATCAGTGCATGATAGCCACGTGATCAGTGCATGATCAGTCACCTGATGGGTGTATGATCATTCACGTGACCTGTACATGGTAGCTACATGATCATTGCATGATCAGCCACGTGAGTAGTGCATGATAGCCACGTGATCACTGCATGATCAGTCACGTGATCAGTGCATGATCAGTCATGTGACCAGTACATGGTAGCTGCGTGATCATGGCATGATCAGCCACGTGAGCAGTGCATGATAGCCACGTGATCAGTGCATGATCAGACACGTGATCAGTGCATGATCAGTCACGTGATCAGTGCATGATCAGCCACGTGATCAGTGCATGATCAGGCACGTGATCAGTGTATGTCAGCCACGTGATCAGTGCATGATAGCCACGTGATCAGTGCATGATCAGTCACGTGATCAGTGCATGATCAGTTATGTGATCAGTGCATGATCAGCCACGTGATCAGTGCATGATCAGCCACATGATCAGTGCATGATCAATTACGTGATCAGTGCATGATCAGTCACGTGACCAGTACATGGTAGCTACGTGATCATTGCATGATCAGCCACGTGATCAGTGCATGATAGCCACGTGATCAGTGCATGATAGCCACGTGATCAGTGCATGATCAGTCATGTGATACGTGTGTGATCAGCCACGTGATCAGTGCATGATATCCACGTGATCAGTGCATGACAGCCACGTGATCAGTGCATGAGAGCCACGTGATCAGTGCATGATCAGTCACGTGATACATGTGTGATCAGCCACGTGATCAGTGCATGATGAGCCACGTGATCAGTGCAGGATCAATTACGTGATCAGTGCATGATCAGTCACGTGACCAGTACATGGTTGCTACGTGATCGTTGCATGATCAGCCACGTGAGCAGAGCATGATAGCCACGTGATCAGTGCATGATCAGTCACGTGATCAGTACATGATCAGTCACGTGAACAGTGCATGATCATTTACGTGATCTTTGCATGATCAGTCACGTGACCAGTATATGGTTGCTACGTGATCATTCCATGACGAGCCACGTGAGCAGTGCATGATAGCCACGTGATGTGTGCATGAGTTACGTGAGCAGAGTATGATCAGCCACGTGATCAGTGCATGAGTGCCACGTGATCAGTGCATGATATGTCACGTGACAGGTGTGTGATCAGCCACGTGAACAGTGCATGTTCAGCCACGTGATCAGTGCATGATAGCCACGTGATCAGTGCATGATCAGTTACGTGAGCAGTGTATGATCAGCCACGTGATCAGTGCATGGTCAGACACGTGAACAGTGTATGATCAGCCACGTGATCAGTGCATGATATCCAAGTGATCAGTGCATGATCATCACGTGATCAGTGTATGATCAGCCACGTGAACAGTGCATGCTCAGTCACGTGATCTGGGCCTGCTGAGCTGCGTGATTACTGTCTGCTCATCTGCTTGACAATTGCCAGCTGAGCTGCACGATTCCTGCCTGTCATCTGCTTGACAATTGCCAGCTGTGCTGCGTAATTCCTGCCTGCTCAGCTGCTTGATTATTGCCAGCTGAGCAGCATGATTCCTCACACCTGAGTTCCATGATTATTGCCTGCTGACTGTTTGATTCGTGCCTACTCAGCTCTTTGTTTATTGCCTCCAGAGGCACATGATCAGTGTATGATAGCAAACATGATCAGCGCATGATCAGTCACATGATCAGCGCCATTAAGTCACGTGATCACTACATGATAGTCATGTGATCAGTCCATGCTCAGTCACGGTATCAGTGCATGATCAGCCACGTGATCAGTGCATGATCTGTCACAAGATTAGTGTATGATCATCCACGTGATCAGTGCATGGGCAGTCATGTGATCAGTGCATGATATAGACGTGATCAGTGCATGATCAGTCTCGTGATCAGTGCATGATAGCCACGTGATCAGTGCATGATCAGTCACCTGATGGGTGTATGATCATTCACGTGACCTGTACATGGTAGCTACATGATCATTGCATGATCAGCCACGTGAGTAGTGCATGATAGCCACGTGATCACTGCATGATCAGTCACGTGATCAGTGCATGATCAGTCATGTGACCAGTACATGGTAGCTGCGTGATCATGGCATGATCAGCCACGTGAGCAGTGCATGATAGCCACGTGATCAGTGCATGATCAGACACGTGATCAGTGCATGATCAGTCACGTGATCAGTGCATGATCAGCCACGTGATCAGTGCATGATCAGGCACGTGATCAGTGTATGTCAGCCACGTGATCAGTGCATGATAGCCACGTGATCAGTGCATGATCAGTCACGTGATCAGTGCATGATCAGTTACGTGATCAGTGCATGATCAGCCACGTGATCAGTGCATGATCAGCCACGTGATCAGTGCATGATCAATTACGTGATCAGTGCATGATCAGTCACGTGACCAGTACATGGTAGCTACGTGATCATTGCATGATCAGCCACGTGATCAGTGCATGATAGCCACGTGATCAGTGCATGATAGCCACGTGATCAGTGCATGATCAGTCACGTGATCGTGTGTGATCAGCCACGTGATCAGTGCATGATAGCCACGTGATCAGTGCATGATAGCCACGTGATCAGTGCATGATCAGTCATGTGATACGTGTGTGATCAGCCACGTGATCAGTGCATGATATCCACGTGATCAGTGCATGACAGCCACGTGATCAGTGCATGAGAGCCACGTGATCAGTGCATGATCAGTCACGTGATACATGTGTGATCAGCCACGTGATCAGTGCATGATGAGCCACGTGATCAGTGCATGATCAATTACGTGATCAGTGCATGATCAGTCACGTGACCAGTACATGGTTGCTACGTGATCGTTGCATGATCAGCCACGTGAGCAGAGCATGATAGCCACGTGATCAGTGCATGATCAGTCACGTGATCAGTACATGATCAGTCACGTGAACAGTGCATGATCATTTACGTGATCTTTGCATGATCAGTCACGTGACCAGTATATGGTTGCTACGTGATCATTCCATGACGAGCCACGTGAGCAGTGCATGATAGCCACGTGATGTGTGCATGAGTTACGTGAGCAGAGTATGATCAGCCACGTGATCAGTGCATGAGTGCCACGTGATCAGTGCATGATATGTCACGTGACAGGTGTGTGATCAGCCACGTGAACAGTGCATGTTCAGCCACGTGATCAGTGCATGATAGCCACGTGATCAGTGCATGATCAGTTACGTGAGCAGTGTATGATCAGCCACGTGATCAGTGCATGGTCAGACACGTGAACAGTGTATGATCAGCCACGTGATCAGTGCATGATATCCAAGTGATCAGTGCATGATCATCACGTGATCAGTGTATGATCAGCCACGTGAACAGTGCATGCTCAGTCACGTGATCTGGGCCTGCTGAGCTGCGTGATTACTGTCTGCTCATCTGCTTGACAATTGCCAGCTGAGCTGCACGATTCCTGCCTGTCATCTGCTTGACAATTGCCAGCTGTGCTGCGTAATTCCTGCCTGCTCAGCTGCTTGATTATTGCCAGCTGAGCAGCATGATTCCTCACACCTGAGTTCCATGATTATTGCCTGCTGACTGTTTGATTCGTGCCTACTCAGCTCTTTGTTTATTGCCTCCAGAGGCACATGATCAGTGTATGATAGCAAACATGATCAGCGCATGATCAGTCACATGATCAGCGCCATTAAGTCACGTGATCACTACATGATAGTCATGTGATCAGTCCATGCTCAGTCACGGTATCAGTGCATGATCAGCCACGTGATCAGTGCATGATCTGTCACAAGATTAGTGTATGATCATCCACGTGATCAGTGCATGGGCAGTCATGTGATCAGTGCATGATATAGACGTGAACAGTGCATGATCAGTCTCGTGATCAGTGCATGATAGCCACGTGATCAGTGCATGATCAGTCACCTGATGGGTGTATGATCATTCACGTGACCTGTACATGGTAGCTACATGATCATTGCATGATCAGCCACGTGAGTAGTGCATGATAGCCACGTGATCACTGCATGATCAGTCACGTGATCAGTGCATGATCAGTCATGTGACCAGTACATGGTAGCTGCGTGATCATGGCATGATCAGCCACGTGAGCAGTGCATGATAGCCACGTGATCAGTGCATGATCAGACACGTGATCAGTGCATGATCAGTCACGTGATCAGTGCATGATCAGCCACGTGATCAGTGCATGACCAGGCACGTGATCAGTGTATGTCAGCCAAGTGATCAGTGCATGATAGCCACGTGATCAGTGCATGATCAGTCACGTGATCAGTGCATGATCAGTTATGTGATCAGTGTATGATCAGCCACGTGATCAGTGCATGATCAGCCACATGATCAGTGCATGATCAATTACGTGATCAGTGCATGATCAGTCACGTGACCAGTACATGGTAGCTACGTGATCATTGCCTGATCAGCCACGTGATCAGTGCATGATAGCCACGTGATCAGTGCATGATAGCCACGTGATCAGTGCATGATCAGTCATGTGATACGTGTGTGATCAGCCACGTGATCAGTGCATGATATCCACGTGATCAGTGCATGACAGCCACGTGATCAGTGCATGAGAGCCACGTGATCAGTGCATGATCAGTCACGTGATACATGTGTGATCAGCCACGTGATCAGTGCATGATGAGCCACGTGATCAGTGCAGGATCAATTACGTGATCAGTGCATGATCAGTCACGTGACCAGTACATGGTTGCTACGTGATCGTTGCATGATCAGCCACGTGAGCAGAGCATGATAGCCACGTGATCAGTGCATGATCAGTCACGTGATCAGTACATGATCAGTCACGTGAACAGTGCATGATCATTTACGTGATCTTTGCATGATCAGTCACGTGACCAGTATATGGTTGCTACGTGATCATTCCATGACGAGCCACGTGAGCAGTGCATGATAGCCACGTGATGTGTGCATGAGTTACGTGAGCAGAGTATGATCAGCCACGTGATCAGTGCATGAGTGCCACGTGATCAGTGCATGATATGTCACGTGACAGGTGTGTGATCAGCCACGTGAACAGTGCATGTTCAGCCACGTGATCAGTGCATGATAGCCACGTGATCAGTGCATGATCAGTTACGTGAGCAGTGTATGATCAGCCACGTGATCAGTGCATGGTCAGACACGTGAACAGTGTATGATCAGCCACGTGATCAGTGCATGATATCCAAGTGATCAGTGCATGATCATCACGTGATCAGTGTATGATCAGCCACGTGAACAGTGCATGCTCAGTCACGTGATCTGGGCCTGCTGAGCTGCGTGATTACTGTCTGCTCATCTGCTTGACAATTGCCAGCTGAGCTGCACGATTCCTGCCTGTCATCTGCTTGACAATTGCCAGCTGTGCTGCGTAATTCCTGCCTGCTCAGCTGCTTGATTATTGCCAGCTGAGCAGCATGATTCCTCACACCTGAGTTCCATGATTATTGCCTGCTGACTGTTTGATTCGTGCCTACTCAGCTCTTTGTTTATTGCCTCCAGAGGCACATGATCAGTGTATGATAGCAAACATGATCAGCGCATGATCAGTCACATGATCAGCGCCATTAAGTCACGTGATCACTACATGATAGTCATGTGATCAGTCCATGCTCAGTCACGGTATCAGTGCATGATCAGCCACGTGATCAGTGCATGATCTGTCACAAGATTAGTGTATGATCATCCACGTGATCAGTGCATGGGCAGTCATGTGATCAGTGCATGATATAGACGTGAACAGTGCATGATCAGTCTCGTGATCAGTGCATGATAGCCACGTGATCAGTGCATGATCAGTCACCTGATGGGTGTATGATCATTCACGTGACCTGTACATGGTAGCTACATGATCATTGCATGATCAGCCACGTGAGTAGTTCATGATAGCCACGTGATCACTGCATGATCAGTCACGTGATCAGTGCATGATCAGTCATGTGACCAGTACATGGTAGCTGCGTGATCATGGCATGATCAGCCACGTGAGCAGTGCATGATAGCCACGTGATCAGTGCATGATCAGACACGTGATCAGTGCATGATCAGTCACGTGATCAGTGCATGATCAGCCACGTGATCAGTGCATGATCAGCCACGTGATCAGTGCATGATAGCCACGTGATCAGTGCATGATCAGTCACGTGATCAGTGCATGATCAGCCACGTGATCAGTGCATGATCAGGCACGTGATCAGTGCATGATCAGCCACGTGATCAGTGCATGATAGCCACGTGATCAGTGCATGATCAGTCACGTGATCAGTGCATGATCAGTTACGTGATCAGTGCATGATCAGCCACGTGATCAGTGCATGATCAGCCACGTGATCAGTGCATGATCAATTACGTGATCAGTGCATGATCAGTCACGTGACCAGTACATGGTAGCTACGTGATCATTGCATGATCAGCCACGTGATCAGTGCATGATAGCCACGTGATCAGTGCATGATAGCCACGTGATCAGTGCATGATCAGTCATGTGATACGTGTGTGATCAGCCACGTGATCAGTGCATGATATCCACGTGATCAGTGCATGACAGCCACGTGATCAGTGCATGAGAGCCACGTGATCAGTGCATGATCAGTCACGTGATACATGTGTGATCAGCCACGTGATCAGTGCATGATGAGCCACGTGATCAGTGCAGGATCAATTACGTGATCAGTGCATGATCAGTCACGTGACCAGTACATGGTTGCTACGTGATCGTTGCATGATCAGCCACGTGAGCAGAGCATGATAGCCACGTGATCAGTGCATGATCAGTCACGTGATCAGTACATGATCAGTCACGTGAACAGTGCATGATCATTTACGTGATCTTTGCATGATCAGTCACGTGACCAGTATATGGTTGCTACGTGATCATTCCATGACGAGCCACGTGAGCAGTGCATGATAGCCACGTGATGTGTGCATGAGTTACGTGAGCAGAGTATGATCAGCCACGTGATCAGTGCATGAGTGCCACGTGATCAGTGCATGATATGTCACGTGACAGGTGTGTGATCAGCCACGTGAACAGTGCATGTTCAGCCACGTGATCAGTGCATGATAGCCACGTGATCAGTGCATGATCAGTTACGTGAGCAGTGTATGATCAGCCACGTGATCAGTGCATGGTCAGACACGTGAACAGTGTATGATCAGCCACGTGATCAGTGCATGATATCCAAGTGATCAGTGCATGATCATCACGTGATCAGTGTATGATCAGCCACGTGAACAGTGCATGCTCAGTCACGTGATCTGGGCCTGCTGAGCTGCGTGATTACTGTCTGCTCATCTGCTTGACAATTGCCAGCTGAGCTGCACGATTCCTGCCTGTCATCTGCTTGACAATTGCCAGCTGTGCTGCGTAATTCCTGCCTGCTCAGCTGCTTGATTATTGCCAGCTGAGCAGCATGATTCCTCACACCTGAGTTCCATGATTATTGCCTGCTGACTGTTTGATTCGTGCCTACTCAGCTCTTTGTTTATTGCCTCCAGAGGCACATGATCAGTGTATGATAGCAAACATGATCAGCGCATGATCAGTCACATGATCAGCGCCATTAAGTCACGTGATCACTACATGATAGTCATGTGATCAGTCCATGCTCAGTCACGGTATCAGTGCATGATCAGCCACGTGATCAGTGCATGATCTGTCACAAGATTAGTGTATGATCATCCACGTGATCAGTGCATGGGCAGTCATGTGATCAGTGCATGATATAGACGTGATCAGTGCATGATCAGTCTCGTGATCAGTGCATGATAGCCACGTGATCAGTGCATGATCAGTCACCTGATGGGTGTATGATCATTCACGTGACCTGTACATGGTAGCTACATGATCATTGCATGATCAGCCACGTGAGTAGTGCATGATAGCCACGTGATCAGTGCATGATCAGTCACGTGATCAGTGCATGATCAGCCACGTGATCAGTGCATGATCAATTACGTGATCAGTGCATGATCAGTCACGTGACCAGTGCATGGTAGCCACGTGATCAGTGCATGATCAGCCACGTGATCAGTGCATGATAGCCACGTGATCAGTGCATGATAGCCACGTGATCAGTGCATGATCAGTCATGTGATACGTGTGTGATCAGCCACGTGATCAGTGCATGATATCCACGTGATCAGTGCATGACAGCCACGTGATCAGTGCATGAGAGCCACGTGATCAGTGCATGATCAGTCACGTGATACATGTGTGATCAGCCACGTGATCAGTGCATGATGAGCCACGTGATCAGTGCAGGATCAATTACGTGATCAGTGCATGATCAGTCACGTGACCAGTACATGGTTGCTACGTGATCGTTGCATGATCAGCCACGTGAGCAGAGCATGATAGCCACGTGATCAGTGAATGATCAGACACGTGAACAGTACATGATCAGTCACGTGAACAGTGCATGATCATTTACGTGATCTGTGCATGATCAGTCACGTGACCAGTATATGGTTGCTACGTGATCATTCCATGACGAGCCACGTGAGCAGTGCATGATAGCCACGTGATGTGTGCATGAGTTACGTGAGCAGAGTATGATCAGCCACGTGATCAGTGCATGAGTGCCACGTGATCAGTGCATGATATGTCACGTGACAGGTGTGTGATCAGCCACGTGAACAGTGCATGTTCAGCCACGTGATCAGTGCATGATAGCCACGTGATCAGTGCATGATCAGTTACGTGAGCAGTGTATGATCAGCCACGTGATCAGTGCATGGTCAGACACGTGAACAGTGTATGATCAGCCACGTGATCAGTGCATGATAGCCACGTGATCAGTGTATGATCAGCCACGTGAACAGTGCATGCTCAGTCACGTGATCAGGGCCTGCTGAGCTGCGTGATTACTGTCTGCTCATCTGCTTGACAATTGCCAGCTGAGCTGCACGATTCCTGCCTGTCATCTGCTTGACAATTGCCAGCTGTGCTGCGTAATTCCTGCCTGCTCAGCTGCTTGATTATTGCCAGCTGAGCAGCATGATTCCTCACACCTGAGTTCCATGATTATTGCCTGCTGACTGTTTGATTCGTGCCTACTCAGCTCTTTGTTTATTGCCTCCAGAGGCACATGATCAGTGTATGATAGCAAACATGATCAGCGCATGATCAGTCACATGATCAGCGCCATTAAGTCACGTGATCACTACATGATAGTCATGTGATCAGTCCATGCTCAGTCACGGTATCAGTGCATGATCAGCCACGTGATCAGTGCATGATCTGTCACATGATTAGTGTATGATCATCCACGTGATCAGTGCATGGGCAGTCATGTGATCAGTGCATGATATAGACGTGATCAGTGCATGATCAGTCTCGTGATCAGTGCATGATAGCCACGTGATCAGTGCATGATCAGTCACCTGATGGGTGTATGATCATTCACGTGACCTGTACATGGTAGCTACATGATCATTGCATGATCAGCCACGTGAGTAGTGCATGATAGCCACGTGATCACTGCATGATCAGTCACGTGATCAGTGCATGATCAGTCATGTGACCAGTACATGGTAGCTGCGTGATCATGGCATGATCAGCCACGTGAGCAGTGCATGATAGCCACGTGATCAGTGCATGATCAGTCACGTGATCAGTGCATGATCAGTCACGTGATCAGTGCATGATCAGCCACGTGATCAGTGCATGATCAGCCACGTGATCAGTGCATGATCAGCCACGTGATCAGTGCATGATCAGTCACGTGATCAGTGCATGATCAGCCACGTGATCAGTGCATGATCAGCCACGTGATCAGTGCATGATCAGCCACGTGATCAGTGCATGATCAGTCACGTGATCAGTGCATGATCAGTCACGTGATCAGTGCATGGTAGCTACGTGATCAGTGCATGATCAGCCACGTGATCAGTGCATGATCAGCCACGTGATCAGTGCATGATCAGTCACGTGATCAGTGCATGATCAGCCACGTGATCAGTGCATGATCAGCCACGTGATCAGTGCATGATCAGTCACGTGATCAGTGCATGATCAGCCACGTGATCAGTGCATGATCAGCCACGTGATCAGTGCATGATCAGTCACGTGATCAGTGCATGATCAGTCACGTGATCAGTGCATGATAGCCACGTGATCAGTGCATGATCAGCCACGTGATCAGTGCATGATAGCCACGTGATCAGTGCATGATCAGTCACGTGATCAGTGCATGATCAGTCACGTGATCAGTGTATGATCAGCCACGTGATCAGTGCATGATCAGCCACGTGATCAGTGCATGATCAATTACGTGATCAGTGCATGATCAGTCACGTGACCAGTACATGGTAGCTACGTGATCATTGCATGATCAGCCACGTGATCAGTGCATGATAGCCACGTGATCAGTGCATGATAGCCACGTGATCAGTGCATGATCAGTCATGTGATACGTGTGTGATCAGCCACGTGATCAGTGCATGATATCCACGTGATCAGTGCATGACAGCCACGTGATCAGTGCATGAGAGCCACGTGATCAGTGCATGATCAGTCACGTGATACATGTGTGATCAGCCACGTGATCAGTGCATGATGAGCCACGTGATCAGTGCATGATCAATTACGTGATCAGTGCATGATCAGTCACGTGACCAGTACATGGTTGCTACGTGATCGTTGCATGATCAGCCACGTGAGCAGTGCATGATAGCCACGTGATCAGTGCATGATCAGTCACGTGATCAGTACATGATCAGTCACGTGAACAGTGCATGATCATTTACGTGATCAGTGCATGATCAGTCACGTGACCAGTATATGGTTGCTACGTGATCATTCCATGACGAGCCACGTGAGCAGTGCATGATAGCCACGTGATGTGTGCATGAGTTACGTGAGCAGAGTATGATCAGCCACGTGATCAGTGCATGAGTGCCACGTGATCAGTGCATGATATGTCACGTGACAGGTGTGTGATCAGCCACGTGAACAGTGCATGATCAGCCACGTGATCAGTGCATGATAGCCACGTGATCAGTGCATGATCAGTTACGTGATCAGTGTATGATCAGCCACGTGATCAGTGCATGATATCCACGTGATCAGTGCATGATCATCACGTGATCAGTGTATGATCAGCCACGTGAACAGTGCATGCTCAGTCACGTGATCTGGGCCTGCTGAGCTGCGTGATTACTGTCTGCTCATCTGCTTGACAATTGCCAGCTGAGCTGCACGATTCCTGCCTGTCATCTGCTTGACAATTGCCAGCTGTGCTGCGTAATTCCTGCCTGCTCAGCTGCTTGATTATTGCCAGCTGAGCAGCATGATTCCTCACACCTGAGTTCCATGATTATTGCCTGCTGACTGTTTGATTCGTGCCTACTCAGCTCTTTGTTTATTGCCTCCAGAGGCACATGATCAGTGTATGATAGCAAACATGATCAGCGCATGATCAGTCACATGATCAGCGCCATTAAGTCACGTGATCACTACATGATAGTCATGTGATCAGTCCATGCTCAGTCACGGTATCAGTGCATGATCAGCCACGTGATCAGTGCATGATCTGTCACAAGATTAGTGTATGATCATCCACGTGATCAGTGCATGGGCAGTCATGTGATCAGTGCATGATATAGACGTGAACAGTGCATGATCAGTCTCGTGATCAGTGCATGATAGCCACGTGATCAGTGCATGATCAGTCACCTGATGGGTGTATGATCATTCACGTGACCTGTACATGGTAGCTACATGATCATTGCATGATCAGCCACGTGAGTAGTTCATGATAGCCACGTGATCACTGCATGATCAGTCACGTGATCAGTGCATGATCAGTCATGTGACCAGTACATGGTAGCTGCGTGATCATGGCATGATCAGCCACGTGAGCAGTGCATGATAGCCACGTGATCAGTGCATGATCAGACACGAGATCAGTGCATGATCAGTCACGTGATCAGTGCATGATCAGCCACGTGATCAGTGCATGATCAGGCACGTGATCAGTGTATGTCAGCCAAGTGATCAGTGCATGATAGCCACGTGATCAGTGCATGATCAGTCACGTGATCAGTGCATGATCAGTTATGTGATCAGTGTATGATCAGCCACGTGATCAGTGCATGATCAGCCACATGATCAGTGCATGATCAATTACGTGATCAGTGCATGATCAGTCACGTGACCAGTACATGGTAGCTACGTGATCATTGCCTGATCAGCCACGTGATCAGTGCATGATAGCCACGTGATCAGTGCATGATAGCCACGTGATCAGTGCATGATCAGTCATGTGATACGTGTGTGATCAGCCACGTGATCAGTGCATGATATCCACGTGATCAGTGCATGACAGCCACGTGATCAGTGCATGAGAGCCACGGGATCAGTGCATGATCAGTCACGTGATACATGTGTGATCAGCCACGTGATCAGTGCATGATGAGCCACGTGATCAGTGCAGGATCAATTACGTGATCAGTGCATGATCAGTCACGTGACCAGTACATGGTTGCTACGTGATCGTTGCATGATCAGCCACGTGAGCAGAGCATGATAGCCACGTGATCAGTGCATGATCAGTCACGTGATCAGTACATGATCAGTCACGTGAACAGTGCATGATCATTTACGTGATCTTTGCATGATCAGTCACGTGACCAGTATATGGTTGCTACGTGATCATTCCATGACGAGCCACGTGAGCAGTGCATGATAGCCACGTGATGTGTGCATGAGTTACGTGAGCAGAGTATGATCAGCCAAGTGATCAGTGCATGAGTGCCACGTGATCAGTGCATGATATGTCACGTGACAGGTGTGTGATCAGCCACGTGAACAGTGCATGTTCAGCCACGTGATCAGTGCATGATAGCCACGTGATCAGTGCATGATCAGTTACGTGAGCAGTGTATGATCAGCCACGTGATCAGTGCATGGTCAGACACGTGAACAGTGTATGATCAGCCACGTGATCAGTGCATGATATCCAAGTGATCAGTGCATGATCATCACGTGATCAGTGTATGATCAGCCACGTGAACAGTGCATGCTCAGTCACGTGATCTGGGCCTGCTGAGCTGCGTGATTACTGTCTGCTCATCTGCTTGACAATTGCCAGCTGAGCTGCACGATTCCTGCCTG
Source organism: Bos javanicus (assembly GCF_032452875.1). Classification (NCBI taxonomy): domain Eukaryota; kingdom Metazoa; phylum Chordata; class Mammalia; order Artiodactyla; family Bovidae; genus Bos; species Bos javanicus. The sequence goes on from NW_026893618.1 coordinate 731,422, forward strand.
TCATCTGCTTGACAATTGCCAGCTGTGCTGCGTAATTCCTGCCTGCTCAGCTGCTTGATTATTGCCAGCTGAGCAGCATGATTCCTCACACCTGTGTTCCAGGATTATTGCCTGCTGACTGTTTGATTCGTGCCTACTCAGCTCTTTGTTTATTGCCTCCAGAGGCACATGATCAGTGTATGATAGCAAACATGATCAGCGCATGATCAGTCACATGATCAGCGCCATTAAGTCACGTGATCACTACATGATAGTCATGTGATAAGTCCATGCTCAGTCACGGTATCAGTGCATGATCAGCCACGTGATCAGTGCATGATCTGTCACAAGATTAGTGTATGATCATCCACGTGATCAGTGCATGGGCAGTCATGTGATCAGTGCATGATATAGACGTGATCAGTGCATGATCAGTCTCGTGATCAGTGCATGATAGCCACGTGATCAGTGCATGATCAGTCACCTGATGGGTGTATGATCATTCACGTGACCTGTACATGGTAGCTACATGATCATTGCATGATCAGCCACGTGAGTAGTTCATGATAGCCACGTGATCACTGCATGATCAGTCACGTGATCAGTGCATGATCAGTCATGTGACCAGTACATGGTAGCTGCGTGATCATGGCATGATCAGCCACGTGAGCAGTGCATGATAGCCACGTGATCAGTGCATGATCAGACACGTGATCAGTGCATGATCAGTCACGTGATCAGTGCATGATCAGCCACGTGATCAGTGCATGACCAGGCACGTGATCAGTGTATGTCCACCCAAGTGATCAGTGCATGATAGCCACGTGATCAGTGCATGATCAGTCACGTGATCAGTGCATGATCAGTTATGTGATCAGTGTATGATCAGCCACGTGATCAGTGCATGATCAGCCACATGATCAGTGCATGATGAATTACGTGATCAGTGCATGATCAGTCACGTGACCAGTACATGGTAGCTACGTGATCATTGCATGATCAGCCACGTGATCAGTGCATGATAGCCACGTGATCAGTGCATGATAGCCACGTGATCAGTGCATGATCAGTCATGTGATACGTGTGTGATCAGCCACGTGATCAGTGCATGATATCCACGTGATCAGTGCATGATCAGCCACGTGATCAGTACATGGTTGCTACGTGATCGTTGCATGATCAGCCACGTGAGCAGAGCATGATAGCCACGTGATCAGTGCATGATCAGTCACGTGATCAGTACATGATCAGTCACGTGAACAGTGCATGATCATTTACGTGATCTTTGCATGATCAGTCACGTGACCAGTATATGGTTGCTGCGTGATCATTCCATGACGAGCCACGTGAGCAGTGCATGATAGCCACGTGATGTGTGCATGAGTTACGTGAGCAGAGTATGATCAGCCACGTGATCAGTGCATGAGTGCCTCGTGATCAGTGCATGATATTTCACGTGACAGGTGTGTGATCAGCCACGTGAACAGTGCATGTTCAGCCACGTGATCAGTGCATGATAGCCACGTGATCAGTGCATGATCAGTTACGTGAGCAGTGTATGATCAGCCACGTGATCAGTGCATGGTCAGACACGTGAACAGTGTATGATCAGCCACGTGATCAGTGCATGATATCCAAGTGATCAGTGCATGATCATCACGTGATCAGTGTATGATCAGCCACGTGAACAGTGCATGCTCAGTCACGTGATCTGGGCCTGCTGAGCTGCGTGATTACTGTCTGCTCATCTGCTTGACAATTGCCAGCTGAGCTGCACGATTCCTGCCTGTCATCTGCTTGACAATTGCCAGCTGTGCTGCGTAATTCCTGCCTGCTCAACTGCTTGATTATTGCCAGCTGAGCAGCATGATTCCTCACACCTGTGTTCCAGGATTATTGCCTGCTGACTGTTTGATTCGTGCCTACTCAGCTCTTTGTTTATTGCCTCCAGAGGCACATGATCAGTGTATGATAGCAAACATGATCAGCGCATGATCAGTCACATGATCAGCGCCATTAAGTCACGTGATCACTACATGATAGTCATGTGATAAGTCCATGCTCAGTCACGGTATCAGTGCATGATCAGCCACGTGATCAGTGCATGATCTGTCACAAGATTAGTGTATGATCATCCACGTGATCAGTGCATGGGCAGTCATGTGATCAGTGCATGATATAGACGTGAACAGTGCATGATCAGTCTCGTGATCAGTGCATGATAGCCACGTGATCAGTGCATGATCAGTCACCTGATGGGTGTATGATCATTCACGTGACCTGTACATGGTAGCTACATGATCATTGCATGATCAGCCACGTGAGTAGTTCATGATAGCCACGTGATCACTGCATGATCAGTCACGTGATCAGTGCATGATCAGTCATGTGACCAGTACATGGTAGCTGCGTGATCATGGCATAATCAGCCACGTGAGCAGTGCATGATAGCCACGTGATCAGTGCATGATCAGACACGAGATCAGTGCATGATCAGTCACGTGATCAGTGCATGATCAGCCACGTGATCAGTGCATGACCAGGCACGTGATCAGTGTATGTCCACCCAAGTGATCAGTGCATGATAGCCACGTGATCAGTGCATGATCAGTCACGTGATCAGTGCATGATCAGATATGTGATCAGTGTATGATCAGCCACGTGATCAGTGCATGATCAGCCACATGATCAGTGCATGATCAATTACGTGATCAGTGCATGATCAGTCACGTGACCTGTACATGGTAGCTACGTGATCATTGCCTGATCAGCCACGTGATCAGTGCATGATAGCCACGTGATCAGTGCATGATAGCCACGTGATCAGTGCATGATCAGTCATGTGATACGTGTGTGATCAGCCACGTGATCAGTGCATGATATCCACGTGATCAGTGCATGACAGCCACGTGATCAGTGCATGAGAGCCACGTGATCAGTGCATGATCAGTCACGTGATACATGTGTGATCAGCCACGTGATCAGTGCATGATGAGCCACGTGATCAGTGCAGGATCAATTACGTGATCAGTGCATGATCAGTCACGTGACCAGTACATGGTTGCTACGTGATCGTTGCATGATCAGCCAAGTGAGCAGAGCATGATAGCCACGTGATCAGTGCATGATCAGTCACGTGATCAGTACATGATCAGTCACGTGAACAGTGCATGATCATTTAGTGATCTTTGCATGATCAGTCACGTGACCAGTATATGGTTGCTACGTGATCATTCCATGACGAGCCACGTGAGCAGTGCATGATAGCCACGTGATGTGTGCATGAGTTACGTGAGCAGAGTATGATCAGCCACGTGATCAGTGCATGAGTGCCACGTGATCAGTGCATGATATGTCACGTGACAGGTGTGTGATCAGCCACGTGAACAGTGCATGTTCAGCCACGTGATCAGTGCATGATAGCCACGTGATCAGTGCATGATCAGTTACGTGAGCAGTGTATGATCAGCCACGTGATCAGTGCATGGTCAGACACGTGAACAGTGTATGATCAGCCACGTGATCAGTGCATGATATCCAAGTGATCAGTGCATGATCATCACGTGATCAGTGTATGATCAGCCACGTGAACAGTGCATGCTCAGTCACGTGATCTGGGCCTGCTGAGCTGCGTGATTACTGTCTGCTCATCTGCTTGACAATTGCCAGCTGAGCTGCACGATTCCTGCCTGTCATCTGCTTGACAATTGCCAGCTGTGCTGCGTAATTCCTGCCTGCTCAGCTGCTTGATTATTGCCAGCTGAGCAGCATGATTCCTCAAACCTGAGTTCCATGATTATTGCCTGCTGACTGTTTGATTCGTGCCTACTCAGCTCTTTGTTTATTGCCTCCAGAGGCACATGATCAGTGTATGATAGCAAACATGATCAGCGCATGATCAGTCACATGATCAGCGCCATTAAGTCACGTGATCACTACATGATAGTCATGTGATCAGTCCATGCTCAGTCACGGTATCAGTGCATGATCAGCCACGTGATCAGTGCATGATCTGTCACAAGATTAGTGTATGATCATCCACGTGATCAGTGCATGGGCAGTCATGTGATCAGTGCATGATATAGACGTGATCAGTGCATGATCAGTCTCGTGATCAGTGCATGATAGCCACGTGATCAGTGCATGATCAGTCACCTGATGGGTGTATGATCATTCACGTGACCTGTACATGGTAGCTACATGATCATTGCATGATCAGCCACGTGAGTAGTGCATGATAGCCACGTGATCACTGCATGATCAGTCACGTGATCAGTGCATGATCAGTCATGTGACCAGTACATGGTAGCTGCGTGATCATGGCATGATCAGCCACGTGAGCAGTGCATGATAGCCACGTGATCAGTGCATGATCAGACACGTGATCAGTGCATGATCAGTCACGTGATCAGTGCATGATCAGCCACGTGATCAGTGCATGACCAGGCACGTGATCAGTGTATGTCAGCCACGTGATCAGTGCATGATAGCCACGTGATCAGTGCATGATCAGCCACGTGATCAGTGCATGATCAGTTACGTGATCAGTGCATGATCAGTCACGTGACCAGTGCATGGTAGCTACGTGATCATTGCATGATCAGCCACGTGATCAGTGCATGATAGCCACGTGATCAGTGCATGATAGCCACGTGATCAGTGCATGATCAGTCATGTGATACGTGTGTGATCAGCCACGTGATCAGTGCATGATATCCACGTGATCAGTGCATGACAGCCACGTGATCAGTGCATGAGAGCCACGTGATCAGTGCATGATCAGTCACGTGATCATGTGTGATCAGCCACGTGATCAGTGCATGATGAGCCACGTGATCAGTGCATGATCAATTACGTGATCAGTGCATGATCAGTCACGTGACCAGTACATGGTTGCTACGTGATCGTTGCATGATCAGCCACGTGAGCAGTGCATGATAGCCACGTGATCAGTGCATGATCAGTCACGTGATCAGTACATGATCAGTCACGTGAACAGTGCATGATCATTTACGTGATCAGTGCATGATCAGTCACGTGACCAGTATATGGTTGCTACGTGATCATTCCATGACAGCCACGTGAGCAGTGCATGATAGCCACGTGATGTGTGCATGAGTTACGTGAGCAGTGTATGATCAGCCACGTGATCAGTGCATGATAGCCACGTGATCAGTGCATGATATGTCACGTGACAGTGTGTGATCAGCCACGTGAACAGTGCATGATCAGCCACGTGATCAGTGCATGATAGCCACGTGATCAGTGCATGATCATCACGTGATCAGTGTATGATCAGCCACGTGAACAGTGCATGCTCAGTCACGTGATCAGTGCCTGCTGAGCTGCGTGATTACTGTCTGCTCATCTGCTTGACAATTGCCAGCTGAGCTGCACGATTCCTGCCTGTCATCTGCTTGACAATTGCCAGCTGTGCTGCGTAATTCCTGCCTGCTCAGCTGCTTGATTATTGCCAGCTGAGCAGCATGATTCCTCACACCTGAGTTACATGATTATTGCCTGCTGACTGTTTGATTCGTGCCTACTCAGCTCTTTGTTTATTGCCTCCAGAGGCACATGATCAGTGTATGATAGCAAACATGATCAGCGCATGATCAGTCACATGATCAGCGCCATTAAGTCACGTGATCACTACATGATAGTCATGTGATCAGTCCATGCTCAGTCACGGTATCAGTGCATGATCAGCCACGTGATCAGTGCATGATCTGTCACATGATTAGTGTATGATCATCCACGTGATCAGTGCATGGGCAGTCATGTGATCAGTGCATGATATAGACGTGATCAGTGCATGATCAGTCTCGTGATCAGTGCATGATAGCCACGTGATCAGTGCATGATCAGTCACCTGATGGGTGTATGATCATTCACGTGACCTGTACATGGTAGCTACATGATCATTGCATGATCAGCCACGTGAGTAGTGCATGATAGCCACGTGATCACTGCATGATCAGTCACGTGATCAGTGCATGATCAGTCATGTGACCAGTACATGGTAGCTGCGTGATCATGGCATGATCAGCCACGTGAGCAGTGCATGATAGCCACGTGATCAGTGCATGATCAGTCACGTGATCAGTGCATGATCAGTCACGTGATCAGTGCATGATCAGCCACGTGATCAGTGCATGATAGCCACGTGATCAGTGCATGATCAGTCACGTGATCATGTGTGATCAGCCACGTGATCAGTGCATGATGAGCCACGTGATCAGTGCATGATCAATTACGTGATCAGTGCATGATCAGTCACGTGACCAGTACATGGTTGCTACGTGATCGTTGCATGATCAGCCACGTGAGCAGTGCATGATAGCCACGTGATCAGTGCATGATCAGTCACGTGATCAGTGCATGATCAGTCACGTGATCAGTGCATGATCATTTACGTGATCAGTGCATGATCAGTCACGTGACCAGTATATGGTTGCTACGTGATCATTCCATGACAGCCACGTGAGCAGTGCATGATAGCCACGTGATGTGTGCATGAGTTACGTGAGCAGTGTATGATCAGCCACGTGATCAGTGCATGATAGCCACGTGATCAGTGCATGATAGTCACGTGACAGGTGTGTGATCAGCCACGTGAACAGTGCATGATCAGCCACGTGATCAGTGCATGATAGCCACGTGATCAGTGCATGATCATCACGTGATCAGTGTATGATCAGCCACGTGAACAGTGCATGCTCAGTCACGTGATCAGTGCCTGCTGAGCTGCGTGATTACTGTCTGCTCATCTGCTTGACAATTGCCAGCTGAGCTGCACGATTCCTGCCTGTCATCTGCTTGACAAATGCCAGCTGTGCTGCGTAATTCCTGCCTGCTCAGCTGCTTGATTATTGCCAGCTGAGCAGCATGATTCCTCACACCTGAGTTACATGATTATTGCCTGCTGACTGTTTGATTCGTGCCTACTCAGCTCTTTGTTTATTGCCTCCAGAGGCACATGATCAGTGTATGATAGCAAACATGATCAGCGCATGATCAGTCACATGATCAGCGCCATTAAGTCACGTGATCACTACATGATAGTCATGTGATCAGTCCATGCTCAGTCACGGTATCAGTGCATGATCAGCCACGTGATCAGTGCATGATCTGTCACAAGATTAGTGTATGATCATCCACGTGATCAGTGCATGGGCAGTCATGTGATCAGTGCATGATATAGACGTGATCAGTGCATGATCAGTCTCGTGATCAGTGCATGATAGCCACGTGATCAGTGCATGATCAGTCACCTGATGGGTGTATGATCATTCACGTGACCTGTACATGGTAGCTACATGATCATTGCATGATCAGCCACGTGAGTAGTGCATGATAGCCACGTGATCACTGCATGATCAGTCACGTGATCAGTGCATGATCAGTCATGTGACCAGTACATGGTAGCTGCGTGATCATGGCATGATCAGCCACGTGAGCAGTGCATGATAGCCACGTGATCAGTGCATGATCAGACACGTGATCAGTGCATGATCAGTCACGTGATCAGTGCATGATCAGCCACGTGATCAGTGCATGACCAGGCACGTGATCAGTGTATGTCAGCCACGTGATCAGTGCATGATAGCCACGTGATCAGTGCATGATCAGCCACGTGATCAGTGCATGATCAATTACGTGATCAGTGCATGATCAGTCACGTGACCAGTACATGGTAGCTACGTGATCATTGCATGATCAGCCACGTGATCAGTGCATGATAGCCACGTGATCAGTGCATGATAGCCACGTGATCAGTGCATGATCAGTCATGTGATACGTGTGTGATCAGCCACGTGATCAGTGCATGATATCCACGTGATCAGTGCATGACAGCCACGTGATCAGTGCATGAGAGCCACGTGATCAGTGCATGATCAGTCACGTGATACATGTGTGATCAGCCACGTGATCAGTGCATGATGAGCCACGTGATCAGTGCATGATCAATTACGTGATCAGTGCATGATCAGTCACGTGACCAGTACATGGTTGCTACGTGATCGTTGCATGATCAGCCACGTGAGCAGAGCATGATAGCCACATGATCAGTGCATGATCAGTCACGTGATCAGTGCATGATCAGCCACGTGAACAGTGCATGATCATTTACGTGATCAGTGCATGATCAGTCACGTGACCAGTATATGGTTGCTACGTGATCATTCCATGACAGCCACGTGAGCAGTGCATGATAGCCACGTGATGTGTGCATGAGTTACGTGAGCAGAGTATGATCAGCCACGTGATCAGTGCATGAGATCCAAGTGATCAGTGCATGATATGTCACGTGACAGTGTGTGATCAGCCACGTGAACAGTGCATGATCAGCCACGTGATCAGTGCATGATAGCCACGTGATCAGTGCATGATCATCACGTGATCAGTGTATGATCAGCCACGTGAACAGTGCATGCTCAGTCACGTGATCAGTGCCTGCTGAGCTGCGTGATTACTGTCTGCTCATCTGCTTGACAATTGCCAGCTGAGCTGCACGATTCCTGCCTGTCATCTGCTTGACAAATGCCAGCTGTGCTGTGTAATTCCTGCCTGCTCAGCTGCTTGATTATTGCCAGCTGAGCAGCATGATTCCTCACACCTGAGTTACATGATTATTGCCTGCTGACTGTTTGATTCGTGCCTACTCAGCTCTTTGTTTATTGCCTCCAGAGGCACATGATCAGTGTATGATAGCAAACATGATCAGCGCATGATCAGTCACATGATCAGCGCCATTAAGTCACGTGATCACTACATGATAGTCATGTGATCAGTCCATGCTCAGTCACGGTATCAGTGCATGATCAGCCACGTGATCAGTGCATGATCTGTCACAAGATTAGTGTATGATCATCCACGTGATCAGTGCATGATCAGTCACGTGATCAGTGCATGATATAGACGTGATCAGTGCATGATCAGTCTCGTGATCAGTGCATGATAGCCACGTGATCAGTGCATGATCAGTCACCTGATCAGTGTATGATCATTCACGTGACCTATACATGGTAGCTACATGATCATTGCATGATCAGCCACGTGAGTAGTGCATGATAGCCACGTGATCAGTGCATGATCAGTCACGTGATCAGTGCATGATCAGTCACGTGACCAGTACATGGTAGCTGCGTGATCATGGCATGATCAGCCACGTGAGCAGTGCATGATAGCCACGTGATCAGTGCATGATCAGACACGTGATCAGTGCATGATCAGTCACGTGATCAGTGCATGATCAGCCACGTGATCAGTGCATGATAGCCACGTGATCAGTGCATGATCAGTCACGTGATCATGTGTGATCAGCCACGTGATCAGTGCATGATCAGCCACGTGATCAGTGCATGATCAGTTACGTGATCAGTGCATGATCAGCCACGTGATCAGTGCATGGTCAGCACGTGATCAGTGCATGATCAGCCACGTGATCAGTGCATGATAGCCACGTGATCAGTGCATGATCATCACGTGATCAGTGTATGATCAGCCACGTGAACAGTGCATGCTCAGTCACGTGATCAGTGCCTGCTGAGCTGCGTGATTACTGTCTGCTCATCTGCTTGACAATTGCCAGCTGAGCTGCACGATTCCTGCCTGTCATCTGCTTGACAATTGCCAGCTGTGCTGCGTAATTCCTGCCTGCTCAGCTGCTTGATTATTGCCAGCTGAGCAGCATGATTCCTCACACCTGAGTTACATGATTATTGCCTGCTGACTGTTTGATTCGTGCCTACTCAGCTCTTTGTTTATTGCCTCCAGAGGCACATGATCAGTGTATGATAGCAAACATGATCAGCGCATGATCAGTCACATGATCAGCGCCATTAAGTCACGTGATCACTACATGATAGTCATGTGATCAGTCCATGCTCAGTCACGGTATCAGTGCATGATCAGCCACGTGATCAGTGCATGATCTGTCACATGATTAGTGTATGATCATCCACGTGATCAGTGCATGATCAGTCATGTGATCAGTGCATGATATAGACGTGATCAGTGCATGATCAGTCACGTGATCAGTGCATGATAGCCACGTGATCAGTGCATGATCAGTCACCTGATGGGTGTATGATCATTCACGTGACCTGTACATGGTAGCTACATGATCATTGCATGATCAGCCACGTGAGTAGTGCATGATAGCCACGTGATCAGTGCATGATCAGTCACGTGATCAGTGCATGATCAGTCATGTGACCAGTACATGGTAGCTGCGTGATCATGCATGATCAGCCACGTGATCAGTGCATGATAGCCACGTGATCAGTGCATGATCAGTCACGTGATCAGTGCATGATCAGTCACGTGATCAGTGCATGATCAGCCACGTGATCAGTGCATGATAGCCACGTGATCAGTGCATGATCAGTCACGTGATCATGTGTGATCAGCCACGTGATCAGTGCATGATGAGCCACGTGATCAGTGCATGATCAATTACGTGATCAGTGCATGATCAGTCACGTGACCAGTACATGGTTGCTACGTGATCGTTGCATGATCAGCCACGTGAGCAGTGCATGATAGCCACGTGATCAGTGCATGATCAGTCACGTGATCAGTGCATGATCAGTCACGTGAACAGTGCATGATCATTTACGTGATCAGTGCATGATCAGTCACGTGACCAGTATATGGTTGCTACGTGATCATTCCATGACGAGCCACGTGAGCAGTGCATGATAGCCACGTGATGTGTGCATGAGTTACGTGAGCAGTGTATGATCAGCCACGTGATCAGTGCATGAGAGCCACGTGATCAGTGCATGATATGTCACGTGACAGTGTGTGATCAGCCACGTGAACAGTGCATGATCAGCCACGTGATCAGTGCATGATAGCCACGTGATCAGTGCATGATCATCACGTGATCAGTGTATGATCAGCCACGTGAACAGTGCATGCTCAGTCACGTGATCAGTGCCTGCTGAGCTGCGTGATTACTGTCTGCTCATCTGCTTGACAATTGCCAGCTGAGCTGCACGATTCCTGCCTGTCATCTGCTTGACAATTGCCAGCTGTGCTGCGTAATTCCTGCCTGCTCAGCTGCTTGATTATTGCCAGCTGAGCAGCATGATTCCTCACACCTGAGTTACATGATTATTGCCTGCTGACTGTTTGATTCGTGCCTACTCAGCTCTTTGTTTATTGCCTCCAGAGGCACATGATCAGTGTATGATAGCAAACATGATCAGCGCATGATCAGTCACATGATCAGCGCCATTAAGTCACGTGATCACTACATGATAGTCATGTGATCAGTCCATGCTCAGTCACGGTATCAGTGCATGATCAGCCACGTGATCAGTGCATGATCTGTCACAAGATTAGTGTATGATCATCCACGTGATCAGTGCATGGGCAGTCATGTGATCAGTGCATGATATAGACGTGATCAGTGCATGATCAGTCTCGTGATCAGTGCATGATAGCCACGTGATCAGTGCATGATCAGTCACCTGATGGGTGTATGATCATTCACGTGACCTGTACATGGTAGCTACATGATCATTGCATGATCAGCCACGTGAGTAGTGCATGATAGCCACGTGATCACTGCATGATCAGTCACGTGATCAGTGCATGATCAGTCATGTGACCAGTACATGGTAGCTGCGTGATCATGGCATGATCAGCCACGTGAGCAGTGCATGATAGCCACGTGATCAGTGCATGATCAGACACGTGATCAGTGCATGATCAGTCACGTGATCAGTGCATGATCAGCCACGTGATCAGTGCATGATCAGGCACGTGATCAGTGTATGTCAGCCACGTGATCAGTGCATGATAGCCACGTGATCAGTGCATGATCAGCCACGTGATCAGTGCATGATCAGTTACGTGATCAGTGCATGATCAGTCACGTGACCAGTACATGGTAGCTACGTGATCATTGCATGATCAGCCACGTGATCAGTGCATGATAGCCACGTGATCAGTGCATGATAGCCACGTGATCAGTGCATGATCAGTCATGTGATACGTGTGTGATCAGCCACGTGATCAGTGCATGATATCCACGTGATCAGTGCATGACAGCCACGTGATCAGTGCATGAGAGCCACGTGATCAGTGCATGATCAGTCACGTGATACATGTGTGATCAGCCACGTGATCAGTGCATGATGAGCCACGTGATCAGTGCATGATCAATTACGTGATCAGTGCATGATCAGTCACGTGACCAGTACATGGTTGCTACGTGATCGTTGCATGATCAGCCACGTGAGCAGTGCATGATAGCCACGTGATCAGTGCATGATCAGTCACGTGATCAGTACATGATCAGTCACGTGATCAGTGCATGATCATTTACGTGATCAGTGCATGATCAGTCACGTGACCAGTATATGGTTGCTACGTGATCATTCCATGACGAGCCACGTGAGCAGTGCATGATAGCCACGTGATGTGTGCATGAGTTACGTGAGCAGTGTATGATCAGCCACGTGATCAGTGCATGATAGCCACGTGATCAGTGCATGATATGTCACGTGACAGTGTGTGATCAGCCACGTGAACAGTGCATGATCAGCCACGTGATCAGTGCATGATAGCCACGTGATCAGTGCATGATCATCACGTGATCAGTGTATGATCAGCCACGTGAACAGTGCATGCTCAGTCACGTGATCAGTGCCTGCTCAGCAGCGTGATTACTGTCTGCTCATCTGCTTGACAATTGCCTGCTGAGCTGCACGATTCCTGCCTGTCATCTGCTTGACAATTGCCAGCTGTGCTGCGTAATTCCTGCCTGCTCAGCTGCTTGATTATTGCCAGCTGAGCAGCATGATTCCTCACACCTGAGTTACATGATTATTGCCTGCTGACTGTTTGATTCGTGCCTACTCAGCTCTTTGTTTATTGCCTCCAGAGGCACATGATCAGTGTATGATAGCAAACATGATCAGCGCATGATCAGTCACATGATCAGCGCCATTAAGTCACGTGATCACTACATGATAGTCATGTGATCAGTCCATGCTCAGTCACGGTATCAGTGCATGATCAGCCACGTGATCAGTGCATGATCTGTCACAAGATTAGTGTATGATCATCCACGTGATCAGTGCATGGGCAGTCATGTGATCAGTGCATGATATAGACGTGAACAGTGCATGATCAGTCTCGTGATCAGTGCATGATAGCCACGTGATCAGTGCATGATCAGTCACCTGATGGGTGTATGATCATTCACGTGACCTGTACATGGTAGCTACATGATCATTGCATGATCAGCCACGTGAGTAGTGCATGATAGCCACGTGATCACTGCATGATCAGTCACGTGATCAGTGCATGATCAGTCATGTGACCAGTACATGGTAGCTGCGTGATCATGGCATGATCAGCCACGTGAGCAGTGCATGATAGCCACGTGATCAGTGCATGATCAGACACGTGATCAGTGCATGATCAGTCACGTGATCAGTGCATGATCAGCCACGTGATCAGTGCATGACCAGGCACGTGATCAGTGTATGTCAGCCAAGTGATCAGTGCATGATAGCCACGTGATCAGTGCATGATCAGTCACGTGATCAGTGCATGATCAGTTATGTGATCAGTGTATGATCAGCCACGTGATCAGTGCATGATCAGCCACATGATCAGTGCATGATCAATTACGTGATCAGTGCATGATCAGTCACGTGACCAGTACATGGTAGCTACGTGATCATTGCATGATCAGCCACGTGATCAGTGCATGATAGCCACGTGATCAGTGCATGATAGCCACGTGATCAGTGCATGATCAGTCATGTGATCAGTGTGTGATCAGCCACGTGATCAGTGCATGATATCCACGTGATCAGTGCATGACAGCCACGTGATCAGTGCATGAGAGCCACGTGATCAGTGCATGATCAGTCACGTGATACATGTGTGATCAGCCACGTGATCAGTGCATGATGAGCCACGTGATCAGTGCAGGATCAATTACGTGATCAGTGCATGATCAGTCACGTGACCAGTACATGGTTGCTACGTGATCGTTGCATGATCAGCCACGTGAGCAGAGCATGATAGCCACGTGATCAGTGCATGATCAGTCACGTGATCAGTACATGATCAGTCACGTGAACAGTGCATGATCATTTACGTGATCTTTGCATGATCAGTCACGTGACCAGTATATGGTTGCTACGTGATCATTCCATGACGAGCCACGTGAGCAGTGCATGATAGCCACGTGATGTGTGCATGAGTTACGTGAGCAGAGTATGATCAGCCACGTGATCAGTGCATGAGTGCCACGTGATCAGTGCATGATATGTCACGTGACAGGTGTGTGATCAGCCACGTGAACAGTGCATGTTCAGCCACGTGATCAGTGCATGATAGCCACGTGATCAGTGCATGATCAGTTACGTGAGCAGTGTATGATCAGCCACGTGATCAGTGCATGGTCAGACACGTGAACAGTGTATGATCAGCCACGTGATCAGTGCATGATATCCAAGTGATCAGTGCATGATCATCACGTGATCAGTGTATGATCAGCCACGTGAACAGTGCATGCTCAGTCACGTGATCTGGGCCTGCTGAGCTGCGTGATTACTGTCTGCTCATCTGCTTGACAATTGCCAGCTGAGCTGCACGATTCCTGCCTGTCATCTGCTTGACAATTGCCAGCTGTGCTGCGTAATTCCTGCCTGCTCAGCTGCTTGATTATTGCCAGCTGAGCAGCATGATTCCTCACACCTGAGTTCCATGATTATTGCCTGCTGACTGTTTGATTCGTGCCTACTCAGCTCTTTGTTTATTGCCTCCAGAGGCACATGATCAGTGTATGATAGCAAACATGATCAGCGCATGATCAGTCACATGATCAGCGCCATTAAGTCACGTGATCACTACATGATAGTCATGTGATCAGTCCATGCTCAGTCACGGTATCAGTGCATGATCAGCCACGTGATCAGTGCATGATCTGTCACAAGATTAGTGTATGATCATCCACGTGATCAGTGCATGGGCAGTCATGTGATCAGTGCATGATATAGACGTGATCAGTGCATGATCAGTCTCGTGATCAGTGCATGATAGCCACGTGATCAGTGCATGATCAGTCACCTGATGGGTGTATGATCATTCACGTGACTTGTACATGGTAGCTACATGATCATTGCATGATCAGCCACGTGAGTAGTGCATGATAGCCACGTGATCACTGCATGATCAGTCACGTGATCAGTGCATGATCAGTCATGTGACCAGTACATGGTAGGTGCGTGATCATGGCATGATCAGCCACGTGAGCAGTGCATGATAGCCACGTGATCAGTGCATGATCAGACACGTGATCAGTGCATGATCAGTCACGTGATCAGTGCATGATCAGCCACGTGATCAGTGCATGATCAGTCACGTGATCAGTGCATGATCAGCCACGTGATCAGTGCATGATCAGGCACGTGATCAGTGCATGATCAGCCACGTGATCAGTGCATGATAGCCACGTGATCAGTGCATGATCAGTCACGTGATCAGTGCATGATCAGTTACGTGATCAGTGCATGATCAGCCACGTGATCAGTGCATGATCAGCCACGTGATCAGTGCATGATCAATTACGTGATCAGTGCATGATCAGTCACGTGACCAGTACATGGTAGCTACGTGATCATTGCATGATCAGCCACGTGATCAGTGCATGATAGCCACGTGATCAGTGCATGATAGCCACGTGATCAGTGCATGATCAGTCATGTGATACGTGTGATCAGCCACATGATCAGTGCATGATATCCACGTGATCAGTGCCTGACAGCCACGTGATCAGTGCATGATCAGTCACGTGATACATGTGTGATCAGCCACGTGATCAGTGCATGATGAGCCACGTGATCAGTGCAGGATCAATTACGTGATCAGTGCATGATCAGTCACGTGACCAGTACATGGTTGCTACGTGATCGTTGCATGATCAGCCACGTGAGCAGAGCATGATAGCCACGTGGTCAGTGCATGATCAGTCACGTGATCAGTGCATGATCAGTCACGTGAACAGTGCATGAACATTTACGTGATCTTTGCATGATCAGTCACGTTACCAGTATATGGTTGCTACGTGATTATTCCATGACGAGCCACGTGAGCAGTGCATGATAGCCTCGTGATGTGTGCATGAGTTACGTGAGCAGAGTATGATCAGCCACGTGATCAGTGCATGAGTGTCACGTAATCAGTGCATGATATGTCACGTGACAGGTGTGTGATCAGCCACGTGAACAGTGCATGTTCAGCCACGTGATCAGTGCATGATAGCCACGTGATCAGTGCATGATCAGTTACGTGAGCAGTGTATGATCAGCCACGTGATCAGTGCATGGTCAGACACGTGAACAGTGTATGATCAGCCACGTGATCAGTGCATGATATCCAAGTGATCAGTACATGATCATCACGTGATCAGTGTATGATCAGCCACGTGAACAGTGCATGCTCAGTCACATGATCTGGGCCTGCTGAGCTGCGTGATTACTGTCTGCTCATCTGCTTGACAATTGCCAGCTGAGCTGCACGATTCCTGCCTGTCATCTGCTTGACAATTGCCAGCTGTGCTGCGTAATTCCTGCCTGCTCAGCTGCTTGATTATTGCCAGCTGAGCAGCATGATTCCTCACACCTGAGTTCCATGATTATTGCCTGCTGACTGTTTGATTCGTGCCTACTCAGCTCTTTGTTTATTGCCTCCAGAGGCACATGATCAGTGTATGATAGCAAACATGATCAGCGCATGATCAGTCACATGATCAGCGCCATTAAGACACGTGATCACTACATGATAGTCATGTGATCAGTCCATGCTCAGTCACGGTATCAGTGCATGATCAGCCACGTGATCAGTGCATGATCTGTCACAAGATTAGTGTATGATCATCCACGTGATCAGTGCACGGGCAGTCATGTGATCAGTGCATGATATAGGCGTGAACAGTGCATGATCAGTCTCGTGATCAGTGCATGATAGCCACGTGATCAGTGCATGATCAGTCACCTGATGGGTGTATGATCATTCACGTGACCTGTACATGGTAGCTACATGATCATTGCATGATCAGCCACGTGAGTAGTCCATGATAGCCACGTGATCACTGCATGATCAGTCACGTGATCAGTGCATGATCAGTCATGTGACCAGTACATGGTAGGTGCGTGATCATGGCATGATCAGCCACGTGAGCAGTGCATGATAGCCACGTGATCAGTGCATGATCAGACACGAGATCAGTGCATGATCAGTCACGTGATCAGTGCATGATCAGACACGAGATCAGTGCATGATCAGCCACGTGATCAGTGCATGACCAGGCACATGATCAGTGTATGTCCAGCCAAGTGATCAGTGCATGATAGCCACGTGTTCAGTGCATGATCAGTCACGTGATCAGTGCATGATCAGTTATGTGATCAGTGTATGATCAGCCACGTGATCAGTGCATGATCAGCCACATGATCAGTGCATGTTCAATTACGTGCTCAGTGCATGATCAGTTACGTGATCAGTACAAGGTAGCTACGTGATCATTGCCTGATAAGCCACGTGATCAGTGCATGATAGCCACGTGATCAGTGCATGATAGCCACGTGATCAGTGCATGATCAGTCATGTGATACGTGTGTGATCAGCCACATGATCAGTGCATGATATCCACGTGATCAGTGCATGACAGCCACGTGATCAGTGCATGAGCGCCACCCGATCAGTGCATGATCAGTCACGTGATACATGTGTGATCAGCCACGTGATCAGTGCATGATGAGCCACGTGATCAGTGCAGGATCAATTACGTGATCAGTGCATGATCAGTCACGTGACCAGTACATGGTTGCTACGTGATCGTTTCTTGATCAGCCACGTGAGCAGAGCATGATAGCCACGTGGTCAGCGCATGATCAGTCAGGTGATCAGTACATGATCAGACACGTGAACAGTGCATGATCATTTATGTGATCTTTGCATGATCAGTCACGTTACCAGTATAAGGTTGCTACGTGATCATTCCATGACGAGCCACGTGAGCAGTGCATGATAGCCACGTGATGTGTGCATGAGTTACGTGAGCAGAGTATGATCAGCCACGTGATCAGTGCATGAGTTCCACGTGATCAGTGCATGATATGTCACGTGACAGGTGTGTGATCAGCCACGTGAACAGTGCATGTTCAGCCACGTGATCAGTGCATGATAGCCACGTGATCAGTGCATGATCAGTTACGTGAGCAGTGTATGATCAGCCACGTGATCAGTGCATGGTCAGACACGTGAACAGTGTATGATCAGCCACGTGATCAGTGCATGATATCCAAGTGATCAGTGCATGATCATCACGTGATCAGTGTATGATCAGCCACGTGAACAGTGCATGCTCAGTCACGTGATCTGGGCCTGCTGAGCTGCGTGATTACTGTCTGCTCATCTGCTTGACAATTGCCAGCTGTGCTGCGTAATTCCTGCCTGCTCAGCTGCTTGATTATTGCCAGCTGAGTAGCATGATTCCTCACACCTGAGTTCCATTATTATTGCCTGCTGACTGTTTGATTCGTGCCTACTCAGCTCTTTGTTTATTGCCTCCAGAGGCACATGATCAGTGTATGATAGCAAACATGATCAGCGCATGATCAGTCACATGATCAGCGCCATTAAGTCACGTGATCACTACATGATAGTCATGTGATCAGTCCATGCTCAGTCACGGTATCAGTGCATGATCAGCCACGTGATCAGTGCATGATCTGTCACAAGATTAGTGTATGATCATCCACGTGATCAGTGCACGGGCAGTCATGTGATCAGTGCATGATATAGACGTGAACAGTGCATGACCAGTCTCGTGATCCGTGCATGATAGCCACGTGATCAGTGCATGATCAGTCACCTGATGGGTGTATGATCATTCACGTGACCTGTACATGGTAGCTACATGATCATTGCATGATCAGCCACGTGAGTAGTTCATGATAGCCACGTGATCACTGCATGATCAGTCACGTGATCAGTGCATGATCAGTCATGTGACCAGTACATGGTAGGTGCGTGATCATGGCATGATCAGCCACGTGAGCAGTGCATGATAGCCACGTGATCAGTGCATGATCAGACACGAGATCAGTGCATGATCAGTCATGTGATCAGTGCATGATCAGCCACGTGATCAGTGCATGACCAGGCACGTGATCAGTGTATGTCCAGCCAAGTAATCAGTGCATGATAGCCACGTGATCAATGCATGATCAGTCACGTGATCAGTGCATGATCAGTTATGTGATAAGTGTATGATCAGCCACGTGATCAGTGCATGATCAGTCACGTGATCAGTGCATGACCAGGCACGTGATCAGTGTATGTCCAGCCAAGTAATCAGTGCATTATAGCCACGTGATCAGTGCATGATCAGTCACGTGATCAGTGCATGATCAGTTATGTGATAAGTGTATGATCAGCCACGTGATCAGTGCATGATCAGTCACGTGATCAGTGCATGATCAGCCACGTGATCAGTGCATGACCAGGCACGTGATCAGTGTATGTCCAGCCAAGTAATCAGTGCATGATAGCCACGTGATCAGTGCATGATCAGTCACGTGATCAGTGCATGATCAGTTATGTGATAAGTGTATGATCAGCCACGTGATCAGTGCATGATCAGTCACGTGATCAGTGCATGACCAGGCACGTGATCAGTGTATGTCCAGCCAAGTAATCAGTGCATGATAGCCACGTGATCACTGCATGATCAGTCACGTGATCAGTGCATGATCAGTTATGTGATAAGTGTATGATCAGCCACGTGATCAGTGCATGATCAGTCACGTGATCAGTGCATGATCAGCCACGTGATCAGTGCATGACCAGGCACGTGATCAGTGTATGTCCAGCCAAGTAATCAGTGCATGATAGCCACGTGATCAGTGCATGATCAGTCACGTGATCAGTGCATGATCAGTTATGTGATAAGTGTATGATCAGCCACGTGATCAGTGCATGATCAGTCACGTGATCAGTGCATGACCAGGCACGTGATCAGTGTATGTCCAGCCAAGTAATCAGTGCATGATAGCCACGTGATCAGTGCATGATCAGTCACGTGATCAGTGCATGATCAGTTATGTGATAAGTGTATGATCAGCCACGTGATCAGTGCATGATCAGCCACATGATCAGTGCATGATCAATTACGTGCTCAGTGCATGATCAGTTACGTGACCAGTACAAGGTAGCTTCGTGATCATTGCCTGATAAGCCACGTGATCAGTGCATGATAGCCACGTGATCAGTGCATGATAGCCACGTGATCAGTGCATGATCAGTCATGTGATACGTGTGTGATCAGCCACATGATCAGTGCATGATATCCACGTGATCAGTACATGACAGCCACGTGATCAGTGCATGAGAGACACGGGATCAGTGCATGATCAGTCACGTGATACATGTGTGATCAGCCACGTGATCAGTGCATGATGAGCCACGTGATCAGTGCAGGATCAATTACGTGATCAGTGCATGATCAGTCACGTGACCAGTGCATGGTTGCTACGTGATCGTTGCATGATCAGCCACGTGAGCAGAGCATGATAGCCACGTGGTCAGTGCATGATCAGTCACGTGATCAGTACATGATCAGTAACGTGAACAGTGCATGATCATTTACGTGATCTTTGCATGATCAGTCACGTTACCAGTATATGGTTGCTACGTGAACATTCCATGACGAGCCACGTGAGCAGTGCATGATAGCCACGTGATGTGTGCATGAGTTACGTGAGCAGAGTATGATCAGCCACGTGATCAGTGCATGAGTGCCACGTGATCAGTGCATGATATGTCACGTGACAGGTGTGATCAGCCACGTGAACAGTGCATGTTCAGCCACGTGATCAGTGCATGATAGCCACGTGATCAGTGTATGATCAGCCACGTGATCAGTGCATGGTCAGAAACGTGAACAGTGTATGATCAGCCACGTGATCAGTGCATGATATCCAAGTGATCAGTGCATGATCATCACGTGATCAGTGTATGATAAGCCACGTGAACAGTGCATGCTCAGTCACGTGATCTGGGCCTGCTGAGCTGCGTGATTACTGTCTGCTCATCTGCTTGACAATTGCCAGCTGAGCTGCACGATTCCTGCCTGTCATCTGCTTGACAATTGCCAGCTGTGCTGCGTAATTCCTGCCTGCTCAGCTGCTTGATTATTGCCAGCTGAGCAGCATGATTCCTCACACCTGAGTTCCATGATTATTGCCTGCTGACTGTTTGATTCGTGCCTACTCAGCTCTTTGTTTATTGCCTCCAGAGGCACATGATCAGTGTATGATAGCTAACATGAACAGCGCATGATCAGTCACATGATCAGCGCCATTAAGTCACGTGATCACTACATGATAGTCATGTGATCAGTCCATGCTCAGTCACGGTATCAGTGCATGATCAGCCACGTGATCAGTGCATGATCTGTCACAAGATTAGTGTATGATCATCCACGTGATCAGTGCACGGGCAGTCATGTGATCAGTGCATGATATAGACGTGAACAGTGCATGATCAGTCTCGTGAT
Source organism: Bos javanicus (assembly GCF_032452875.1). Lineage (NCBI taxonomy): Eukaryota > Metazoa > Chordata > Mammalia > Artiodactyla > Bovidae > Bos > Bos javanicus. Next base: position 752,999 of record NW_026893618.1, read on the forward strand.
CAGTGCATGATAGCCACGTGATCAGTGCATGATCAGTCACCTGATGGGTGTATGATCATTCACGTGACCTGTACATGGTAGCTACATGATCATTGCATGATCAGCCACGTGAGTAGTTCATGATAGCCACGTGATCACTGCATGATCAGTCACGTGATCAGTGCATGATCAGTCATGTGACCAGTACATGGTAGCTGCGTGATCATGGCATGATCAGCCACGTGAGCAGTGCATGATAGCCACGTGATCAGTGCATGATCAGACACGAGATCAGTGCATGATCAGTCACGTGATCAGTGCATGATCAGACACGAGATCAGTGCATGATCAGTCAGGTGATCAGTGCATGATCAGCCACGTGATCAGTGCATGACCAGGCACGTGATCAATGTATGTCCAGCCAAGTGATCAGTGCATGATAGCCACGTGATCAGTGCATGATCAGTCACGTGATCAGTGCATGATCAATTATGTGATCAGTGTATGATCAGCCACGTGATCAGTGCATGATCAGCCACATGATCAGTGCATGATCAATTACGTGCTCAGTGCATGATCAGTTACGTGACCAGTACAAGGTAGCTACGTGATCATTGCCTGATAAGCCACGTGATCAGTGCATGATAGCCACGTGATCAGTGCATGATAGCCACGTGATCAGTGCATGATCAGTCATGTGATATGTGTGTGATCAGCCACATGATCAGTGCATGATATCCACGTGATCAGTGCATGAGAGCCACGTGATCAGTGCATGAGAGCCACGGGATCAGTGCATGATCAGTCACGTGATACATGTGTGATCAGCCACTTGATCAGTGCATGATGAGCCACGTGATCAGTGCAGGATCATTTACGTGATCAGTGCATGGTCAGTCATGTGACCAGTACATGGTTGCTACGTGATCGTTGCATGATCAGCCACGTGAGCAGAGCATGATAGCCACGTGGTCAGTGCATGATCAGTCACGTGATCAGTACATGATCAGTCACGTGAACAGTGCATGATCATTTACGTGATCTTTGCATGATCAGTCACGTTACCAGTATATGGTTGCTACGTGATCATTCCATGACGAGCCACGTGAGCAGTGCATGATAGCCACGTGATGTGTGCATGAGTTACGTGAGCAGAGTATGATCAGCCACGTGATCAGTGCATGAGTGCCACGTGATCAGTGCATGATATGTCACGTGACAGGTGTGTGATCAGCCACGTGAACAGTGCATGTTCAGCCACGTGATCAGTGCATGATAGCCACGTGATCAGTGCATGATCAGTTACGTGAGCAGTGTATGATCAGCCACGTGATCAGTGCATGGTCAGACACGTGAACAGTGTATGATCAGCCACGTGATCAGTGCATGATATCCAAGTGATCAGTACATGATCATCACGTGATCAGTGTATGATCAGCCACGTGAACAGTGCATGCTCAGTCACGTGATCTGGGCCTGCTGAGCTGCGTGATTACTGCCTGCTCAGCTGCTTGATTATTGCCAGCTGAGCAGCATGATTCCTCACACCTGTGTTCCATGATTATTGCCTGCTGACTGTTTGATTCGTGCCTACTCAGCTCTTTGTTTATTGCCTCCAGAGGCACATGATCAGTGTATGATAGCAAACATGATCAGCGCATGATCAGTCACATGATCAGTGCCATTAAGTCACGTGATCACTACATGATAGTCATGTGATCAGTCCATGCTCAGTCACGGTATCAGTGCATGATCAGCCACGTGATCAGTGCATGATCTGTCACAAGATTAGTGTATGATCATGCACGTGATCAGTGCACGGGCAGTCATGTGATCAGTGCATGATATAGACGTGAACAGTGCATGATCAGTCTCGTGATCAGTGCATGATAGCCACGTGATCAGTGCATGATCAGTCACCTGATGGGTGTATGATCATTCACGTGACCTGTACATGGTAGCTACATGATCATTGCATGATCAGCCACGTGAGTAGTTCATGATAGCCACGTGATCACTGCATGATCAGTCACGTGATCAGTGCATGATCAGTCATGTGACCAGTACATGGTAGCTGCGTGATCATGGCATGATCAGCCACGTGAGCAGTGCATGATAGCCACGTGATCAGTGCATGATCAGACACGAGATCAGTGCATGATCAGTCACGTGATCAGTGCATGATCAGACACGAGATCAGTGCATGATCAGTCAGGTGATCAGTGCATGATCAGCCACGTGAACAGTTTATGACCAGGCACGTGATCAATGTATGTCCAGCCAAGTGATCAGTGCATGATAGCCACGTGATCAGTGCATGATCAGTCACGTGATCAGTGCATGATCAATTATGTGATCAGTGTATGATCAGCCACGTGATCAGTGCATGATCAGCCACATGATCAGTGCATGATCAATTACGTGCTCAGTGCATGATCAGTTACGTGACCAGTACAAGGTAGCTACGTGATCATTGCCTGATAAGCCACGTGATCAGTGCGTGATAGCCACGTGATCAGTGCATGATAGCCACGTGATCAGTGCATGATCAGTCATGTGATACGTGTGTGATCAGCCACATGATCAGTGCATGATATCCACGTGATCAGTGCATGACAGCCACGTGATCAGTGCATGAGAGCCACGGGATCAGTGCATGATCAGTCACGTGATACATGTGTGATCAGCCACGTGATCAGTGCATGATGAGCCACGTGATCAGTGCAGGATCAATTACGTGATCAGTGCATGATCAGTCATGTGACCAGTACATGGTTGCTACGTGATCGTTGCATGATCAGCCACGTGAGCAGAGCATGATAGCCACGTGGTCAGTGCATGATCAGTCACGTGATCAGTACATGATCAGTCACGTGAACAGTGCATGATCATTTACGTGATCTTTGCATGATCAGTCACGTTACCAGTATATTGTTGCTACGTGATCATTCCATGACGAGCCACGTGAGCAGTGCATGATAGCCACGTGATGTGTGCATGAGTTACGTGAGCAGAGTATGATCAGCCACGTGATCAGTGCATGAGTGCCACGTGATCAGTGCATGATAGCCACGTGATCAGTGCATGATCAGTTACGTGAGCAGTGTATGATCAGCCACGTGATCAGTGCATGGTCAGACACGTGAACAGTGTATGATCAGCCACGTGATCAGTGCATGATATCCAAGTGATCAGTACATGATCATCTCGTGATCAGTGTATGATCAGCCACGTGAACAGTGCATGCTCAGTCACGTGATCTGGGCCTGCTGAGCTGCGTGATTACTGCCTGCTCAGCTGCTTGATTATTGCCAGCTGAGCAGCATGATTCCTCACACCTGTGTTCCATGATTATTGCCTGCTGACTGTTTGATTCGTGCCTACTCAGCTCTTTGTTTATTGCCTCCAGAGGCACATGATCAGTGTATGATAGCAAACATGATCAGCGCATGATCAGTCACATGATCAGTGCCATTAAGTCACGTGATCACTACATGATAGTCATGTGATCAGTCCATGCTCAGTCACGGTATCAGTGCATGATCAGCCACGTGATCAGTGCATGATCTGTCACAAGATTAGTGTATGATCATGCACGTGATCAGTGCATGATCAGACACGAGATCAGTGCATGATCAGTCACGTGATCAGTGCATGATCAGCCACGTGATCAGTGCATGACCAGGCACGTGATCAGTGTATGTCCAGCCAAGTGATCAGTGCATGATAGCCACGTGATCAGTGCATGATCAGTCACGTGATCAGTGCATGATCAATTATGTGATCAGTGTATGATCAGCCACGTGATCAGTGCATGATCAGCCACATGATCAGTGCATGATCAATTACGTGCTCAGTGCATGATCAGTTACGTTACCAGTACAAGGTAGCTACGTGATCATTGCCTGATCAGCCACGTGATCAGTGCATGATAGCCACGTGATCAGTGCATGATAGCCACGTGATCAGTGCATGATCAGTCATGTGATACGTGTGTGATCAGCCACATGATCAGTGCATGATATCCACGTGATCAGTGCATGACAGCCACGTGATCAGTGCATGAGAGCCACGGGATCAGTGCATGATCAGTCACGTGATACATGTGTGATCAGCCACGTGATCAGTGCATGATGAGCCACGTGATCAGTGCAGGATCAATTACGTGATCAGTGCATGATCAGTCACGTGACCAGTACATGGTTGCTACGTGATCGTTGCATGATCAGCCACGTGAGCAGAGCATGATAGCCACGTGGTCAGTGCATGATCAGTCACGTGATCAGTACATGATCAGTCACGTGAACAGTGCATGATCATTTACGTGATCTGTGCATGATCAGTCACGTTACCAGTATATGGTTGCTACGTGATCATTCCATGACGAGCCACGTGAGCAGTGCATGATAGCCACGTGATGTGTGCATGAGTTACGTGAGCAGAGTATGATCAGCCACGTGATCAGTGCATGAGTGCCACGTGATCAGTGCATGATATGTCACGTGACAGGTGTGTGATCAGCCACGTGAACAGTGCATGTTCAGCCACGTATTCAGTGCATGATAGCCACGTGATCAGTGAATGATCAGCCACGTGATCAGTGCATGGTCAGTCATGTGACCAGTACATGGTAGCTGCGTGATCATGGCATGATCAGCCACGTGAGCAGTGCATGATAGCCACGTGATCAGTGCATGATCAGACACGAGATCAGTGCATGATCAGTCACGTGATCAGTGCATGATCAGACACGAGATCAGTGCATGATCAGTCACGTGATCAGTGCATGATCAGCCACGTGATCAGTGCATGACTAGGCACGTGATCAATGTATGTCCAGCCAAGTGATCAGTGCATGATAGCCACGTGATCAGTGCATGATCAGTCACGTGATCAGTGCATGATCAATTATGTGATCAGTGTATGATCAGCCACGTGATCAGTGCATGATCAGCCACATGATCAGTGCATGATCAATTACGTGCTCAGTGCATGATCAGTTACGTGACCAGTACAAGGTAGCTACGTGATCATTGCCTGATAAGCCACGTGATCAGTGCATGATAGCCACGTGATCAGTGCATGATAGCCACGTGATCAGTGCATGATCAGTCATGTGATATGTGTGTGATCAGCCACATGATCAGTGCATGATATCCACGTGATCAGTGCATGACAGCCACGTGATCAGTGCATGAGAGCCACGGGATCAGTGCATGATCAGTCATGTGATACATGTGTGATCAGCCACTTGATCAGTGCATGATGAGCCACGTGATCAGTGCAGGATCAATTACGTGATCAGTGCATGGTCAGTCATGTGACCAGTACATGGTTGCTACGTGATCGTTGCATGATCAGCCACGTGAGCAGAGCATGATAGCCACGTGGTCAGTGCATGATCAGTCACGTGATCAGTACATGATCAGTCACGTGAACAGTGCATGATCATTTACGTGATCTTTGCATGATCAGTCACGTTACCAGTATATTGTTGCTACGTGATCACTCCATGACGAGCCACGTGAGCAGTGCATGATAGCCACGTGATGTGTGCATGAGTTACGTGAGCAGAGTATGATCAGCCACGTGATCAGTGCATGAGTGCCACGTGATCAGTGCATGATAGCCACGTGATCAGTGCATGATCAGTTACGTGAGCAGTGTATGATCAGCCACGTGATCAGTGCATGGTCAGACACGTGAACAGTGTATGATCAGCCACGTGATCAGTGCATGATATCCAAGTGATCAGTACATGATCATCTCGTGATCAGTGTATGATCAGCCACGTGAACAGTGCATGCTCAGTCACGTGATCTGGGCCTGCTGAGCTGCGTGATTACTGCCTGCTCAGCTGCTTGATTATTGCCAGCTGAGCAGCATGATTCCTCACACCTGTGTTCCATGATTATTGCCTGCTGACTGTTTGATTCGTGCCTACTCAGCTCTTTGTTTATTGCCTCCAGAGGCACATGATCAGTGTATGATAGCAAACATGATCAGCGCATGATCAGTCACATGATCAGTGCCATTAAGTCACGTGATCACTACATGATAGTCATGTGATCAGTCCATGCTCAGTCACGGTATCAGTGCATGATCAGCCACGTGATCAGTGCATGATCTGTCACAAGATTAGTGTATGATCATGCACGTGATCAGTGCATGATCAGACACGAGATCTGTGCATGATCAGTCACGTGATCAGTGCATGATCAGCCACGTGATCAGTGCATGACCAGGCACGTGATCAGTGTATGTCCAGCCAAGTGATCAGAGCATGATAGCCACGTGATCAGTGCATGATCAGTCACGTGATCAGTGCATGATCAATTATGTGATCAGTGTATGATCAGCCACGTGATCAGTGCATGATCAGCCACATGATCAGTGCATGATCAATTACGTGCTCAGTGCATGATCAGTTACGTGACCAGTACAAGGTAGCTACGTGATCATTGCCTGATCAGCCACGTGATCAGTGCATGATAGCCACGTGATCAGTGCATGATAGCCACGTGATCAGTGCATGATCAGTCATGTGATACGTGTGTGATCAGCCACATGATCAGTGCATGATATCCACGTGATCAGTGCATGACAGCCACGTGATCAGTGCATGAGAGCCACGGGATCAGTGCATGATCAGTCACGTGATACATGTGTGATCAGCCACGTGATCAGTGCATGATGAGCCACGTGATCAGTGCAGGATCAATTACGTGATCAGTGCATGATCAGTCACGTGACCAGTACATGGTTGCTACGTGATCGTTGCATGATCAGCCACGTGAGCAGAGCATGATAGCCACGTGGTCAGTGCATGATCAGTCACGTGATCAGTACATGATCAGTCACGTGAACAGTGCATGATCATTTACGTGATCTGTGCATGATCAGTCACGTTACCAGTATATGGTTGCTACGTGATCATTCCATGACGAGCCACGTGAGCAGTGCATGATAGCCACGTGATGTGTGCATGAGTTACGTGAGCCGAGTATGATCAGCCACGTGATCAGTGCATGAGTGCCACGTGATCAGTGCATGATATGTCACGTGACAGGTGTGTGATCAGCCACGTGAACAGTGCATGTTCAGCCACGTGATCAGTGCATGATAGCCACGTGATCAGTGTATGATCAGCCACGTGATCAGTGCATGATCAGTCATGTGACCAGTACATGGTAGCTGCGTGATCATGGCATGATCAGCCACGTGAGCAGTGCATGATAGCCACGTGATCAGTGCATGATCAGACACGAGATCAGTGCATGATCAGTCACGTGATCAGTGCATGATCAGACACGAGATCAGTGCATGATCAGTCAGGTGATCAGTGCATGATCAGCCACGTGATCAGTGCATGACCAGGCACGTGATCAATGTATGTCCAGCCAAGTGATCAGTGCATGATAGCCACGTGATCAGTGCATGATCAGTCACGTGATCAGTGCATGATCAATTATGTGATCAGTGTATGATCAGCCACGTGATCAGTGCATGATCAGCCACATGATCAGTGCATGATCAATTACGTGCTCAGTGCATGATCAGTTACGTGACCAGTACAAGGTAGCTACGTGATCATTGCCTGATAAGCCACGTGATCAGTGCATGATAGCCACGTGATCAGTGCATGATAGCCACGTGATCAGTGCATGATCAGTCATGTGATATGTGTGTGATCAGCCACATGATCAGTGCATGATATCCACGTGATCAGTGCATGACAGCCACGTGATCAGTGCATGAGAGCCACGGGATCAGTGCATGATCAGTCATGTGATACATGTGTGATCAGCCACATGATCAGTGCATGATATCCACCTCATCAGTGCATGACAGCCACGTGATCAGTGCATGAGAGCCACGGGATCAGTACATGATCAGTCACGTGAACAGTGCATGATCATTTACGTGATCTTTGCATGATCAGTCACGTTACCAGTATATTGTTGCTACGTGATCATTCCATGACGAGCCACGTGAGCAGTGCATGATAGCCACGTGATGTGTGCATGAGTTACGTGAGCAGAGTATGATCAGCCACGTGATCAGTGCATGAGTGCCACGTGATCAGTGCATGATATGTCACGTGACAGGTGTGTGATCAGCCACGTGAACAGTGCATGTTCAGCCACGTGATCAGTGCATGATAGCCACGTGATCAGTGCATGATCAGTTACGTGAGCAGTGTATGATCAGCCACGTGATCAGTGCATGGTCAGACACGTGAACAGTGTATGATCAGCCACGTGATCAGTGCATGATATCCAAGTGATCAGTACATGATCATCACGTGATCAGTGTATGATCAGCCACGTGAACAGTGCATGCTCAGTCACGTGATCTGGGCCTGCTGAGCTGCGTGATTACTGCCTGCTCAGCTGCTTGATTATTGCCAGCTGAGCAGCATGATTCCTCACACCTGTGTTCCATGATTATTGCCTGCTGACTGTTTGATTCATGCCTACTCAGCTCTTTGTTTATTGCCTCCAGAGGCACATGATCAGTGTATGATAGCAAACATGATCAGCGCATGATCAGTCACATGATCAGTGCCATTAAGTCACGTGATCACTACATGATAGTCATGTGATCAGTCCATGCTCAGTCACGGTATCAGTGCATGATCAGCCACGTGATCAGTGCATGATCTGTCACAAGATTAGTGTATGATCATGCACGTGATCAGTGCACGGGCAGTCATGTGATCAGTGCATGATATAGACGTGAACAGTGCATGATCAGTCTCGTGATCAGTGCATGATAGCCACGTGATCAGTGCATGATCAGTCACCTGATGGGTGTATGATCATTCACGTGACCTGTACATGGTAGCTACATGATCATTGCATGATCAGCCACGTGAGTAGTTCATGATAGCCACGTGATCACTGCATGATCAGTCACGTGATCAGTGCATGATCAGTCATGTGACCAGTACATGGTAGCTGCGTGATCATGGCATGATCAGCCACGTGAGCAGTGCATGATAGCCACGTGATCAGTGCATGATCAGACACGAGATCAGTGCATGATCAGTCACGTGATCCATGCATGATCAGCCACGTGATCAGTGCATGATCTGTCACAAGATTAGTGTATGATCATGCACGTGATCAGTGCACAGGCAGTCATGTGATCAGTGCATGATATAGACGTGAACAGTGCATGATCAGTCTCGTGATCTGTGCATGATAGCCACGTGATCAGTGCATGATCAGTCACCTGATGGGTGTATGATCATTCACGTGACCTGTACATGGTAGCTACATGATAATTGCATGATCAGCCACGTGAGTAGTTCATGATAGCCACGTGATCACTGCATGATCAGTCACGTGATCAGTGCATGATCAGTCATGTGACCAGTACATGGTAGCTGCGTGATCATGGCATGATCAGCCACGTGAGCAGTGCATGATAGCCACGTGATCAGTGCATGATCAGTCACGAGATCAGTGCATGATCAGTCACGTGATCAGTGCATGATCAGACACGAGATCAGTGCATGATCAGTCACGTGATCAGTGCATGATCAGCCACGTGATCAGTGCATGACCAGGCACGTGATCAGTGTATGTCCAGCCAAGTGATCAGTGCATGATAGCCACGTGATCAGTGCATGATCAGTCACGTGATCAGTGCATGATCAATTATGTGATCAGTGTATGATCAGCCACGTGATCAGTGCATGATCAGCCACATGATCAGTGCATGATCAATTACGTGCTCAGTGCATGATCAGTTACGTGACCAGTACAAGGTAGCTACGTGATCATTGCCTGATAAGCCACGTGATCAGTGCATGATAGCCACGTGATCAGTGCATGATAGCCACGTGATCAGTGCATGATCAGTCACCTGATGGGTGTATGATCATTCACGTGACCTGTACATGGTAGCTACATGATCATTGCATGATCAGCCACGTGAGTAGTTCATGATAGCCACGTGATCACTGCATGATCAGTCACGTGATCAGTGCATGATCAGTCATGTGACCAGTACATGGTAGCTGCGTGATCATGGCATGATCAGCCACGTGAGCAGTGCATGATAGCCACGTGATCAGTGCATGATCAGACACGAGATCAGTGCATGATCAGTCACGTGATCAGTGCATGATCAGACACGAGATCAGTGCATGATCAGTCAGGTGATCAGTGCATGATCAGCCACGTGAACAGTTTATGACCAGGCACGTGATCAATGTATGTCCAGCCAAGTGATCAGTGCATGATAGCCACGTGATCAGTGCATGATCAGTCACGTGATCAGTGCATGATCAATTATGTGATCAGTGTATGATCAGCCACGTGATCAGTGCATGATCAGCCACATGATCAGTGCATGATCAATTACGTGCTCAGTGCATGATCAGTTACGTGACCAGTACAAGGTAGCTACGTGATCATTGCCTGATAAGCCACGTGATCAGTGCGTGATAGCCACGTGATCAGTGCATGATAGCCACGTGATCAGTGCATGATCAGTCATGTGATACGTGTGTGATCAGCCACATGATCAGTGCATGATATCCACGTGATCAGTGCATGACAGCCACGTGATCAGTGCATGAGAGCCACGGGATCAGTGCATGATCAGTCACGTGATACATGTGTGATCAGCCACGTGATCAGTGCATGATGAGCCACGTGATCAGTGCAGGATCAATTACGTGATCAGTGCATGATCATTCATGTGACCAGTACATGGTTGCTACGTGATCGTTGCATGATCAGCCACGTGAGCAGAGCATGATAGCCACGTGGTCAGTGCATGATCAGTCACGTGATCAGTACATGATCAGTCACGTGAACAGTGCATGATCATTTACGTGATCTTTGCATGATCAGTCACGTTACCAGTATATTGTTGCTACGTGATCATTCCATGACGAGCCACGTGAGCAGTGCATGATAGCCACGTGATGTGTGCATGAGTTACGTGAGCAGAGTATGATCAGCCACGTGATCAGTGCATGAGTGCCACGTGATCAGTGCATGATAGCCACGTGATCAGTGCATGATCAGTTACGTGAGCAGTGTATGATCAGCCACGTGATCAGTGCATGGTCAGACACGTGAACAGTGTATGATCAGCCACGTGATCAGTGCATGATATCCAAGTGATCAGTACATGATCATCTCGTGATCAGTGTATGATCAGCCACGTGAACAGTGCATGCTCAGTCACGTGATCTGGGCCTGCTGAGCTGCGTGATTACTGCCTGCTCAGCTGCTTGATTATTGCCAGCTGAGCAGCATGATTCCTCACACCTGTGTTCCATGATTATTGCCTGCTGACTGTTTGATTCGTGCCTACTCAGCTCTTTGTTTATTGCCTCCAGAGGCACATGATCAGTGTATGATAGCAAACATGATCAGCGCATGATCAGTCACATGATCAGTGCCATTAAGTCACGTGATCACTACATGATAGTCATGTGATCAGTCCATGCTCAGTCACGGTATCAGTGCATGATCAGCCACGTGATCAGTGCATGATCTGTCACAAGATTAGTGTATGATCATGCACGTGATCAGTGCATGATCAGACACGAGATCAGTGCATGATCAGTCACGTGATCAGTGCATGATCAGCCACGTGATCAGTGCATGACCAGGCACGTGATCAGTGTATGTCCAGCCAAGTGATCAGTGCATGATAGCCACGTGATCAGTGCATGATCAGTCACGTGATCAGTGCATGATCAATTATGTGATCAGTGTATGATCAGCCACGTGATCAGTGCATGATCAGCCACATGATCAGTGCATGATCAATTACGTGCTCAGTGCATGATCAGTTACGTGACCAGTACAAGGTAGCTACGTGATCATTGCCTGATCAGCCACGTGATCAGTGCATGATAGCCACGTGATCAGTGCATGATAGCCACGTGATCAGTGCATGATCAGTCATGTGATACGTGTGTGATCAGCCACATGATCAGTGCATGATATCCACGTGATCAGTGCATGACAGCCACGTGATCAGTGCATGAGAGCCACGGGATCAGTGCATGATCAGTCACGTGATACATGTGTGATCAGCCACGTGATCAGTGCATGATGAGCCACGTGATCAGTGCAGGATCAATTACGTGATCAGTGCATGATCAGTCACGTGACCAGTACATGGTTGCTACGTGATCGTTGCATGATCAGCCACGTGAGCAGAGCATGATAGCCACGTGGTCAGTGCATGATCAGTCACGTGATCAGTACATGATCAGTCACGTGAACAGTGCATGATCATTTACGTGATCTGTGCATGATCAGTCACGTTACCAGTATATGGTTGCTACGTGATCATTCCATGACGAGCCACGTGAGCAGTGCATGATAGCCACGTGATGTGTGCATGAGTTACGTGAGCAGAGTATGATCAGCCACGTGATCAGTGCATGAGTGCCACGTGATCAGTGCATGATATGTCACGTGACAGGTGTGTGATCAGCCACGTGAACAGTGCATGTTCAGCCACGTGATCAGTGCATGATAGCCACGTGATCAGTGCATGATCAGCCACGTGATCAGTGCATGATCAGTCATGTGACCAGTACATGGTAGCTGCGTGATCATGGCATGATCAGCCACGTGAGCAGTGCATGATAGCCACGTGATCAGTGCATGATCAGACACGAGATCAGTGCATGATCAGTCACGTGATCAGTGCATGATCAGACACGAGATCAGTGCATGATCAGTCAGGTGATCAGTGCATGATCAGCCACGTGATCAGTGCATGACCAGGCACGTGATCAATGTATGTCCAGCCAAGTGATCAGTGCATGATAGCCACGTGATCAGTGCATGATCAGTCACGTGATCAGTGCATGATCAATTATGTGATCAGTGTATGATCAGCCACGTGATCAGTGCATGATCAGCCACATGATCAGTGCAAGATCAATTACGTGCTCAGTGCATGATCAGTTACGTGACCAGTACAAGGTAGCTACGTGATCATTGCCTGATAAGCCACGTGATCAGTGCATGATAGCCACGTGATCAGTGCATGATAGCCACGTGATCAGTGCATGATCAGTCATGTGATATGTGTGTGATCAGCCACATGATCAGTGCATGATATCCACGTGATCAGTGCATGACAGCCACGTGATCAGTGCATGAGAGCCACGGGATCAGTGCATGATCAGTCATGTGATACATGTGTGATCAGCCACTTGATCAGTGCATGATGAGCCACGTGATCAGTGCAGGATCAATTACGTGATCAGTGCATGGTCAGTCATGTGACCAGTACATGGTTGCTACGTGATCGTTGCATGATCAGCCACGTGAGCAGAGCATGATAGCCACGTGGTCAGTGCATGATCAGTCACGTGATCAGTACATGATCAGTCACGTGAACAGTGCATGATCATTTACGTGATCTTTGCATGATCAGTCACGTTACCAGTATATTGTTGCTACGTGATCATTCCATGACGAGCCACGTGAGCAGTGCATGATAGCCACGTGATGTGTGCATGAGTTACGTGAGCAGAGTATGATCAGCCACGTGATCAGTGCATGAGTGCCACGTGATCAGTGCATGATAGCCACGTGATCAGTGCATGATCAGTTACGTGAGCAGTGTATGATCAGCCACGTGATCAGTGCATGGTCAGACACGTGAACAGTGTATGATCAGCCACGTGATCAGTGCATGATATCCAAGTGATCAGTACATGATCATCTCGTGATCAGTGTATGATCAGCCACGTGAACAGTGCATGCTCAGTCACGTGATCTGGGCCTGCTGAGCTGCGTGATTACTGCCTGCTCAGCTGCTTGATTATTGCCAGCTGAGCAGCATGATTCCTCACACCTGAGTTCCATGATTATTGCCTGCTGACTGTTTGATTCGTGCCTACTCAGCTCTTTGTTTATTGCCTCCAGAGGCACATGATCAGTGTATGATAGCAAACATGATCAGCGCATGATCAGTCACATGATCAGTGCCATTAAGTCACGTGATCACTACATGATAGTCATGTGATCAGTCCATGCTCAGTCACGGTATCAGTGCATGATCAGCCACGTGATCAGTGCATGATCTGTCACAAGATTAGTGTATGATCATGCACGTGATCAGTGCATGATCAGACACGAGATCAGTGCATGATCAGTCACGTGATCAGTGCATGATCAGCCACGTGATCAGTGCATGACCAGGCACGTGATCAGTGTATGTCCAGCCAAGTGATCAGTGCATGATAGCCACGTGATCAGTGCATGATCAGTCACGTGATCAGTGCATGATCAATTATGTGATCAGTGTATGATCAGCCACGTGATCAGTGCATGATCAGCCACATGATCAGTGCATGATCAATTACGTGCTCAGTGCATGATCAGTTACGTGACCAGTAAAAGGTAGCTACGTGATCATTGCCTGATCAGCCACGTGATCAGTGCATGATAGCCACGTGATCAGTGCATGATAGCCACGTGATCAGTGCATGATCAGTCATGTGATACGTGTGTGATCAGCCACATGATCAGTGCATGATATCCACGTGATCAGTGCATGACAGCCACGTGATCAGTGCATGAGAGCCACGGGATCAGTGCATGATCAGTCACGTGATACATGTGTGATCAGCCACGTGATCAGTGCATGATGAGCCACGTGATCAGTGCAGGATCAATTACGTGATCAGTGCATGATCAGTCACGTGACCAGTACATGGTTGCTACGTGATCGTTGCATGATCAGCCACGTGAGCAGAGCATGATAGCCACGTGGTCAGTGCATGATCAGTCACGTGAGCAGTTCATGATCAGTCACGTGAACAGTGCATGATCATTTACGTGATCTGTGCATGATCAGTCACGTTACCAGTATATGGTTGCTACGTGATCATTCCATGACGAGCCACGTGAGCAGTGCATGATAGCCACGTGATGTGTGCATGAGTTACGTGAGCAGAGTATGATCAGCCACGTGATCAGTGCATGAGTGCCACGTGATCAGTGCATGATATGTCACGTGACAGGTGTGTGATCAGCCACGTGAACAGTGCATGTTCAGCCACGTGATCAGTGCATGATAGCCACGTGATCAGTGCATGATCAGCCACGTGATCAGTGCATGATCAGTCATGTGACCAGTACATGGTAGCTGCGTGATCATGGCATGATCAGCCACGTGAGCAGTGCATGATAGCCACGTGATCAGTGCATGATCAGACACGAGATCAGTGCATGATCAGTCACGTGATCAGTGCATGATCAGACACGAGATCAGTGCATGATCAGTCAGGTGATCAGTGCATGATCAGCCACGTGATCAGTGCATGACCAGGCACGTGATCAATGTATGTCCAGCCAAGTGATCAGTGCATGATAGCCACGTGATCAGTGCATGATCAGTCACGTGATCAGTGCATGATCAATTATGTGATCAGTGTATGATCAGCCACGTGATCAGTGCATGATCAGCCACATGATCAGTGCATGATCAATTACGTGCTCAGTGCATGATCAGTTACGTGACCAGTACAAGGTAGCTACGTGATCATTGCCTGATAAGCCACGTGATCAGTGCATGATAGCCACGTGATCAGTGCATGATAGCCACGTGATCAGTGCATGATCAGTCATGTGATATGTGTGTGATCAGCCACATGATCAGTGCATGATATCCACGTGATCAGTGCATGACAGCCACGTGATCAGTGCATGAGAGCCACGGGATCAGTGCATGATCAGTCACGTGATACATGTGTGATCAGCCACATGATCAGTGCATGATAGCCACGTGATCAGTGCATGATAGCCACGTGATCAGTGCATGAGAGCCACGGGATCAGTACATGATCAGTCACGTGAACAGTGCATGATCATTTACGTGATCTTTGCATGATCAGTCACGTTACCAGTATATTGTTGCTACGTGATCATTCCATGACGAGCCACGTGAGCAGTGCATGATAGCCACGTGATGTGTGCATGAGTTACGTGAGCAGAGTATGATCAGCCACGTGATCAGTGCATGAGTGCCACGTGATCAGTGCATGATATGTCACGTGACAGGTGTGTGATCAGCCACGTGAACAGTGCATGTTCAGCCACGTGATCAGTGCATGATAGCCACGTGATCAGTGCATGATCAGTTACGTGAGCAGTGTATGATCAGCCACGTGATCAGTGCATGGTCAGACACGTGAACAGTGTATGATCAGCCACGTGATCAGTGCATGATATCCAAGTGATCAGTACATGATCATCACGTGATCAGTGTATGATCAGCCACGTGAACAGTGCATGCTCAGTCACGTGATCTGGGCCTGCTGAGCTGCGTGATTACTGCCTGCTCAGCTGCTTGATTATTGCCAGCTGAGCAGCATGATTCCTCACACCTGTGTTCCATGATTATTGCCTGCTGACTGTTTGATTCATGCCTACTCAGCTCTTTGTTTATTGCCTCCAGAGGCACATGATCAGTGTATGATAGCAAACATGATCAGCGCATGATCAGTCACATGATCAGTGCCATTAAGTCACGTGATCACTACATGATAGTCATGTGATCAGTCCATGCTCAGTCACGGTATCAGTGCATGATCAGCCACGTGATCAGTGCATGATCTGTCACAAGATTAGTGTATGATCATGCACGTGATCAGTGCACGGGCAGTCATGTGATCAGTGCATGATATAGACGTGAACAGTGCATGATCAGTCTCGTGATCAGTGCATGATAGCCACGTGATCAGTGCATGATCAGTCACCTGATGGGTGTATGATCATTCACGTGACCTGTACATGGTAGCTACATGATCATTGCATGATCAGCCACGTGAGTAGTTCATGATAGCCACGTGATCACTGCATGATCAGTCACGTGATCAGTGCATGATCAGTCATGTGACCAGTACATGGTAGCTGCGTGATCATGGCATGATCAGCCACGTGAGCAGTGCATGATAGCCACGTGATCAGTGCATGATCAGACACGAGATCAGTGCATGATCAGTCACGTGATCAGTGCATGATCAGCCACGTGATCAGTGCATGATCTGTCACAAGATTAGTGTATGATCATGCACGTGATCAGTGCACAGGCAGTCATGTGATCAGTGCATGATATAGACGTGAACAGTGCATGATCAGTCTCGTGATCTGTGCATGATAGCCACGTGATCAGTGCATGATCAGTCACCTGATGGGTGTATGATCATTCACGTGACCTGTACATGGTAGCTACATGATAATTGCATGATCAGCCACGTGAGTAGTTCATGATAGCCACGTGATCACTGCATGATCAGTCACGTGATCAGTGCATGATCAGTCATGTGACCAGTACATGGTAGCTGCGTGATCATGGCATGATCAGCCACGTGAGCAGTGCATGATAGCCACGTGATCAGTGCATGATCAGTCACGAGATCAGTGCATGATCATTCACGTGATCAGTGCATGATCAGACACGAGATCAGTGCATGATCAGTCACGTGATCAGTGCATGATCAGCCACGTGATCAGTGCATGACCAGGCACGTGATCAGTGTATGTCCAGCCAAGTGATCAGTGCATGATAGCCACGTGATCAGTGCATGATCAGTCACGTGATCAGTGCATGATCAATTATGTGATCAGTGTATGATCAGCCACGTGATCAGTGCATGATCAGCCACATGATCAGTGCATGATCAATTACGTGCTCAGTGCATGATCAGTTACGTGACCAGTACAAGGTAGCTACGTGATCATTGCCTGATAAGCCACGTGATCAGTGCATGATAGCCACGTGATCAGTGCATGATAGCCACGTGATCAGTGCATGATCAGTCATGTGATACGTGTGTGATCAGCCACATGATCAGTGCATGATATCCACGTGATCAGTGCATGACAGCCACGTGATCAGTGCATGAGAGCCACGGGATCAGTGCATGATCAGTCACGTGATACATGTGTGATCAGCCACGTGATCAGTGCATGATGAGCCACGTGATCAGTGCAGGATCAATTACGTGATCAGTGCATGATCAGTCACGTGACCAGTACATGGTTGCTACGTGATCGTTGCATGATCAGCCACGTGAGCAGAGCATGATAGCCACGTGGTCAGTGCATGATCAGTCACGTGATCAGTACATGATCAGTCACGTGAACAGTGCATGATCATTTACGTGATCTGTGCATGATCAGTCACGTTACCAGTATATGGTTGCTACGTGATCATTCCATGACGAGCCACGTGAGCAGTGCATGATAGCCACGTGATGTGTGCATGAGTTACGTGAGCAGAGTATGATCAGCCACGTGATCAGTGCATGAGTGCCACGTGATCAGTGCATGATATGTCACGTGACAGGAGTGTGATCAGCCACGTGAACAGTGCATGTTCAGCCACGTGATCAGTGCATGATAGCCACGTGATCAGTGTATGATCAGCCACGTGATTAGTGCATGATCAGTCATGTGACCAGTACATGGTAGCTGCGTGATCATGGCATGATCAGCCACGTGAGCAGTGCATGATAGCCACGTGATCAGTGCATGATCAGACACGAGATCAGTGCATGATCAGTCACGTGATCAGTGCATGATCAGACACGAGATCAGTGCATGATCAGTCAGGTGATCAGTGCATGATCAGCCACGTGATCAGTGCATGACCAGGCACGTGATCAATGTATGTCCAGCCAAGTGATCAGTGCATGATAGCCACGTGATCAGTGCATGATCAGTCACGTGATCAGTGCATGATCAATTATGTGATCAGTGTATGATCAGCCACGTGATCAGTGCATGATCAGCCACATGATCAGTGCATGATCAATTACGTGCTCAGTGCATGATCAGTTACGTGACCAGTACATGGTAGCTACGTGATCATTGCCTGATAAGCCACGTGATCAGTGCATGATAGCCACGTGATCAGTGCATGATAGCCACGTGATCAGTGCATGATCAGTCATGTGATATGTGTGTGATCAGCCACATGATCAGTGCATGATATCCACGTGATCAGTGCATGACAGCCACGTGATCAGTGCATGAGAGCCACGGGATCAGTGCATGATCAGTCACGTGATACATGTGTGATCAGCCACGTGATCAGTGCATGATGAGCCACGTGATCAGTGCAGGATCAATTACGTGATCAGTGCATGGTCAGTCTTGTGAACAGTACATGGTTGCTACGTGATCGTTGCATGATCAGCCACGTGAGCAGAGCATGATAGCCACGTGGTCAGTGCATGATCAGTCACGTGATCAGTACATGATCAGTCACGTGAACAGTGCATGATCATTTACGTGATCTTTGCATGATCAGTCACGTTACCAGTATATTGTTGCTACGTGATCATTCCATGACGAGCCACGTGAGCAGTGCATGATAGCCACGTGATGTGTGCATGAGTTACGTGAGCAGAGTATGATCAGCCACGTGATCAGTGCATGAGTGCCACGTGATCAGTGCATGATATGTCACGTGACAGGTGTGTGATCAGCCACGTGAACAGTGCATGTTCAGCCACGTGATCAGTGCATGATAGCCACGTGATCAGTGCATGATCAGTTACGTGAGCAGTGTATGATCAGCCACGTGATCAGTGCATGGTCAGACACGTGAACAGTGTATGATCAGCCACGTGATCAGTGCATGATATCCAAGTGATCAGTACATGATCATCACGTGATCAGTGTATGATCAGCCACGTGAACAGTGCATGCTCAGTCACGTGATCTGGGCCTGCTGAGCTGCGTGATTACTGCCTGCTCAGCTGCTTGATTATTGCCAGCTGAGCAGCATGATTCCTCACACCTGTGTTCCATGATTATTGCCTGCTGACTGTTTGATTCGTGCCTACTCAGCTCTTTGTTTATTGCCTCCAGAGGCACATGATCAGTGTATGATAGCAAACATGATCAGCGCATGATCAGTCACATGATCAGTGCCATTAAGTCACGTGATCACTACATGATAGTCATGTGATCAGTCCATGCTCAGTCACGGTATCAGTGCATGATCAGCCACGTGATCAGTGCATGATCTGTCACAAGATTAGTGTATGATCATGCACGTGATCAGTGCACGGGCAGTCATGTGATCAGTGCATGATATAGACGTGAAAAGTGCATGATCAGTCTCGTGATCAGTGCATGATAGCCACGTGATCAGTGCATGATCAGTCACGTGATCAGTGCATGATCAGTCATGTGACCAGTACATGGTAGCTGCGTGATCATGGCATGATCAGCCACGTGAGCAGTGCATGATAGCCACGTGATCAGTGCATGATCAGACACGAGATCAGTGCATGATCAGTCACGTGATCAGTGCATGATCAGCCACGTGATCAGTGCATGACCAGGCACGTGATCAGTGTATGTCCAGCCAAGTGATCAGTGAATGATAGCCACGTGATCAGTGCATGATCAGTCACCTGATGGGTGTATGATCATTCACGTGACCTGTACATGGTAGCTACATGATCATTGCATGATCAGCCACGTGAGTAGTTCATGATAGCCACGTGATCACTGCATGATCAGTCACGTGATCAGTGCATGATCAGTCATGTGACCAGTACATGGTAGCTGCGTGATCATGGCATGATCAGCCACGTGAGCAGTGCATGATAGCCACGTGATCAGTGCATGATCAGACACGAGATCAGTGCATGATCAGTCACGTGATCAGTGCATGATCAGACACGAGATCAGTGCATGATCAGTCAGGTGATCAGTGCATGATAGCCACGTGATCAGTGCATGATCAGACACGAGATCAGTGCATGTTCAGTCACGTGATCAGTGCATTATCAGCCACGTGATCAGTGCATGACCAGGCACGTGATCAGTGTATGTCCAGCCAAGTGATCAGTGCATGATAGCCACGTGATCAGTGCATGATCAGTCACGTGATCAGTGCATGATCAATTATGTGATCAGTGTATGATCAGCCACGTGATCAGTGCATGATCAGCCACATGATCAGTGCATGATCAATTACGTGCTCAGTGCATGATCAGTTACGTGACCAGTACAAGGTAGCTACGTGATCATTGCCTGATAAGCCACGTGATCAGTGCGTGATAGCCACGTGATCAGTGCATGATAGCCACGTGATCAGTGCATGATCAGTCATGTGATACGTGTGTGATCAGCCACATGATCAGTGCATGATATCCACGTGATCAGTGCATGACAGCCACGTGATCAGTGCATGAGAGCCACGGGATCAGTGCATGATCAGTCACGTGATACATGTGTGATCAGCCACGTGATCAGTGCATGATGAGCCACGTGATCAGTGCAGGATCAATTACGTGATCAGTGCATGATCAGTCATGTGACCAGTACATGGTTGCTACGTGATCGTTGCATGATCAGCCACGTGAGCAGAGCATGATAGCCACGTGGTCAGTGCATGATCAGTCACGTGATCAGTACATGATCAGTCACGTGAACAGTGCATGATCATTTACGTGATCTTTGCATGATCAGTCACGTTACCAGTATATTGTTGCTACGTGATCATTCCATGACGAGCCACGTGAGCAGTGCATGATAGCCACGTGATGTGTGCATGAGTTACGTGAGCAGAGTATGATCAGCCACGTGATCAGTGCATGAGTGCCACGTGATCAGTGCATGTTATGTCACGTGACAGGTGTGTGATTAGCCACGTGAACAGTGCATGTTCAGCCACGTGATCAGTGCATGATAGCCACGTGATCAGTGCATGATCAGTTACGTGAGCAGTGTATGATCAGCCACGTGATCAGTGCATGGTCAGACACGTGAACAGTGTATGATCAGCCACGTGATCAGTGCATGATATCCAAGTGATCAGTACATGATCATCACGTGATCAGTGTATGATCAGCCACGTGAACAGTGCATGCTCAGTCACGTGATCTGGGCCTGCTGAGCTGCGTGATTACTGCCTGCTCAGCTGCTTGATTATTGCCAGCTGAGCAGCATGATTCCTCACACCTGTGTTCCATGATTATTGCCTGCTGACTGTTTGATTCGTGCCTACTCAGCTCTTTGTTTATTGCCTCCAGAGGCACATGATCAGTGTATGATAGCAAACATGATCAGCGCATGATCAGTCACATGATCAGTGCCATTAAGTCACGTGATCACTACATGATAGTCATGTGATCAGTCCATGCTCAGTCACGGTATCAGTGCATGATCAGCCACGTGATCAGTGCATGATCTGTCACAAGATTAGTGTATGATCATGCACGTGATCAGTGCACGGGCAGTCATGTGATCAGTGCATGATATAGACGTGAACAGTGCATGATCAGTCTCGTGATCAGTGCATGATAGCCACGTGATCAGTGCATGATCAGTCACCTGATGGGTGTATGATCATTCACATGACCTGTACATGGTAGCTACATGATCATTGCCTGATCAGCCACGTGATCAGTGCATGATAGCCACGTGATCAGTGCATGATAGCCACGTGATCAGTGCATGATCAGCCACATGATCAATGAATGATCAATTACGTGCTCAGTGCATGATCAGTCACGTGACCAGTACATGGTAGCTACGTGATCATTGCCTGATCAGCCACGTGATCAGTGCATGATAGCCACGTGATCAGTGCATGATAGCCACGTGATCAGTGCATGATCAGTCATGTGATACGTGTGTGATCAGCCACATGATCAGTGCATGATATCCACGTGATCAGTGCATGACAGCCACGTGATCAGTGCATGAGAGCAACGGGATCAGTGCATGATCAGTCACGTGATACATGTGTGATCAGCCACGTGATCAGTGCATGATGAGCCACGTGATCAGTGCAGGATCAATTACGTGATCAGTGCATGATCAGTCACGTGATCAGTACATGGTTGCTACGTGATCGTTGCATGATCAGCCACGTGAGCAGAGCATGATAGCCACGTGGTCAGTGCATGATCAGTCACGTGATCAGTACATGATCAGTCACGTGAACAGTGCATGATCATTTACGTGATCATTGCATGATCAGCCACGTGAGCAGTGCATGATAGCCACGTGATCAGTGCATGATCAGTCACGAGATCAGTGC
The DNA here is from genome assembly GCF_032452875.1 of Bos javanicus. Taxonomy (NCBI): domain Eukaryota; kingdom Metazoa; phylum Chordata; class Mammalia; order Artiodactyla; family Bovidae; genus Bos; species Bos javanicus. The sequence goes on from NW_026893618.1 coordinate 776,048, forward strand.
ATGATCAGTCACGTGATCAGTGCATGATCAGACACGAGATCAGTGCATGATCAGTCACGTGATCAGTGCATGATCAGCCACGTGATCAGTGCATGACCAGGCACGTGATAAGTGTATGTCCAGCCAAGTGATCAGTGCATGATAGCCACGTGATCAGTGCATGATCAGCCACGTGATCAGTGAATGATCAGCCACATGATCAGTGCATGATCAATTACGTACTCAGTGCATGATCAGTTACGTGACCAGTACAAGGTAGCTACGTGATCATTGCCTGATAAGCCACGTGATCAGTGCATGATAGCCACGTGATCAGTGCATGATAGCCACGTGATCAGTGCATGATCAGTCATGTGATACGTGTGTGATCAGCCACATGATCAGTGCATGATATACACGTGATCAGTGCATGACAGCCACGTGATCAGTGCATGAGAGCCACGGGATCAGTGCATGATCAGTCACGTGATACATGTGTGATCAGCCACGTGATCAGTGCATGATGAGCCACGTGATCAGTGCAGGATCAATTACGTGATCAGTGCATGATCAGTCACGTGACCAGTACATGGTTGCTACGTGATCGTTGCATGATCAGCCACGTGAGCAGAGCATGATAGCCACGTGGTCAGTGCATGATCAGTCAGCGTGATCAGTACATGATCAGACACGTGAACAGTGCATGATCATTTACGTGATCTTTGCATGATCAGTCATGTTACCAGTATATGGTTGCTACATGAACATTCCATGACGAACCACGTGAGTAGTGCATGATAGCCACGTGATCACTGCATGATCAGTCACGTGATCAGTGCATGATCAGTCATGTGACCAGTACATGGTAGCTGCGTGATCATGGCATGATCAGCCACGTGAGCAGTGCATGATAGCCACGTGATCAGTGCATGATCAGACACGAGATCAGTGCCTGATCAGTCACGTGATCAGTGCATGATCAGCCACGTGATCAGTGCATGACCAGGCACGTGATCAGTGTATGTCCAGCCAAGTGATCAGTGCATGATAGCCACGTGATCAGTGCATGATCAGTCACGTGATCAGTGCATGATCAGTTATGTGATCAGTGTATGATCAGCCACGTGATCAGTGCATGATCAGCCACATGATCAGTGCATGATCAATTACGTGCTCAGTGCATGATCAGTCACGTGACCAGTACATGGTAGCTACGTGATCATTGCCTGATCAGCCACGTGATCAGTGCATGATAGCCACGTGATCAGTGCATGATAGCCACGTGATCAGTGCATGATCAGTCATGTGATACGTGTGTGATCAGCCACATGATCAGTGCATGATATCCACGTGATCAGTGCATGACAGCCACGTGATCACTGCATGAGAGCCACGGGATCAGTGCATGATCAGTCACGTGATACATGTGTGATCAGCCACGTGATCAGTGCATGATGAGCCACGTGATCAGTGCAGGATCAATTACGTGATCAGTGCATGGTCAGTCGTGTGACCAGTACATGGTTGCTACGTGATCGTTGCATGATCAGCCACGTGAGCAGAGCATGATAGCCACGTGGTCAGTGCATGATCAGTCACGTGATCAGTACATGATCAGTCACGTGAACAGTGCATGATCATTTACGTGATCTTTGCATGATCAGTCACGTTACCAGTATATGGTTGCTACGTGATCATTCCATGACGAGCCACGTGAGCAGTGCATGATAGCCACGTGATGTGTGCATGAGTTACGTGAGCAGAGTATGATCAGCCACGTGATCAGTGCATGAGTGCCACGTGATCAGTGCATGATATGTCACGTGACAGGTGTGTGATCAGCCACGTGAACAGTGCATGTTCAGCCACGTGATCAGTGCATGATAGCCACGTGATCAGTGCATGATCAGTTACGTGAGCAGTGTATGATCAGCCACGTGATCAGTGCATGGTCAGACACGTGAACAGTGTATGATCAGCCACGTGATCAGTGCATGATATCCAAGTGATCAGTACATGATCATCACGTGATCAGTGTATGATCAGCCACGTGAACAGTGCATGCTCAGTCACGTGATCTGGGCCTGCTGAGCTGCGTGATTACTGCCTGCTCAGCTGCTTGATTATTGCCAGCTGAGCAGCATGATTCCTCACACCTGTGTTCCATGATTATTGCCTGCTGACTGTTTGATTCGTGCCTACTCAGCTCTTTGTTTATTGCCTCCAGAGGCACATGATCAGTGTATGATAGCAAACATGATCAGCGCATGATCAGTCACATGATCAGTGCCATTAAGTCACGTGATCACTACATGATAGTCATGTGATCAGTCCATGCTCAGTCACGGTATCAGTGCATGATCAGCCACGTGATCAGTGCATGATCTGTCACAAGATTAGTGTATGATCATGCACGTGATCAGTGCACGGGCAGTCATGTGATCAGTGCATGATATAGACGTGAACAGTGCATGATCAGTCTCGTGATCAGTGCATGATAGCCACGTGATCAGTGCATGATCAGTCACCTGATGGGTGTATGATCATTCACGTGACCTGTACATGGTAGCTACATGATCATTGCATGATCAGCCACGTGAGTAGTTCATGATAGCCACGTGATCACTGCATGATCAGTCACGTGATCAGTGCATGATCAGTCATGTGACCAGTACATGGTAGCTGCGTGATCATGGCATGATCAGCCACGTGAGCAGTGCATGATAGCCACGTGATCAGTGCATGATCAGACACGAGATCAGTGCATGATCAGTCACGTGATCAGTGCATGATCAGACACGAGATCAGTGCATGATCAGTCAGGTGATCAGTGCATGATCAGCCACGTGATCAGTGCATTACCAGTCACGTGATCAATGTATGTCCAGCCAAGTGATCAGTGCATGATAGCCACGTGATCAGTGCATGATCAGTCACGTGATCAGTGCATGATCAATTATGTGATCAGTGTATGATCAGCCACATGATCAGTGCATGATCAGCCACATGATCAGTGCATGATCAATTACGTGCTCAGTGCATGATCAGTTACGTGACCAGTACAAGGTAGCTACGTGATCATTGCCTGATAAGCCACGTGATCAGTGCGTGATAGCCACGTGATCAGTGCATGATAGCCACGTGATCAGTGCATGATCAGTCATGTGATACGTGTGTGATCAGCCACATGATCAGTGCATGATATCCACGTGATCAGTGCATGACAGCCACGTGATCAGTGCATGAGAGCCACGGGATCAGTGCATGATCAGTCACGTGATACATGTGTGATCAGCCACGTGATCAGTGCATGATGAGCCACGTGATCAGTGCAGGATCAATTACGTGATCAGTGCATGATCAGTCATGTGACCAGTACATGGTTGCTACGTGATCGTTGCATGATCAGCCACGTGAGCAGAGCATGATAGCCACGTGGTCAGTGCATGATCAGTCACGTGATCAGTACATGATCAGTCACGTGAACAGTGCATGATCATTTACGTGATCTTTGCATGATCAGTCACGTTACCAGTATATTGTTGCTACATGATCATTCCATGACGAGCCACGTGAGCAGTGCATGATAGCCACGTGATGTGTGCATGAGTTACGTGAGCAGAGTATGATCAGCCACGTGATCAGTGCATGAGTGCCACGTGATCAGTGCATGTTATATCACGTGACAGGTGTGTGATTAGCCACGTGAACAGTGCATGTTCAGCCACGTGATCAGTGCATGATAGCCACGTGATCAGTGCATGATCAGTTACGTGAGCAGTGTATGATCAGCCACGTGATCAGTGCATGGTCAGACACGTGAACAGTGTATGATCAGCCACGTGATCAGTGCATGATATCCAAGTGATCAGTACATGATCATCACGTGATCAGTGTGTGATCAGCCACGTGAACAGTGCATGCTCAGTCACGTGATCTGGGCCTGCTGAGCTGCGTGATTACTGCCTGCTCAGCTGCTTGATTATTGCCAGCTGAGCAGCATGATTCCTCACACCTGTGTTCCATGATTATTGCCTGCTGACTGTTTGATTCGTGCCTACTCAGCTCTTTGTTTATTGCCTCCAGAGGCACATGATCAGTGTATGATAGCAAACATGATCAGTGCATGATCAGTCACATGATCAGTGCCATTAAGTCACGTGATCACTACATGATAGTCATGTGATCAGTCCATGCTCAGTCACGGTATCAGTGCATGATCAGCCACGTGATCAGTGCATGATCTGTCACAAGATTAGTGTATGATCATCCACGTGATCAGTGCACGGGCAGTCATGTGATCAGTGCATGATATAGACGTGAACAGTGCATGATCAGTCTCGTGATCAGTGCATGATAGCCACGTGATCAGTGCATGATCAGTCACCTGATGGGTGTATGATCATTCACATGACCTGTACATGGTAGCTACATGATCATTGCATGATCAGCCACGTGAGTAGTTCATGATAGCCACGTGATCACTGCATGATCAGTCACGTGATCAGTGCATGATCAGTCATGTGACCAGTACATGGTAGCTGCGTGATCATGGCATGATCAGCCACGTGAGCAGTGCATGATAGCCACGTGATCAGTGCATGATCAGACACGAGATCAGTGCATGATCAGTCACGTGATCAGTGCATGATCAGCCACGTGATCAGTGCATGATCTGTCACAAGATTAGTGTATGATCATCCACGTGATCAGTGCACGGGCAGTCATGTGATCAGTGCATGATATAGACGTGAACAGTGCATGATCAGTCTCGTGATCTGTGCATGATAGCCACGTGATCAGTGCATGATCAGTCACCTGATGGGTGTATGATCATTCATGTGACCTGTACATGGTAGCTACATGATAATTGCATGATCAGCCACGTGAGTAGTTCATGATAGCCACGTGATCACTGCATGATCAGTCACGTGATCAGTGCATGATCAGTCATGTGACCAGTACATGGTAGCTGCGTGATCATGGCATGATCAGCCACATGAGCAGTGCATGATAGCCACGTGATCAGTGCATGATCAGTCACGAGATCAGTGCATGATCAGTCACGTGATCAGTGCATGATCAGACACGAGATCAGTGCATGATCAGTCACGTGATCAGTGCATGATCAGCCACGTGATCAGTGCATGACCAGGCACGTGATCAGTGTATGTCCAGCCAAGTGATCAGTGCATGATAGCCACGTGATCAGTGCATGATCAGTCACGTGATCAGTGCATGATCAATTATGTGATCAGTGTATGATCAGCCACGTGATCAGTGCATGATCAGCCACATAATCAGTGCATGATCAATTACGTGCTCAGTGCATGATCAGTTACGTGACCAGTACAAGGTAGCTACGTGATCATTGCCTGATAAGCCACGTGATCAGTGCATGATAGCCACGTGATCAGTGCATGATAGCCACGTGATCAGTGCATGATCAGTCATGTGATACGTGTGTGATCAGCCACATGATCAGTGCATGATATCCACGTGATCAGTGCATGACAGCCACGTGATCAGTGCATGAGAGCCACGGGATAAGTGCATTATCAGTCACGTGATACATGTGTGATCAGCCACGTGATCAGTGCATGATGAGCCACGTGATCAGTGCAGGATCAATTACGTGATCAGTGCATGATCAGTCACGTGACCAGTACATGGTTGCTACGTGATCGTTGCATGATCAGCCACGTGAGCAGAGCATGATAGCCACGTAGTCAGTGCATGATCAGTCACGTGATCAGTACATGATCAGTCACGTGAACAGTGCATGATCATTTACGTGATCTTTGCATGATCAGTCACGTTACCAGTATATGGTTGCTACGTGATCATTCCATGACGAGCCACGTGAGCAGTGCATGATAGCCACGTGATGTGTGCATGAGTTACGTGAGCAGAGTATGATCAGCCACGTGATCAGTGCATGAGTGCCACGTGATCAGTGCAGGATCTGTCACGTGACAGGTGTGTGATCAGCCACGTGAACAGTGCATGTTCAGCCACGTGATCAGTGCATGATAGCCACGTGATCAGTGCATGATCAGTTACGTGAGCAGTGTATGATCAGCCACGTGATCAGTGCATGGTCAGACACGTGAACAGTGTATGATCAGCCACGTGATCAGTGCATGATATCCAAGTGATCAGTACATGATCATCACGTGATCAGTGTATGATCAGCCACGTGAACAGTGCATGCTCAGTCACGTGATCTGGGCCTGCTGAGCTGCGTGATTACTGTCTGCTCATCTGCTTGACAATTGCCAGCTGAGCTGCACGATTCCTGCCTGTCATCTGCTTGACAATTGCCAGCTGTGCTGCGTAATTCCTGCCTGCTCAGCTGCTTGATTATTGCCAGCTGAGCAGCATGATTCCTCACACCTGAGTTCCATGATTATTGCCTGCTGACTGTTTGATTCGTGCCTACTCAGCTCTTTGTTTATTGCCTCCAGAGGCACATGATCAGTGTATGATAGCAAACATGATCAGCGCATGATCAGTCACATGATCAGCGCCATTAAGTCACGTGATCACTACATGATAGTCATGTGATCAGTCCATGCTCAGTCACGGTATCAGTGCATGATCAGCCACGTGATCAGTGCATGATCTGTCACAAGATTAGTGTATGATCATCCACGTGATCAGTGCACGGGCAGACATGTGATCAGTGCATGATATAGACGTGAACAGTGCATGATCAGTCTCGTGAACTGTGCATGATAGCCACGTGATCAGTGCATGATCAGTCACCTGATGGGTGTATGATCATTCACGTGACCTGTACATGGTAGCTACATGATCATTGCATGATCAGCCACGTGAGTAGTTCATGATAGCCACGTGATCACTGCATGATCAGTCACGTGATCAGTGCATGATCAGTCATGTGACCAGTACATGGTACCTGCGTGATCATGGCATGATCAGCCACGTGAGCAGTGCATGATAGCCACATGAGCAGTGCATGATCAGACACGAGATCAGTGCATGATCAGTCACGTGATCAGTGCATGATCAGCCACGTGATCAGTGCATGACCAGGCACGTGATCAGTGTATGTCCAGCCAAGTGATCAGTGCATGATAGCCACGTGATCAGTGCATGATCAGTCACGTGATCAGTGCATGATCAGTTTTGTGATCAGTGTATGATCAGCCACGTGATCAGTGCATGATCAGCCACATGATCAGTGCATGATCAATTACGTGCTCAGTGCATGATCAGTCACGTGAACAGTACATGGTAGCTACGTGATCATTGCCTGATCAGCCACATGATCAGTGCATGATAGCCACGTGATCAGTGCATGATCAGTCATGTGATACGTGTGTGATCAGCCACATGATCAGTGCATGATATCCACGTGATCAGTGCATGACAGCCACGTGATCAGTGCATGAGAGCCACGGGATCAGTGCATGATCAGTCACGTGATACATGTGTGATCAGCCACGTGATCAGTGCATGATGAGCCACGTGATCAGTGCAGGATCAATTACGTGATCAGTGCATGATCAGTCACGTGACCAGTACATGGTTGCTACATGATCGTTTCATGATCAGCCACGTGAGCAGAGCATGATAACCACGTGGTCAGTGCATGATCAGTCACGTGATCAGTACATGATCAGTCACGTGAACAGTGCATGATCATTTACGTGATCTTTGCATGATCAGTCACGTTACCAGTATATGGTTGCTACGTGATCATTCCATGACGAGCCACGTGAGCAGTGCATGATAGCCACGTGATGTGTGCATGAGTTACGTGAGCAGAGTATGATCAGCCACGTGATCAGTGCATGAGTGCCACGTGATCAGTGCATGATATGTCACGTGACAGGTGTGTGATCAGCCACGTGAACAGTGCATGTTCAGCCACGTGATCAGTGCATGATAGCCACGTGATCAGTGCATGATCAGTTACGTGAGCAGTGTATGATCAGCCACGTGATCAGTGCATGGTCAGACACGTGAACAGTGTATGATCAGCCACGTGATCAGTGCATGATATCCAAGTGATCAGTACATGATCATCACGTGATCAGTGTATGATCAGCCACGTGAACAGTGCATGCTCAGTCACGTGATCTGGGCCTGCTGAGCTGCGTGATTCCTGTCTGCTCATCTGCTTGACAATTGCCAGCTGAGCTGCACGATTCCTGCCTGTCATCTGCTTGACAATTGCCAGCTGTGCTGCGTAATTCCTGCCTGCTTAGCTGCTTGATTATTGCCAGCTGAGCAGCATGGTTCCTCACACCTGAGTTCCATGATTATTGCCTGCTGACTGTTTGATTCGTGCCTACTCAGCTCTTTGTTTATTGCCTCCAGAGGCACATGATCAGTGTATGATAGCAAACATGATCAGTGCATGATCAGTCACATGATCAGCGCCATTAAGTCACGTGATCACTACATGATAGTCATGTGATCAGTCCATGCTCAGTCACGGTATCAGTGCATGATCAGCCACGTGATCAGTGCATGATCTGTCACAAGATTAGTGTATGATCATCCACGTGATCAGTGCACGGGCAGTCATGTGATCAGTGCATGATATAGACGTGAACAGTGCATGATCAGTCTCGTGATCTGTGCATGATAGCCACGTGATCAGTGCATGATCAGTCACCTGATGGGTGTATGATCATTCACGTGACCTGTACATGGTAGCTACATGATCATTGCCTGATCAGCCACGTGAGTAGTTCATGATAGCCACGTGATCACTGTATGATCAGTCACGTGATCAGTGCATGCTCAGTCAAGTGACCAGTACATGGTAGCTGCGTGATCATGGCATGATCAGCCACGTGAGCAGTGCATGATAGCCACGAGATCAGTGCATGATCAGACACGAGATCAGTGCATGATCAGTCATGTGATCAGTTCATGACCAGGCACGTGATCAGTGTATGTCCAGCCAAGTGATCAGTGCATGATAGCCACGTGATCAGTGCATGATCAGTCACGTGATCAGTGCATGATCAATTATGTGATCAGTGTATGATCAGCCACGTGATCAGTGCATGATCAGCCACATGATCAGTGCATGATTAATTACGTGCTCAGTGCATGATCAGTTACGTGACCAGTACATGGTAGCTACGTGATCATTGCCTGATAAGCCACGTGATCAGTGCATGATAGCCACGTGATCAGTGCATGATAGCCACGTGATCAGTGCATGACCAGTCATGTGATACGTGTGTGATCAGCCACATGATCAGTGCATGACAGCCACGTGATCAGTGCATGAGAGCCACGGGATCAGTGCATGATCAGTCACGTGATACATGTGTGATCAGCCACGTGATCAGTGCATGATGAGCCACGTGATCAGTGCAGGATCAATTACGTGATCAGTGCATGATCAGCCACGTGAGCAGAGCATGATAGCCACGTGGTCAGTGCATGATCAGTCACGTGATCAGTACATGATCAGTCACGTGAACAGTGCATGATCATTTACGTGATCTTTGCATGATCAGTCACGTTACCAGTATATGGTTGCTACGTGATCATTCCATGACAAGCCACGTGAGCAGTGCATGATAGCCACGTGATGTGTGCATGAGTTACGTGAGCAGAGTATGATTAGCCACGTGATCAGTGCATGAGAGTCACGTGATCAGTGCATGATATGTCACGTGACAGGTGTGTGATCAGCCACGTGAACAGTGCATGTTCAGCCACGTGATCAGTGCATGATAGCCACGTGATCAGTGCATGATCAGTTACGTGAGCAGTGTATGATCAGCCACGTGATCAGTGCATGATCAGTCATGTGACCAGTACATGGTAGCTGCGTGATCATGACATGATCAACCACGTGAGCAGTGCATGATAGCCACGTGATCAGTGCATGATCAGACACGAGATCAGTGCATGATCAGTCACGTGATCAGTGCATGATCAATTATGTGATCAGTGTATGATCAGCCACGTGATCAGTGCATGATCAGCCACATGATCAGTGCATGATCAATTACGTGCTCAGTGCATGATCAGTTTCGTGACCAGTACAAGGTAGCTTCGTGATCATTGCCTGATAAGCCACGTGATCAGTGCATGATAGCCACGTGATCAGTGCATGATAGCCACGTGATCAGTGCATGATCAGTCATGTGATACGTGTGTGATCAGCCACATGATCAGTGCATGATATCCACGTGATCAGTGCATGACAGCCACGTGATCAGTGCGTGAGAGCCACGGGATCAGTGCATGATCAGTCACGTGATACATGTGTGATCAGCCACGTGATCAGTGCATGATGAGCCACGTGATCAGTGCAGGATCAATTACGTGATCAGTGCATGATCAGTCACGTGACCAGTACATGGTTGCGACGTGATCGTTGCATGATCAGCCACGTGAGCAGAGCCTGATAGCCACGTGGTCAGTGCATGATCAGTCACGTGATCAGTACATGATCAGTCACGTGAACAGTGCATGATCATTTACGTGATCTTTGCATGATCAGTCACGTTACCAGTATATGGTTGCTAGGTGATCATTCCATGACGAGCCACGTGAGCAGTGCATGATAGCCACGTGATGTGTGCATGAGTTACGTGAGCAGAGTATGACCAGCCACGTGATCAGTGCATGAGTGCCACGTGATCAGTGCAGGATATGTCACGTGACAGGTGTGTGATCAGCCACGTGAACAGTGCATGTTCAGCCACGTGATCAGTGCATGATAGCCACGTGATCAGTGCATGGTCAGTTACGTGAGCAGTGTATGATCAGCCACGTGATCAGTGCATGGTCAGACACGTGAACAGTGTATGATCAGCCACGTGATCAGTGCATGATATCCAAGTGATCAGTACATGATCATCACGTGATCAGTGTATGATCAGCCACGTGAACAGTGCATGCTCAGTCACGTGATCTGGGCCTGCTGAGCTGCGTGATTCCTGTCTGCTCATCTGCTTGACAATTGCCAGCTGAGCTGCACGATTCCTGCCTGCTCAGCTGCTTGATTATTGCCAGCTAAGCAGCATGATTCCTCACACCTGTGTTCCATGATTATTGCCTGCTGACTTTTTGATTCGTGCCTACTCAGCTCTTTGTTTATTGCCTCCAGAGGCACATGATCAGTGTATGATAGCAAACATGATCAGCGCATGATCAGTCACATGATCAGCGCCATTAAGTCACGTGATCACTACATGATAGTCATGTGATCAGTCCATGCTCAGTCACGGTATCAGTGCATGATCAGCCACGTGATCAGTGCATGATCTGTCACAAGATTAGTGTATGATCATCCACGTGATCAGTGCACGGGCAGTCATGTGATCAGTGCATGATATAGACGTGAACAGTGCATGATCAGTCTCGTGATCAGTGCATGATAGCCACGTGATCAGTGCATGATCAGTCACCTGATGGGTGTATGATCATTCACGTGACCTGTACATGGTAGCTACATGATCATTGCATGATCAGCCACGTGAGTAGTTCATGATATCCACGTGATCACTGCATGATCAGTCACGTGATCAGTGCATGATCAGTCATGTGACCAGTACAAGGTAGCTGCGTGATCATGGCATAATCAGCCACGTGAGCAGTGCATGATAGCCACGTGATCATTGCATGACCAGGCACGTGATCAGTGTATGTCCAGCCAAGTGATCAGTGCATGATAGCCACGTGATCAGTGCATGATCAGTCACGTGATCAGTGCATGATCAATTATGTGATCAGTGTATGATCAGCCACGTGATCAGTGCATGATCAGCCACATGATCAGTGCATGATCAATTACGTGCTCAGTGCATGATCAGTTACGTGACCAGTACAAGGTAGCTACATGATCATTGCCTGATAAGCCACGTGATCAGTGCATGATAGCCACGTGATCAGTGCATGATAGCCACGTGATCAGTGCATGATCAGTCATGTGATACGTGTGTGATCAGCCACATGATCAGTGCATGATATACACGTGATCAGTGCATGACAGCCACGTGATCAGTGCATGAGAGCCACGGGATCAGTGCATGATCAGTCACGTGATACATGTGTGATCAGCCACGTGATCAGTGCATGATGAGCCACGTGATCAGTGCAGGATCAATTACGTGATCAGTGCATGATCAGTCACGTGACCAGTACATGGTTGCTACGTGATCGTTGCATGATCAGCCACGTGAGCAGAGCATGATAGCCACGTGGTCAGTGCATGATCAGTCACGTGATCAGTACATGATCAGACACGTGAACAGTGCATGATCATTTACGTGATCTTTGCATGATCAGTCATGTTACCAGTATATGGTTGCTACATGAACATTCCATGACGAACCACGTGAGTAGTGCATGATAGCCACGTGATCACTGCATGATCAGTCACGTGATCAGTGCATAATCAGTCATGTGACTAGTACATGGTAGCTGCGTGATCATGGCATGATCAGCCACGTGAGCAGTGCATGATAGCCACGTGATCAGTGCATGATCAGACACGAGATCAGTGCCTGATCAGTCACGTGATCAGTGCATGATCAGCCACGTGATCAGTGCATGACCAGGCACGTGATCAGTGTATGTCCAGCCAAGTGATCAGTGCATGATAGCCACGTGATCAGTGCATGATCAGTCACGTGATCAGTGCATGATCAGTTATGTGATCAGTGTATGATCAGCCACGTGATCAGTGCATGATCAGCCACATGATCAGTGCATGATCAATTACGTGCTCAGTGCATGATCAGTCACGTGACCAGTACATGGTAGCTACGTGATCATTGCCTGATCAGCCACGTGATCAGTGCATGATAGCCACGTGATCAGTGCATGATAGCCACGTGATCAGTGCATGATCAGTCATGTGATACGTGTGTGATCAGCCACATGATCAGTGCATGATATCCACGTGATCAGTGCATGACAGCCACGTGATCACTGCATGAGAGCCACGGGATCAGTGCATGATCAGTCACGTGATACATGTGTGATCAGCCACGTGATCAGTGCATGATGAGCCACGTGATCAGTGCAGGATCAATTACGTGATCAGTGCATGATCAGTCACGTGACCAGTACATGGTTGCTACGTGATCGTTGCATGATCAGCCACGTGAGCAGAGCATGATAGCCACGTGGTCAGTGCATGATCAGTCACGTGATCAGTACATGATCAGTCACGTGAACAGTGCATGATCATTTACGTGATCTTTGCATGATCAGTCACGTTACCAGTATATTGTTGCTACGTGATCATTCCATGACGAGCCACGTGAGCAGTGCATGATAGCCACGTGATGTGTGCATGAGTTACGTGAGCAGAGTATGATCAGCCACGTGATCAGTGCATGAGTGCCACGTGATCAGTGCATGTTATGTCACGTGACAGGTGTGTGATTAGCCACGTGAACAGTGCATGTTCAGCCACGTGATCAGTGCATGATAGCCACGTGATCAGTGCATGATCAGTTACGTGAGCAGTGTATGATCAGCCACGTGATCAGTGCATGGTCAGACACGTGAACAGTGTATGATCAGCCACGTGATCAGTGCATGATATCCAAGTGATCAGTACATGATCATCACGTGATCAGTGTATGATCAGCCACGTGAACAGTGCATGCTCAGTCACGTGATCTGGGCCTGCTGAGCTGCGTGATTACTGCCTGCTCAGCTGCTTGATTATTGCCAGCTGAGCAGCATGATTCCTCACACCTGTGTTCCATGATTATTGCCTGCTGACTGTTTGATTCGTGCCTACTCAGCTCTTTGTTTATTGCCTCCAGAGGCACATGATCAGTGTATGATAGCAAACATGATCAGCGCATGATCAGTCACATGATCAGTGCCATTAAGTCACGTGATCACTACATGATAGTCATGTGATCAGTCCATGCTCAGTCACGGTATCAGTGCATGATCAGCCACGTGATCAGTGCATGATCTGTCACAAGATTAGTGTATGATCATGCACGTGATCAGTGCTCGGGCAGTCATGTGATCAGTGCATGATATAGACGTGAACAGTGCATGATCAGTCTCGTGATCAGTGCATGATAGCCACGTGATCAGTGCATGATCAGTCACCTGATGGGTGTATGATCATTCACATGACCTGTACATGGTAGCTACATGATCATTGCCTGATCAGCCACGTGATCAGTGCATGATAGCCACGTGATCAGTGCATGATAGCCACGTGATCAGTGCATGATCAGCCACATGATCAATGAATGATCAATTACGTGCTCAGTGCATGATCAGTCACGTGACCAGTACATGGTAGCTACGTGATCATTGCCTGATCAGCCACGTGATCAGTGCATGATAGCCACGTGATCAGTGCATGATAGCCACGTGATCAGTGCATGATCAGTCATGTGATACGTGTGTGATCAGCCACATGATCAGTGCATGATATCCACGTGATCAGTGCATGACAGCCACGTGATCAGTGCATGAGAGCCACGGGATCAGTGCATGATCAGTCACGTGATACATGTGTGATCAGCCACGTGATCAGTGCATGATGAGCCACGTGATCAGTGCAGGATCAATTACGTGATCAGTGCATGATCAGTCACGTGATCAGTACATGGTTGCTACGTGATCGTTGCATGATCAGCCACGTGAGCAGAGCATGATAGCCACGTGGTCAGTGCATGATCAGTCACGTGATCAGTACATGATCAGTCACGTGAACAGTGCATGATCATTTACGTGATCATTGCATGATCAGCCACGTGAGCAGTGCATGATAGCCACGTGATCAGTGCATGATCAGTCACGTGTTCAGTGCATGATCAGTCACGTGATCAGTGCATGATCAGACACGAGATCAGTGCATGATCAGTCACGTAATCAGTGCATGATCAGCCACGTGATCAGTGCATGACCAGGCACGTGATAAGTGTATGTCCAGCCAAGTGATCAGTGCATGATAGCCACGTGATCAGTGCATGATCAGCCACGTGATCAGTGAATGATCAGCCACATGATCAGTGCATGATCAATTACGTACTCAGTGCATGATCAGTTACGTGACCAGTACAAGGTAGCTACGTGATCATTGCCTGATAAGCCACGTGATCAGTGCATGATAGCCACGTGATCAGTGCATGATAGCCACGTGATCAGTGCATGATCAGTCATGTGATACGTGTGTGATCAGCCACATGATCAGTGCATGATATACACGTGATCAGTGCATGACAGCCACGTGATCAGTGCATGAGAGCCACGGGATCAGTGCATGATCAGTCACGTGATACATGTGTGATCAGCCACGTGATCAGTGCATGATGAGCCACGTGATCAGTGCAGGATCAATTACGTGATCAGTGCATGATCAGTCACGTGACCAGTACATGGTTGCTACGTGATCGTTGCATGATCAGCCACGTGAGCAGAGCATGATAGCCACGTGGTCAGTGCATGATCAGTCACGTGATCAGTACATGATCAGACACGTGAACAGTGCATGATCATTTACGTGATCTTTGCATGATCAGTCATGTTACCAGTATATGGTTGCTACATGAACATTCCATGACGAACCACGTGAGTAGTGCATGATAGCCACGTGATCACTGCATGATCAGTCACGTGATCAGTGCATGATCAGTCAAGTGACCAGTACATGGTAGCTGCGTGATCATGGCATGATCAGCCACGTGAGCAGTGCATGATAGCCACGTGATCAGTGCATGATCAGACACGAGATCAGTGCCTGATCAGTCACGTGATCAGTGCATGATCAGCCACGTGATCAGTGCATGACCAGGCACGTGATCAGTGTATGTCCAGCCAAGTGATCAGTGCATGATAGCCACGTGATCAGTGCATGATCAGTCACGTGATCAGTGCATGATCAGTTATGTGATCAGTGTATGATCAGCCACGTGATCAGTGCATGATCAGCCACATGATCAGTGCATGATCAATTACGTGCTCAGTGCATGATCAGTCACGTGACCAGTACATGGTAGCTACGTGATCATTGCCTGATCAGCCACGTGATCAGTGCATGATAGCCACGTGATCAGTGCATGATAGCCACGTGATCAGTGCATGATCAGTCATGTGATACGTGTGTGATCAGCCACATGATCAGTGCATGATATCCACGTGATCAGTGCATGACAGCCACGTGATCACTGCATGAGAGCCACGGGATCAGTGCATGATCAGTCACGTGATACATGTGTGATCAGCCACGTGATCAGTGCATGATGAGCCACGTGATCAGTGCAGGATCAATTACGTGATCAGTGCATGGTCAGTCGTGTGACCAGTACATGGTTGCTACGTGATCGTTGCATGATCAGCCACGTGAGCAGAGCATGATAGCCACGTGGTCAGTGCATGATCAGTCACGTGATCAGTACATGATCAGTCACGTGAACAGTGCATGATCATTTACGTGATCTTTGCATGATCAGTCACGTTACCAGTATATGGTTGCTACGTGATCATTCCATGACGAGCCACGTGAGCAGTGCATGATAGCCACGTGATGTGTGCATGAGTTACGTGAGCAGAGTATGATCAGCCACGTGATCAGTGCATGAGTGCCACGTGATCAGTGCATGATATGTCACGTGACAGGTGTGTGATCAGCCACGTGAACAGTGCATGTTCAGCCACGTGATCAGTGCATGATAGCCACGTGATCAGTGCATGATCAGTTACGTGAGCAGTGTATGATCAGCCACGTGATCAGTGCATGGTCAGACACGTGAACAGTGTATGATCAGCCACGTGATCAGTGCATGATATCCAAGTGATCAGTACATGATCATCACGTGATCAGTGTATGATCAGCCACGTGAACAGTGCATGCTCAGTCACGTGATCTGGGCCTGCTGAGCTGCGTGATTACTGCCTGCTCAGCTGCTTGATTATTGCCAGCTGAGCAGCATGATTCCTCACACCTGTGTTCCATGATTATTGCCTGCTGACTGTTTGATTCGTGCCTACTCAGCTCTTTGTTTATTGCCTCCAGAGGCACATGATCAGTGTATGATAGCAAACATGATCAGCGCATGATCAGTCACATGATCAGTGCCATTAAGTCACGTGATCACTACATGATAGTCATGTGATCAGTCCATGCTCAGTCACGGTATCAGTGCATGATCAGCCACGTGATCAGTGCATGATCTGTCACAAGATTAGTGTATGATCATGCACGTGATCAGTGCACGGGCAGTCATGTGATCAGTGCATGATATAGACGTGAACAGTGCATGATCAGTCTCGTGATCAGTGCATGATAGCCACGTGATCAGTGCATGATCAGTCACCTGATGGGTGTATGATCATTCACGTGACCTGTACATGGTAGCTACATGATCATTGCATGATCAGCCACGTGAGTAGTTCATGATAGCCACGTGATCACTGCATGATCAGTCACGTGATCAGTGCATGATCAGTCATGTGACCAGTACATGGTAGCTGCGTGATCATGGCATGATCAGCCACGTGAGCAGTGCATGATAGCCACGTGATCAGTGCATGATCAGACACGAGATCAGTGCATGATCAGTCACGTGATCAGTGCATGATCAGACACGAGATCAGTGCATGATCAGTCAGGTGATCAGTGCATGATCAGCCACGTGATCAGTGCATTACCAGTCACGTGATCAATGTATGTCCAGCCAAGTGATCAGTGCATGATAGCCACGTGATCAGTGCATGATCAGTCACGTGATCAGTGCATGATCAATTATGTGATCAGTGTATGATCAGCCACATGATCAGTGCATGATCAGCCACATGATCAGTGCATGATCAATTACGTGCTCAGTGCATGATCAGTTACGTGACCAGTACAAGGTAGCTACGTGATCATTGCCTGATAAGCCACGTGATCAGTGCGTGATAGCCACGTGATCAGTGCATGATAGCCACGTGATCAGTGCATGATCAGTCATGTGATACGTGTGTGATCAGCCACATGATCAGTGCATGATATCCACGTGATCAGTGCATGACAGCCACGTGATCAGTGCATGAGAGCCACGGGATCAGTGCATGATCAGTCACGTGATACATGTGTGATCAGCCACGTGATCAGTGCATGATGAGCCACGTGATCAGTGCAGGATCAATTACGTGATCAGTGCATGATCATTCATGTGACCAGTACATGGTTGCTACGTGATCGTTGCATGATAAGCCACGTGAGCAGAGCATGATAGCCACGTGGTCAGTGCATGATCAGTCACGTGATCAGTACATGATCAGTCACGTGAACAGTGCATGATCATTTACGTGATCTTTGCATGATCAGTCACGTTACCAGTATATTGTTGCTACATGATCATTCCATGACGAGCCACGTGAGCAGTGCATGATAGCCACGTGATGTGTGCATGAGTTACGTGAGCAGAGTATGATCAGCCACGTGATCAGTGCATGAGTGCCACGTGATCAGTGCATGTTATATCACGTGACAGGTGTGTGATTAGCCACGTGAACAGTGCATGTTCAGCCACGTGATCAGTGCATGATAGCCACGTGATCAGTGCATGATCAGTTACGTGAGCAGTGTATGATCAGCCACGTGATCAGTGCATGGTCAGACACGTGAACAGTGTATGATCAGCCACGTGATCAGTGCATGATATCCAAGTGATCAGTACATGATCATCACGTGATCAGTGTGTGATCAGCCACGTGAACAGTGCATGCTCAGTCACGTGATCTGGGCCTGCTGAGCTGCGTGATTACTGCCTGCTCAGCTGCTTGATTATTGCCAGCTGAGCAGCATGATTCCTCACACCTGTGTTCCATGATTATTGCCTGCTGACTGTTTGATTCGTGCCTACTCAGCTCTTTGTTTATTGCCTCCAGAGGCACATGATCAGTGTATGATAGCAAACATGATCAGTGCATGATCAGTCACATGATCAGTGCCATTAAGTCACGTGATCACTACATGATAGTCATGTGATCAGTCCATGCTCAGTCACGGTATCAGTGCATGATCAGCCACGTGATCAGTGCATGATCTGTCACAAGATTAGTGTATGATCATCCACGTGATCAGTGCACGGGCAGTCATGTGATCAGTGCATGATATAGACGTGAACAGTGCATGATCAGTCTCGTGATCAGTGCATGATAGCCACGTGATCAGTGCATGATCAGTCACCTGATGGGTGTATGATCATTCACATGACCTGTACATGGTAGCTACGTGATCATTGCATGATCAGCCACGTGAGTAGTTCATGATAGCCACGTGATCACTGCATGATCAGTCACGTGATCAGTGCATGATCAGTCATGTGACCAGTACATGGTAGCTGCGTGATCATGGCATGATCAGCCACGTGAGCAGTGCATGATAGCCACGTGATCAGTGCATGATCAGACACGAGATCAGTGCATGATCAGTCACGTGATCAGTGCATGATCAGCCACGTGATCAGTGCATGATCTGTCACAAGATTAGTGTATGATCATCCACGTGATCAGTGCACGGGCAGACATGTGATCAGTGCATGATATAGACGTGAACAGTGCATGATCAGTCTCGTGATCTGTGCATGATAGCCACGTGATCAGTGCATGATCAGTCACCTGATGGGTGTATGATCATTCATGTGACCTGTACATGGTAGCTACATGATAATTGCATGATCAGCCACGTGAGTAGTTCATGATAGCCACGTGATCACTGCATGATCAGTCACGTGATCAGTGCATGATCAGTCATGTGACCAGTACATGGTAGCTGCGTGATCATGGCATGATCAGCCACGTGATCAGTGCATGATAGCCACGTGATCAGTGCATGATCAGTCACGAGATCAGTGCATGATCAGTCACGTGATCAGTGCATGATCAGACACGAGATCAGTGCATGATCAGTCACGTGATCAGTGCATGATCAGCCACGTGATCAGTGCATGACCAGGCACGTGATCAGTGTATGTCCAGCCAAGTGATCAGTGCATGATAGCCACGTGATCAGTGCATGATCAGTCACGTGATCAGTGCATGATCAATTATGTGATCAGTGTATGATCAGCCACGTGATCAGTGCATGATCAGCCACATAATCAGTGCATGATCAATTACGTGCTCAGTGCATGATCAGTTACGTGACCAGTACAAGGTAGCTACGTGATCATTGCCTGATAAGCCACGTGATCAGTGCATGATAGCCACGTGATCAGTGCATGATAGCCACGTGATCAGTGCATGATCAGTCATGTGATACGTGTGTGATCAGCCACATGATCAGTGCATGATATCCACGTGATCAGTGCATGACAGCCACGTGATCAGTGCATGAGAGCCACGGGATAAGTGCATTATCAGTCACGTGATACATGTGTGATCAGCCACGTGATCAGTGCATGATGAGCCACGTGATCAGTGCAGGATCAATTACGTGATCAGTGCATGATCAGTCACGTGACCAGTACATGGTTGCTACGTGATCGTTGCATGATCAGCCACGTGAGCAGAGCATGATAGCCACGTAGTCAGTGCATGATCAGTCACGTGATCAGTACATGATCAGTCACGTGAACAGTGCATGATCATTTACGTGATCTTTGCATGATCAGTCACGTTACCAGTATATGGTTGCTACGTGATCATTCCATGACGAGCCACGTGAGCAGTGCATGATAGCCACGTGATGTGTGCATGAGTTACGTGAGCAGAGTATGATCAGCCACGTGATCAGTGCATGAGTGCCACGTGATCAGTGCAGGATCTGTCACGTGACAGGTGTGTGATCAGCCACGTGAACAGTGCATGTTCAGCCACGTGATCAGTGCATGATAGCCACGTGATCAGTGCATGATCAGTTACGTGAGCAGTGTATGATCAGCCACGTGATCAGTGCATGGTCAGACACGTGAACAGTGTATGATCAGCCACGTGATCAGTGCATGATATCCAAGTGATCAGTACATGATCATCACGTGATCAGTGTATGATCAGCCACGTGAACAGTGCATGCTCAGTCACGTGATCTGGGCCTGCTGAGCTGCGTGATTACTGTCTGCTCATCTGCTTGACAATTGCCAGCTGAGCTGCACGATTCCTGCCTGTCATCTGCTTGACAATTGCCAGCTGTGCTGCGTAATTCCTGCCTGCTCAGCTGCTTGATTATTGCCAGCTGAGCAGCATGATTCCTCACACCTGAGTTCCATGATTATTGCCTGCTGACTGTTTGATTCGTGCCTACTCAGCTCTTTGTTTATTGCCTCCAGAGGCACATGATCAGTGTATGATAGCAAACATGATCAGCGCATGATCAGTCACATGATCAGCGCCATTAAGTCACGTGATCACTACATGATAGTCATGTGATCAGTCCATGCTCAGTCACGGTATCAGTGCATGATCAGCCACGTGATCAGTGCATGATCTGTCACAAGATTAGTGTATGATCATCCACGTGATCAGTGCACGGGCAGTCATGTGATCAGTGCATGATATAGACGTGAACAGTGCATGATCAGTCTCGTGATCAGTGCATGATAGCCACGTGATCAGTGCATGATCAGTCACCTGATGGGTGTATGATCATTCACGTGACCTGTACATGGTAGCTACATGATCATTGCATGATCAGCCACGTGAGTAGTTCATGATAGCCACGTGATCACTGCATGATCAGTCACGTGATCAGTGCATGATCAGTCATGTGACCAGTACATGGTACCTGCGTGATCATGGCATGATCAGCCACGTGAGCAGTGCATGATAGCCACATGATCAGTGCATGATCAGACACGAGATCAGTGCATGATCAGTCACGTGATCAGTGCATGATCAGCCACGTGATCAGTGCATGACCAGGCACGTGATCAGTGTATGTCCAGCCAAGTGATCAGTGCATGATAGCCACGTGATCAGTGCATGATCAGTCACGTGATCAGTGCATGATCAGTTATGTGATCAGTGTATGATCAGCCACGTGATCAGTGCATGATCAGCCACATGATCAGTGCATGATCAATTACGTGCTCAGTGCATGATCAGTCACGTGAACAGTACATGGTAGCTACGTGATCATTGCCTGATCAGCCACATGATCAGTGCATGATAGCCACGTGATCAGTGCATGATCAGTCATGTGATACGTGTGTGATCAGCCACATGATCAGTGCATGATATCCACGTGATCAGTGCATGACAGCCACGTGATCAGTGCATGAGAGCCACGGGATCAGTGCATGATCAGTCACGTGATACATGTGTGATCAGCCACGTGATCAGTGCATGATGAGCCACGTGATCAGTGCAGGATCAATTACGTGATCAGTGCATGATCAGTCACGTGACCAGTACATGGTTGCTACATGATCGTTGCATGATCAGCCACGTGAGCAGAGCATGATAGCCACGTGGTCAGTGCATGATCAGTCACGTGATCAGTACATGATCAGTCACGTGAACAGTGCATGATCATTTACGTGATCTTTGCATGATCAGTCACGTTACCAGTATATGGTTGCTACGTGATCATTCCATGACGAGCCACGTGAGCAGTGCATGATAGCCACGTGATGTGTGCATGAGTTACGTGAGCAGAGTATGATCAGCCACGTGATCAGTGCATGAGTGCCACGTGATCAGTGCATGATATGTCACGTGACAGGTGTGTGATCAGCCACGTGAACAGTGCATGTTCAGCCACGTGATCAGTGCATGATAGCCACGTGATCAGTGCATGATCAGTTACGTGAGCAGTGTATGATCAGCCACGTGATCAGTGCATGGTCAGACACGTGAACAGTGTATGATCAGCCACGTGATCAGTGCATGATATCCAAGTGATCAGTACATGATCATCACGTGATCAGTGTATGATCAGCCACGTGAACAGTGCATGCTCAGTCACGTGATCTGGGCCTGCTGAGCTGCGTGATTCCTGTCTGCTCATCTGCTTGACAATTGCCAGCTGAGCTGCACGATTCCTGCCTGTCATCTGCTTGACAATTGCCAGCTGTGCTGCGTAATTCCTGCCTGCTTAGCTGCTTGATTATTGCCAGCTGAGCAGCATGGTTCCTCACACCTGAGTTCCATGATTATTGCCTGCTGACTGTTTGATTCGTGCCTACTCAGCTCTTTGTTTATTGCCTCCAGAGGCACATGATCAGTGTATGATAGCAAACATGATCAGTGCATGATCAGTCACATGATCAGCGCCATTAAGTCACGTGATCACTACATGATAGTCATGTG
The DNA here is from genome assembly GCF_032452875.1 of Bos javanicus. Taxonomy (NCBI): domain Eukaryota; kingdom Metazoa; phylum Chordata; class Mammalia; order Artiodactyla; family Bovidae; genus Bos; species Bos javanicus. Next base: position 799,253 of record NW_026893618.1, read on the forward strand.
ATCAGTCCATGCTCAGTCACGGTATCAGTGCATGATCAGCCACGTGATCAGTGCATGATCTGTCACAAGATTAGTGTATGATCATCCACGTGATCAGTGCACGGGCAGTCATGTGATCAGTGCATGATATAGACGTGAACAGTGCATGATCAGTCTCGTGATCTGTGCATGATAGCCACGTGATCAGTGCATGATCAGTCACCTGATGGGTGTATGATCATTCACGTGACCTGTACATGGTAGCTACATGATCATTGCCTGATCAGCCACGTGAGTAGTTCATGATAGCCACGTGATCACTGTATGATCAGTCACGTGATCAGTGCATGCTCAGTCAAGTGACCAGTACATGGTAGCTGCGTGATCATGGCATGATCAGCCACGTGAGCAGTGCATGATAGCCACGAGATCAGTGCATGATCAGACACGAGATCAGTGCATGATCAGTCATGTGATCAGTTCATGACCAGGCACGTGATCAGTGTATGTCCAGCCAAGTGATCAGTGCATGATAGCCACGTGATCAGTGCATGATCAGTCACGTGATCAGTGCATGATCAGTTACGTGATCAGTGCATGATCAGCCACGTGATCAGTGCATGATCAGCCACATGATCAGTGCATGATCAATTACGTGATCAGTGCATGATCAGTCACGTGACCAGTACATGGTAGCTACGTGATCATTGCATGATCAGCCACGTGATCAGTGCATGATAGCCACGTGATCAGTGCATGATAGCCACGTGATCAGTGCATGATCAGTCATGTGATAGTGTGTGATCAGCCACGTGATCAGTGCATGACAGCCACGTGATCAGTGCATGATAGCCACGTGATCAGTGCATGATCAGTCACGTGATCATGTGTGATCAGCCACGTGATCAGTGCATGATCAGCCACGTGATCAGTGCATGATCAGTTACGTGATCAGTGCATGATCAGCCACGTGATCAGTGCATGATAGCCACGTGATCAGTGCATGATCAGTCACGTGATCAGTGCATGATCAGTCACGTGATCAGTGCATGATCATTTACGTGATCAGTGCATGATCAGTCACGTTACAGTATATGGTTGCTACGTGATCATTCCATGACAGCCACGTGAGCAGTGCATGATAGCCACGTGATGTGTGCATGAGTTACGTGAGCAGTGTATGATCAGCCACGTGATCAGTGCATGAGAGCCACGTGATCAGTGCATGATATGTCACGTGACAGTGTGTGATCAGCCACGTGATCAGTGCATGATCAGCCACGTGATCAGTGCATGATAGCCACGTGATCAGTGCATGATCAGTTACGTGATCAGTGCATGATCAGCCACGTGATCAGTGCATGATCAGTCACGTGACCAGTGCATGATAGCTGCGTGATCAGTGCATGATCAGCCACGTGATCAGTGCATGATAGCCACGTGATCAGTGCATGATCAGCCACGTGATCAGTGCATGATCAGTCACGTGATCAGTGCATGATCAGTTACGTGATCAGTGCATGATCAGCCACGTGATCAGTGCATGATCAGCCACGTGATCAGTGCATGATCAATTACGTGATCAGTGCATGATCAGTCACGTGACCAGTACATGGTAGCCGTGATCATTGCATGATCAGCCACGTGATCAGTGCATGATAGCCACGTGATCAGTGCATGATAGCCACGTGATCAGTGCATGATCAGTCATGTGATACGTGTGTGATCAGCCACGTGATCAGTGCATGATATCCACGTGATCAGTGCATGACAGCCACGTGATCAGTGCATGATAGCCACGTGATCAGTGCATGATCAGTCACGTGATACATGTGTGATCAGCCACGTGATCAGTGCATGATGAGCCACGTGATCAGTGCAGGATCAATTACGTGATCAGTGCATGATCAGTCACGTGACCAGTACATGGTTGCTACGTGATCGTTGCATGATCAGCCACGTGAGCAGAGCATGATAGCCACGTGATCAGTGCATGATCAGTCACGTGATCAGTACATGATCAGTCACGTGAACAGTGCATGATCATTTACGTGATCTGTGCATGATCAGTCACGTGACCAGTATATGGTTGCTACGTGATCATTCCATGACGAGCCACGTGAGCAGTGCATGATAGCCACGTGATGTGTGCATGAGTTACGTGAGCAGAGTATGATCAGCCACGTGATCAGTGCATGAGTGCCACGTGATCAGTGCAGGATATGTCACGAGACAGGTGTGTGATCAGCCACGTGAACAGTGCGTGTTCAGCCACGTGATCAGTGCATGATAGCCACGTGATCAGTGCATGATCAGTTACGTGAGCAGTGTATGATCAGCCACGTGATCAGTGCATGGTCAGACACGTGAACAGTGTATGATCAGCCACGTGATCAGTGCATGATATCCAAGTGATCAGTGCATGATCATCACGTGATCAGTGTATGATCAGCCACGTGAACAGTGCATGCTCAGTCACGTGATCTGGGCCTGCTGAGCTGCGTGATTACTGTCTGCTCATCTGCTTGACAATTGCAGCTGAGCTGCACGATTCCTGCCTGCTCAGCTGCTTGATTATTGCCAGCTGAGCAGCATGATTCCTCACACCTGAGTTCCATGATTATTGCCTGCTGACTGTTTGATTCGTGCCTACTCAGCTCTTTGTTTATTGCCTCCAGAGGCACATGATCAGTGTATGATAGCAAACATGATCAGCGCATGATCAGTCACATGATCAGCGCCATTAAGTCACGTGATCACTACATGATAGTCATGTGATCAGTCCATGCTCAGTCACGGTATCAGTGCATGATCAGCCACGTGATCAGTGCATGATCTGTCACATGATTAGTGTATGATCATCCACGTGATCAGTGCATGGGCAGTCATGTGATCAGTGCATGATATAGACGTGATCAGTGCATGATCAGTCTCGTGATCAGTGCATGATAGCCACGTGATCAGTGCATGATCAGTCACCTGATGGGTGTATGATCATTCACGTGACCTGTACATGGTAGCTACATGATCATTGCATGATCAGCCACGTGAGTAGTGCATGATAGCCACGTGATCAGTGCATGATCAGTCACGTGATCAGTGCATGATCAGTCATGTGACCAGTACATGGTAGCTGCGTGATCATGCATGATCAGCCACGTGAGCAGTGCATGATAGCCACGTGATCAGTGCATGATCAGGCACGTGATCAGTGCATGATCAGCCACGTGATCAGTGCATGATAGCCACGTGATCAGTGCATGATCAGTCACGTGATCAGTGCATGATCAGTTACGTGATCAGTGCATGATCAGCCACGTGATCAGTGCATGATCAGCCACGTGATCAGTGCATGATCAATTACGTGATCAGTGCATGATCAGTCACGTGACCAGTACATGGTAGCTACATGATCATTGCATGATAAGCCACGTGATCAGTGCATGATAGCCACGTGATCAGTGCATGATAGCCACGTGATCAGTGCATGATCAGTCATGTGATACGTGTGTGATCAGCCACGTGATCAGTGCATGATATCCACGTGATCAGTGCATGACAGCCACGTGATCAGTGCATGATAGCCACGTGATCAGTGCATGATCAGTCACGTGATCATGTGTGATCAGCCACGTGATCAGTGCATGATCAGCCACGTGATCAGTGCATGATCAATTACGTGATCAGTGCATGATCAGTCACGTGATCAGTGCATGGTTGCTACGTGATCAGTGCATGATCAGCCACGTGATCAGTGCATGATAGCCACGTGATCAGTGCATGATCAGTCACGTGATCAGTGCATGATCAGCCACGTGATCAGTGCATGATCAGTCACGTGATCAGTGCATGATCAGTCACGTGACCAGTATATGGTTGCTACATGATCATTGCATGACGAGCCACGTGAGTAGTGCATGATAGCCACGTGATCAGTGCATGATCAGTCACGTGATCAGTGCATGATCAGTCATGTGATCAGTACATGGTAGCTGCGTGATCATGCATGATCAGCCACGTGATCAGTGCATGATAGCCACGTGATCAGTGCATGATCAGACACGTGATCAGTGCATGATCAGTCACGTGATCAGTGCATGATCAGCCACGTGATCAGTGCATGATCAGGCACGTGATCAGTGTATGATCAGCCACGTGATCAGTGCATGATAGCCACGTGATCAGTGCATGATCAGTCACGTGATCAGTGCATGATCAGTTACGTGATCAGTGCATGATCAGCCACGTGATCAGTGCATGATCAGCCACGTGATCAGTGCATGATCAATTACGTGATCAGTGCATGATCAGTCACGTGACCAGTACATGGTAGCTACGTGATCATTGCATGATCAGCCACGTGATCAGTGCATGATAGCCACGTGATCAGTGCATGATAGCCACGTGATCAGTGCATGATCAGTCATGTGATACGTGTGTGATCAGCCACGTGATCAGTGCATGATATCCACGTGATCAGTGCATGACAGCCACGTGATCAGTGCATGAGAGCCACGTGATCAGTGCATGATCAGTCACGTGATACATGTGTGATCAGCCACGTGATCAGTGCATGATGAGCCACGTGATCAGTGCAGGATCAATTACGTGATCAGTGCATGATCAGTCACGTGACCAGTACATGGTTGCTACGTGATCGTTGCATGATCAGCCACGTGAGCAGAGCATGATAGCCACGTGATCAGTGCATGATCAGTCACGTGATCAGTACATGATCAGTCACGTGAACAGTGCATGATCATTTACGTGATCTGTGCATGATCAGTCACGTGACCAGTATATGGTTGCTACGTGATCATTCCATGACGAGCCACGTGAGCAGTGCATGATAGCCACGTGATGTGTGCATGAGTTACGTGAGCAGAGTATGATCAGCCACGTGATCAGTGCATGAGTGCCACGTGATCAGTGCATGATATGTCACGTGACAGGTGTGTGATCAGCCACGTGAACAGTGCATGTTCAGCCACGTGATCAGTGCATGATAGCCACGTGATCAGTGCATGATCAGTTACGTGAGCAGTGTATGATCAGCCACGTGATCAGTGCATGGTCAGACACGTGAACAGTGTATGATCAGCCACGTGATCAGTGCATGATATCCAAGTGATCAGTGCATGATCATCACGTGATCAGTGTATGATCAGCCACGTGAACAGTGCATGCTCAGTCACGTGATCTGGGCCTGCTGAGCTGCGTGATTACTGTCTGCTCATCTGCTTGACAATTGCCAGCTGAGCTGCACGATTCCTGCCTGTCATCTGCTTGACAATTGCCAGCTGTGCTGCGTAATTCCTGCCTGCTCAGCTGCTTGATTATTGCCAGCTGAGCAGCATGATTCCTCACACCTGAGTTCCATGATTATTGCCTGCTGACTGTTTGATTCGTGCCTACTCAGCTCTTTGTTTATTGCCTCCAGAGGCACATGATCAGTGTATGATAGCAAACATGATCAGCGCATGATCAGTCACATGATCAGCGCCATTAAGTCACGTGATCACTACATGATAGTCATGTGATCAGTCCATGCTCAGTCACGGTATCAGTGCATGATCAGCCACGTGATCAGTGCATGATCTGTCACAAGAATAGTGTATGATCATCCACGTGATCAGTGCATGGGCAGTCATGTGATCAGTGCATGATATAGACGTGATCAGTGCATGATCAGTCTCGTGATCAGTGCATGATAGCCACGTGATCAGTGCATGATCAGTCACCTGATGGGTGTATGATCATTCACGTGACCTGTACATGGTAGCTACATGATCATTGCATGATCAGCCACGTGAGTAGTGCATGATAGCCACGTGATCACTGCATGATCAGTCACGTGATCAGTGCATGATCAGTCATGTGACCAGTACATGGTAGCTGCGTGATCATGGCATGATCAGCCACGTGAGCAGTGCATGATAGCCACGTGATCAGTGCATGATCAGACACGTGATCAGTGCATGATCAGTCACGTGATCAGTGCATGATCAGCCACGTGATCAGTGCATGACCAGGCACGTGATCAGTGTATGTCAGCCAAGTGATCAGTGCATGATAGCCACGTGATCAGTGCATGATCAGTCACGTGATCAGTGCATGATCAGTTACGTGATCAGTGTATGATCAGCCACGTGATCAGTGCATGATCAGCCACATGATCAGTGCATGATCAATTACGTGATCAGTGCATGATCAGTCACGTGACCAGTACATGGTAGCTACGTGATCATTGCATGATCAGCCACGTGATCAGTGCATGATAGCCACGTGATCAGTGCATGATAGCCACGTGATCAGTGCATGATCAGTCATGTGATACGTGTGTGATCAGCCACGTGATCAGTGCATGATATCCACGTGATCAGTGCATGACAGCCACGTGATCAGTGCATGAGAGCCACGTGATCAGTGCATGATCAGTCACGTGATACATGTGTGATCAGCCACGTGATCAGTGCATGATGAGCCACGTGATCAGTGCAGGATCAATTACGTGATCAGTGCATGATCAGTCACGTGACCAGTACATGGTTGCTACGTGATCGTTGCATGATCAGCCACGTGAGCAGAGCATGTTAGCCACGTGATCAGTGCATGATCAGTCACGTGATCAGTACATGATCAGTCACGTGAACAGTGCATGATCATTTACGTGATCTTTGCATGATCAGTAACGTTACCAGTATATGGTTGCTACGTGATCATTCCATGACGAGCCACGTGAGCAGTGCATGATAGCCACGTGATGTGTGCATGAGTTACGTGAGCAGAGTATGATCAGCCACGTGATCAGTGCATGAGTGCCACGTGATCAGTGCATGATATGTCACGTGACAGGTGTGTGATCAGCCACGTGATCAGTGCATGATCAGCCACGTGATCAGTGCATGATCAGTTACGTGATCAGTGTATGATCAGCCACGTGATCAGTGCATGGTCAGACACGTGATCAGTGTATGATCAGCCACGTGATCAGTGCATGATATCCAAGTGATCAGTGCATGATCATCACGTGATCAGTGTATGATCAGCCACGTGAACAGTGCATGCTCAGTCACGTGATCTGTGCCTGCTGAGCTGCGTGATTACTGCCTGCTCAGCTGCTTGATTATTGCCAGCTGAGCAGCATGATTCCTCACACCTGTGTTCCATGATTATTGCCTGCTGACTGTTTGATTCGTGCCTACTCAGCTCTTTGTTTATTGCCTCCAGAGGCACATGATCAGTGTATGATAGCAAACATGATCAGCGCATGATCAGTCACATGATCAGTGCCATTAAGTCACGTGATCACTACATGATAGTCATGTGATCAGTCCATGCTCAGTCACGGTATCAGTGCATGATCAGCCACGTGATCAGTGCATGATCTGTCACATGATTAGTGTATGATCATCCACGTGATCAGTGCATGGGCAGTCATGTGATCAGTGCATGATATAGACGTGATCAGTGCATGATCAGTCTCGTGATCAGTGCATGATAGCCACGTGATCAGTGCATGATCAGTCACCTGATGGGTGTATGATCATTCACATGACCTGTACATGGTAGCTACATGATCATTGCATGATCAGCCACGTGAGTAGTGCATGATAGCCACGTGATCAGTGCATGATCAGTCACGTGATCAGTGCATGATCAGTCATGTGACCAGTACATGGTAGCTGCGTGATCATGGCATGATCAGCCACGTGAGCAGTGCATGATAGCCACGTGATCAGTGCATGATCAGTCACGTGATCAGTGCATGATCAGTCACGTGATCAGTGCATGATCAGCCACGTGATCAGTGCATGATCAGTCACGTGATCAGTGCATGATCAGCCACGTGATCAGTGCATGATCAGTCACGTGATCAGTGCATGATATAGACGTGATCAGTGCATGATCAGTCACGTGATCAGTGCATGATCAGCCACGTGATCAGTGCATGATCAGTCACGTGATCAGTGCATGATCAGTCACGTGACCAGTACATGGTAGCTACGTGATCATTGCATGATCAGCCACGTGATCAGTGCATGATAGCCACGTGATCAGTGCATGATCAGTCACGTGATCAGTGCATGATCAGTCATGTGATCAGTGCATGGTAGCTGCGTGATCATGCATGATCAGCCACGTGATCAGTGCATGATAGCCACGTGATCAGTGCATGATCAGTCACGTGATCAGTGCATGATCAGTCACGTGATCAGTGCATGATCAGCCACGTGATCAGTGCATGATCAGTCACGTGATCAGTGCATGATCAGCCACGTGATCAGTGCATGATCAGGCACGTGATCAGTGCATGTCCAGCCACGTGATCAGTGCATGATAGCCACGTGATCAGTGCATGATCAGTCACGTGATCAGTGCATGATCAGTTACGTGATCAGTGCATGATCAGCCACGTGATCAGTGCATGATCAGCCACGTGATCAGTGCATGATCAATTACGTGATCAGTGCATGATCAGTCACGTGACCAGTGCATGGTAGCTACGTGATCATTGCATGATCAGCCACGTGATCAGTGCATGATAGCCACGTGATCAGTGCATGATAGCCACGTGATCAGTGCATGATCAGTCATGTGATACGTGTGTGATCAGCCACGTGATCAGTGCATGATATCCACGTGATCAGTGCATGACAGCCACGTGATCAGTGCATGAGAGCCACGTGATCAGTGCATGATCAGTCACGTGATACATGTGTGATCAGCCACGTGATCAGTGCATGATGAGCCACGTGATCAGTGCATGATCAATTACGTGATCAGTGCATGATCAGTCACGTGACCAGTACATGGTTGCTACGTGATCGTTGCATGATCAGCCACGTGAGCAGTGCATGATAGCCACGTGATCAGTGCATGATCAGTCACGTGATCAGTGCATGATCAGTCACGTGATCAGTGCATGATCAGTCACGTGATCAGTGCATGATCATTTACGTGATCAGTGCATGATCAGTCACGTGACCAGTATATGGTTGCTACGTGATCATTCCATGACAGCCACGTGAGCAGTGCATGATAGCCACGTGATGTGTGCATGAGTTACGTGAGCAGTGTATGATCAGCCACGTGATCAGTGCATGAGTGCCACGTGATCAGTGCATGATATGTCACGTGACAGGTGTGTGATCAGCCACGTGAACAGTGCATGTTCAGCCACGTGATCAGTGCATGATAGCCACGTGATCAGTGCATGATCAGTTACGTGAGCAGTGTATGATCAGCCACGTGATCAGTGCATGGTCAGACACGTGAACAGTGTATGATCAGCCACGTGATCAGTGCATGATATCCACGTGATCAGTGCATGATCATCACGTGATCAGTGTATGATCAGCCACGTGAACAGTGCATGCTCAGTCACGTGATCTGGGCCTGCTGAGCTGCGTGATTACTGCCTGCTCAGCTGCTTGATTATTGCCAGCTGAGCAGCATGATTCCTCACACCTGTGTTCCATGATTATTGCCTGCTGACTGTTTGATTCGTGCCTACTCAGCTCTTTGTTTATTGCCTCCAGAGGCACATGATCAGTGTATGATAGCAAACATGATCAGCGCATGATCAGTCACATGATCAGTGCCATTAAGTCACGTGATCACTACATGATAGTCATGTGATCAGTCCATGCTCAGTCACGGTATCAGTGCATGATCAGCCACGTGATCAGTGCATGATCTGTCACATGATTAGTGTATGATCATCCACGTGATCAGTGCATGGGCAGTCATGTGATCAGTGCATGATATAGACGTGATCAGTGCATGATCAGTCTCGTGATCAGTGCATGATAGCCACGTGATCAGTGCATGATCAGTCACCTGATGGGTATATGATCATTCACGTGACCTGTACATGGTAGCTACATGATCATTGCATGATCTGCCACGTGAGTAGTGCATGATAGCCACGTGATCAGTGCATGATCAGTCACGTGATCAGTGCATGATCAGTCATGTGACCAGTACATGGTAGCTGCGTGATCATGGCATGATCAGTCACGTGATCAGTGCATGATAGCCACGTGATCAGTGCATGATCAGTCACGTGATCAGTGCATGATCAGTCACGTGATCAGTGCATGATCAGCCACGTGATCAGTGCATGATCAGTCACGTGATCAGTGTATGATCAGCACGTGATCAGTGCATGATCAGTCACGTGATCAGTGCATGATATAGACGTGATCAGTGCATGATCAGTCACGTGATCAGTGCATGATAGCCACGTGATCAGTGCATGATCAGTCACGTGATCAGTGCATGATCAGTCACGTGACCAGTACATGGTAGCTACGTGATCATTGCATGATCAGCCACGTGATCAGTGCATGATAGCCACGTGATCAGTGCATGATCAGTCACGTGATCAGTGCATGATCAGTCACGTGATCAGTGCATGGTAGCTGCGTGATCATGCATGATCAGCCACGTGATCAGTGCATGATAGCCACGTGATCAGTGCATGATCAGTCACGTGATCAGTGCATGATCAGCCACGTGATCAGTGCATGATCAGCCACGTGATCAGTGCATGATCAGTCACGTGATCAGTGCATGATCAGCCACGTGATCAGTGCATGATCAGGCACGTGATCAGTGCATGTCCAGCCACGTGATCAGTGCATGATAGCCACGTGATCAGTGCATGATCAGTCACGTGATCAGTGCATGATCAGTCACGTGATCAGTGCATGATCAGCCACGTGATCAGTGCATGATCAGCCACGTGATCAGTGCATGATCAATTACGTGATCAGTGCATGATCAGTCACGTGATCAGTACATGGTAGCTACGTGATCAGTGCATGATCAGCCACGTGATCAGTGCATGATAGCCACGTGATCAGTGCATGATAGCCACGTGATCAGTGCATGATCAGTCATGTGATACGTGTGATCAGCCACGTGATCAGTGCATGATATCCACGTGATCAGTGCATGACAGCCACGTGATCAGTGCATGATAGCCACGTGATCAGTGCATGATCAGTCACGTGATCATGTGTGATCAGCCACGTGATCAGTGCATGATCAGCCACGTGATCAGTGCATGATCAATTACGTGATCAGTGCATGATCAGTCACGTGACCAGTACATGGTTGCTACGTGATCTGCATGATCAGCCACGTGATCAGTGCATGATAGCCACGTGATCAGTGCATGATCAGTCACGTGATCAGTGCATGATCAGTCACGTGATCAGTGCATGATCAGTTACGTGATCAGTGCATGATCAGTCACGTGACCAGTATATGGTTGCTACGTGATCATTGCATGACAGCCACGTGATCAGTGCATGATAGCCACGTGATGTGTGCATGAGTTACGTGATCAGTGTATGATCAGCCACGTGATCAGTGCATGAGTGCCACGTGATCAGTGCATGATAGTCACGTGACAGGTGTGTGATCAGCCACGTGATCAGTGCATGATCAGCCACGTGATCAGTGCATGATAGCCACGTGATCAGTGCATGATCAGCCACGTGATCAGTGCATGATCAGTCACGTGATCAGTGCATGGTAGCTGCGTGATCATGCATGATCAGCCACGTGATCAGTGCATGATAGCCACGTGATCAGTGCATGATCAGTCACGTGATCAGTGCATGATCAGTCACGTGATCAGTGCATGATCAGTCACGTGATCAGTGCATGATCAGTCACGTGATCAGTGCATGATCAGCCACGTGATCAGTGCATGATCAGGCACGTGATCAGTGCATGATCAGCCACGTGATCAGTGCATGATAGCCACGTGATCAGTGCATGATCAGTCACGTGATCAGTGCATGATCAGTTACGTGATCAGTGCATGATCAGCCACGTGATCAGTGCATGATCAGCCACATGATCAGTGCATGATCAATTACGTGATCAGTGCATGATCAGTCACGTGACCAGTACATGGTAGCTACGTGATCATTGCATGATCAGCCACGTGATCAGTGCATGATAGCCACGTGATCAGTGCATGATAGCCACGTGATCAGTGCATGATCAGTCATGTGATAGTGTGTGATCAGCCACGTGATCAGTGCATGATATCCACGTGATCAGTGCATGACAGCCACGTGATCAGTGCATGAGAGCCACGTGATCAGTGCATGATCAGTCACGTGATACATGTGTGATCAGCCACGTGATCAGTGCATGATGAGCCACGTGATCAGTGCAGGATCAATTACGTGATCAGTGCATGATCAGTCACGTGACCAGTACATGGTTGCTACGTGATCGTTGCATGATCAGCCACGTGAGCAGAGCATGATAGCCACGTGATCAGTGCATGATCAGTCACGTGATCAGTACATGATCAGTCACGTGAACAGTGCATGATCATTTACGTGATCTTTGCATGATCAGTCACGTGACCAGTATATGGTTGCTACGTAATCATTCCATGACGAGCCACGTGAGCAGTGCATGATAGCCACGTGATGTGTGCATGAGTTACGTGAGCAGAGTATGATCAGCCACGTGATCAGTGCATGAGTGCCACGTGATCAGTGCATGATATGTCACGTGACAGGTGTGTGATCAGCCACGTGAACAGTGCATGTTCAGCCACGTGATCAGTGCATGATAGCCACGTGATCAGTGCATGATCAGTTACGTGAGCAGTGTATGATCAGCCACGTGATCAGTGCATGGTCAGACACGTGAACAGTGTATGATCAGCCACGTGATCAGTGCATGATATCCAAGTGATCAGTGCATGATCATCACGAGATCAGTGTATGATCAGCCACGTGAACAGTGCATGCTCAGTCACGTGATCTGGGCCTGCTGAGCTGCGTGATTACTGCCTGCTCAGCTGCTTGATTATTGCCAGCTGAGCAGCATGATTCCTCACACCTGTGTTCCATGATTATTGCCTGCTGACTGTTTGATTCGTGCCTACTCAGCTCTTTGTTTATTGCCTCCAGAGGCACATGATCAGTGTATGATAGCAAACATGATCAGCGCATGATCAGTCACATGATCAGTGCCATTAAGTCACGTGATCACTACATGATAGTCATGTGATCAGTCCATGCTCAGTCACGGTATCAGTGCATGATCAGCCACGTGATCAGTGCATGATCTGTCACAAGATTAGTGTATGATCATCCACGTGATCAGTGCATGGGCAGTCATGTGATCAGTGCATGATATAGACGTGATCAGTGCATGATCAGTCTCGTGATCAGTGCATGATAGCCACGTGATCAGTGCATGATCAGTCACCTGATGGGTGTATGATCATTCACGTGACCTGTACATGGTAGCTACATGATCATTGCATGATCAGCCACGTGAGTAGTGCATGATAGCCACGTGATCACTGCATGATCAGTCACGTGATCAGTGCATGATCAGTCATGTGACCAGTACATGGTAGCTGCGTGATCATGGCATGATCAGCCACGTGAGCAGTGCATGATAGCCACGTGATCAGTGCATGATCAGACACGTGATCAGTGCATGATCAGTCACGTGATCAGTGCATGATCAGCCACGTGATCAGTGCATGATCAGTCACGTGATCAGTGCATGATCAGCCACGTGATCAGTGCATGATCAGTCACGTGATCAGTGTATGATCAGCCACGTGATCAGTGCATGATAGCCACGTGATCAGTGCATGATCAGTCACGTGATCAGTGCATGATCAGTTACGTGATCAGTGCATGATCAGCCACGTGATCAGTGCATGATCAGCCACGTGATCAGTGCATGATCAATTACGTGATCAGTGCATGATCAGTCACGTGACCAGTACATGGTAGCTACGTGATCATTGCATGATCAGCCACGTGATCAGTGCATGATAGCCACGTGATCAGTGCATGATAGCCACGTGATCAGTGCATGATCAGTCATGTGATACGTGTGTGATCAGCCACGTGATCAGTGCATGATATCCACGTGATCAGTGCATGACAGCCACGTGATCAGTGCATGAGAGCCACGTGATCAGTGCATGATCAGTCACGTGATACATGTGTGATCAGCCACGTGATCAGTGCATGATGAGCCACGTGATCAGTGCAGGATCAATTACGTGATCAGTGCATGATCAGTCACGTGACCAGTACATGGTTGCTACGTGATCGTTGCATGATCAGCCACGTGAGCAGAGCATGATAGCCACGTGATCAGTGCATGATCAGTCACGTGATCAGTACATGATCAGTCACGTGAACAGTGCATGATCATTTACGTGATCTTTGCATGATCAGTCACGTGACCAGTATATGGTTGCTACGTGATCATTCCATGACGAGCCACGTGAGCAGTGCATGATAGCCACGTGATGTGTGCATGAGTTACGTGAGCAGAGTATGATCAGCCACGTGATCAGTGCATGAGTGCCACGTGATCAGTGCATGATATGTCACGTGACAGGTGTGTGATTAGCCACGTGAACAGTGCATGTTCAGCCACGTGATCAGTGCATGATAGCCACGTGATCAGTGCATGATCAGTTACGTGAGCAGTGTATGATCAGCCACGTGATCAGTGCATGGTCAGACACGTGAACAGTGTATGATCAGCCACGTGATCAGTGCATGATATCCAAGTGATCAGTGCATGATCATCACGTGATCAGTGTATGATCAGCCACGTGAACAGTGCATGCTCAGTCACGTGATCTGGGCCTGCTGAGCTGCGTGATTACTGCCTGCTCAGCTGCTTGATTATTGCCAGCTGAGCAGCATGATTCCTCACACCTGTGTTCCATGATTATTGCCTGCTGACTGTTTGATTCGTGCCTACTCAGCTCTTTGTTTATTGCCTCCAGAGGCACATGATCAGTGTATGATAGCAAACATGATCAGTGCATGATCAGTCACATGATCAGTGCCATTAAGTCACGTGATCACTACATGATAGTCATGTGATCAGTCCATGCTCAGTCACGGTATCAGTGCATGATCAGCCACGTGATCAGTGCATGATCTGTCACATGATTAGTGTATGATCATCCACGTGATCAGTGCATGGGCAGTCATGTGATCAGTGCATGATATAGACGTGATCAGTGCATGATCAGTCACGTGATCAGTGCATGATAGCCACGTGATCAGTGCATGATCAGTCACCTGATGGGTGTATGATCATTCACGTGACCTGTACATGGTAGCTACATGATCATTGCATGATCAGCCACGTGAGTAGTGCATGATAGCCACGTGATCAGTGCATGATCAGTCACGTGATCAGTGCATGATCAGTCATGTGACCAGTACATGGTAGCTGCGTGATCATGGCATGATCAGCCACGTGAGCAGTGCATGATAGCCACGTGATCAGTGCATGATCAGTCACGTGATCAGTGCATGATCAGTCACGTGATCAGTGCATGATCAGCCACGTGATCAGTGCATGATCAGTCACGTGATCAGTGTATGATCATCCACGTGATCAGTGCATGATCAGTCATGTGATCAGTGCATGATATAGACGTGATCAGTGCATGATCAGTCACGTGATCAGTGCATGATAGCCACGTGATCAGTGCATGATCAGTCACGTGATCAGTGCATGATCATTCACGTGACCAGTACATGGTAGCTACGTGATCATTGCATGATCAGCCACGTGATCAGTGCATGATAGCCACGTGATCAGTGCATGATCAGTCACGTGATCAGTGCATGATCAGTCATGTGACCAGTACATGGTAGCTGCGTGATCATGCATGATCAGCCACGTGATCAGTGCATGATAGCCACGTGATCAGTGCATGATCAGTCACGTGATCAGTGCATGATCAGTCACGTGATCAGTGCATGATCAGCCACGTGATCAGTGCATGATCAGTCACGTGATCAGTGCATGATCAGCCACGTGATCAGTGCATGATCAGGCACGTGATCAGTGCATGATCAGCCACGTGATCAGTGCATGATAGCCACGTGATCAGTGCATGATCAGTCACGTGATCAGTGCATGATCAGTTACGTGATCAGTGTATGATCAGCCACGTGATCAGTGCATGATCAGCCACGTGATCAGTGCATGATCAATTACGTGATCAGTGCATGATCAGTCACGTGACCAGTACATGGTAGCTACGTGATCATTGCATGATCAGCCACGTGATCAGTGCATGATAGCCACGTGATCAGTGCATGATAGCCACGTGATCAGTGCATGATCAGTCATGTGATACGTGTGTGATCAGCCACGTGATCAGTGCATGATATCCACGTGATCAGTGCATGACAGCCACGTGATCAGTGCATGAGAGCCACGTGATCAGTGCATGATCAGTCACGTGATACATGTGTGATCAGCCACGTGATCAGTGCATGATGAGCCACGTGATCAGTGCATGATCAATTACGTGATCAGTGCATGATCAGTCACGTGACCAGTACATGGTTGCTACGTGATCGTTGCATGATCAGCCACGTGAGCAGAGCATGATAGCCACGTGATCAGTGCATGATCAGTCACGTGATCAGTACATGATCAGTCACGTGAACAGTGCATGATCATTTACGTGATCTTTGCATGATCAGTCACGTGACCAGTATATGGTTGCTACGTGATCATTCCATGACGAGCCACGTGAGCAGTGCATGATAGCCACGTGATGTGTGCATGAGTTACGTGAGCAGAGTATGATCAGCCACGTGATCAGTGCATGAGTGCCACGTGATCAGTGCATGATATGTCACGTGACAGGTGTGTGATCAGCCACGTGAACAGTGCATGTTCAGCCACGTGATCAGTGCATGATAGCCACGTGATCAGTGCATGATCAGTTACGTGAGCAGTGTATGATCAGCCACGTGATCAGTGCATGGTCAGACACGTGAACAGTGTATGATCAGCCACGTGATCAGTGCATGATATCCAAGTGATCAGTGCATGATCATCACGTGATCAGTGTATGATCAGCCACGTGAACAGTGCATGCTCAGTCACGTGATCTGGGCCTGCTGAGCTGCGTGATTACTGTCTGCTCATCTGCTTGACAATTGCCAGCTGAGCTGCACGATTCCTGCCTGTCATCTGCTTGACAATTGCCAGCTGTGCTGCGTAATTCCTGCCTGCTCAGCTGCTTGATTATTGCCAGCTGAGCAGCATGATTCCTCACACCTGAGTTCCATGATTATTGCCTGCTGACTGTTTGATTCGTGCCTACTCAGCTCTTTGTTTATTGCCTCCAGAGGCACATGATCAGTGTATGATAGCAAACATGATCAGCGCATGATCAGTCACATGATCAGCGCCATTAAGTCACGTGATCACTACATGATAGTCATGTGATCAGTCCATGCTCAGTCACGGTATCAGTGCATGATCAGCCACGTGATCAGTGCATGATCTGTCACAAGATTAGTGTATGATCATCCACGTGATCAGTGCATGGGCAGTCATGTGATCAGTGCATGATATAGACGTGAACAGTGCATGATCAGTCTCGTGATCAGTGCATGATAGCCACGTGATCAGTGCATGATCAGTCACCTGATGGGTGTATGATCATTCACGTGACCTGTACATGGTAGCTACATGATCATTGCATGATCAGCCACGTGAGTAGTGCATGATAGCCACGTGATCACTGCATGATCAGTCACGTGATCAGTGCATGATCAGTCATGTGACCAGTACATGGTAGCTGCGTGATCATGGCATGATCAGCCACGTGAGCAGTGCATGATAGCCACGTGATCAGTGCATGATCAGACACGTGATCAGTGCATGATCAGTCACGTGATCAGTGCATGATCAGCCACGTGATCAGTGCATGATC
The DNA here is from genome assembly GCF_032452875.1 of Bos javanicus. Taxonomy (NCBI): domain Eukaryota; kingdom Metazoa; phylum Chordata; class Mammalia; order Artiodactyla; family Bovidae; genus Bos; species Bos javanicus. The sequence continues at coordinate 817,014 of NW_026893618.1, forward strand.
AGGCACGTGATCAGTGTATGTCCAGCCAAGTGATCAGTGCATGATAGCCACGTGATCAGTGCATGATCAGTCACGTGATCAGTGCATGATCAGTTATGTGATCAGTGTATGATCAGCCACGTGATCAGTGCATGATCAGCCACGTGATCAGTGCATGATCAATTACGTGATCAGTGCATGATCAGTCACGTGACCAGTACATGGTAGCTACGTGATCATTGCATGATCAGCCACGTGATCAGTGCATGATAGCCACGTGATCAGTGCATGATCAGTCATGTGATACGTGTGTGATCAGCCACGTGATCAGTGCATGATATCCACGTGATCAGTGCATGACAGCCACGTGATCAGTGCATGAGAGCCACGGGATCAGTGCATGATCAGTCACGTGATACATGTGTGATCAGCCACGTGATCAGTGCATGATGAGCCACGTGATCAGTGCAGGATCAATTACGTGATCAGTGCATGATCAGTCACGTGACCAGTACATGGTTGCTACGTGATCGTTGCATGATCAGCCACGTGAGCAGAGCATGATAGCCACGTGATCAGTGCATGATCAGTCACGTGATCAGTACATGATCAGTCACGTGAACAGTGCATGATCATTTACGTGATCTTTGCATGATCAGTCACGTGACCAGTATATGGTTGCTACGTGATCATTCCATGACGAGCCACGTGAGCAGTGCATGATAGCCACGTGATGTGTGCATGAGTTACGTGAGCAGAGTATGATCAGCCACGTGATCAGTGCATGAGTGCCACGTGATCAGTGCATGATATGTCACGTGACAGGTGTGTGATCAGCCACGTGAACAGTGCATGTTCAGCCACGTGATCAGTGCATGATAGCCACGTGATCAGTGCATGATCAGTTACGTGAGCAGTGTATGATCAGCCACGTGATCAGTGCATGGTCAGACACGTGAACAGTGTATGATCAGCCACGTGATCAGTGCATGATATCCAAGTGATCAGTGCATGATCATCACGTGATCAGTGTATGATCAGCCACGTGAACAGTGCATGCTCAGTCACGTGATCTGGGCCTGCTGAGCTGCGTGATTACTGTCTGCTCATCTGCTTGACAATTGCCAGCTGAGCTGCACGATTCCTGCCTGTCATCTGCTTGACAATTGCCAGCTGTGCTGCGTAATTCCTGCCTGCTCAGCTGCTTGATTATTGCCAGCTGAGCAGCATGATTCCTCACACCTGAGTTCCATGATTATTGCCTGCTGACTGTTTGATTCGTGCCTACTCAGCTCTTTGTTTATTGCCTCCAGAGGCACATGATCAGTGTATGATAGCAAACATGATCAGCGCATGATCAGTCACATGATCAGCGCCATTAAGTCACGTGATCACTACATGATAGTCATGTGATCAGTCCATGCTCAGTCACGGTATCAGTGCATGATCAGCCACGTGATCAGTGCATGATCTGTCACAAGATTAGTGTATGATCATCCACGTGATCAGTGCATGGGCAGTCATGTGATCAGTGCATGATATAGACGTGATCAGTGCATGATCAGTCTCGTGATCAGTGCATGATAGCCACGTGATCAGTGCATGATCAGTCACCTGATGGGTGTATGATCATTCACGTGACCTGTACATGGTAGCTACATGATCATTGCATGATCAGCCACGTGAGTAGTGCATGATAGCCACGTGATCACTGCATGATCAGTCACGTGATCAGTGCATGATCAGTCATGTGACCAGTACATGGTAGCTGCGTGATCATGGCATGATCAGCCACGTGAGCAGTGCATGATAGCCACGTGATCAGTGCATGATCAGACACGTGATCAGTGCATGATCAGTCACGTGATCAGTGCATGATCAGGCACGTGATCAGTGCATGTCAGCCACGTGATCAGTGCATGATAGCCACGTGATCAGTGCATGATCAGTCACGTGATCAGTGCATGATCAGTTACGTGATCAGTGCATGATCAGCCACGTGATCAGTGCATGATCAGCCACATGATCAGTGCATGATCAATTACGTGATCAGTGCATGATCAGTCACGTGACCAGTACATGGTAGCTACGTGATCATTGCATGATCAGCCACGTGATCAGTGCATGATAGCCACGTGATCAGTGCATGATAGCCACGTGATCAGTGCATGATCAGTCATGTGATACGTGTGTGATCAGCCACGTGATCAGTGCATGACAGCCACGTGATCAGTGCATGATAGCCACGTGATCAGTGCATGATCAGTCACGTGATCATGTGTGATCAGCCACGTGATCAGTGCATGATCAGCCACGTGATCAGTGCATGATCAATTACGTGATCAGTGCATGATCAGCCACGTGATCAGTGCATGATAGCCACGTGATCAGTGCATGATCAGTCACGTGATCAGTGCATGATCAGTCACGTGATCAGTGCATGATCATTTACGTGATCAGTGCATGATCAGTCACGTGACCAGTATATGGTTGCTACGTGATCATTGCATGACAGCCACGTGAGCAGTGCATGATAGCCACGTGATGTGTGCATGAGTTACGTGAGCAGTGTATGATCAGCCACGTGATCAGTGCATGAGAGCCACGTGATCAGTGCATGATATGTCACGTGACAGTGTGTGATCAGCCACGTGATCAGTGCATGATCAGCCACGTGATCAGTGCATGATAGCCACGTGATCAGTGCATGATCAGTCACGTGATCAGTGCATGATCAGCCACGTGATCAGTGCATGATCAGTCACGTGATCAGTGCATGATAGCTGCGTGATCAGTGCATGATCAGCCACGTGATCAGTGCATGATAGCCACGTGATCAGTGCATGATCAGCCACGTGATCAGTGCATGATCAGTCACGTGATCAGTGCATGATCAGTCACGTGATCAGTGCATGATCAGCCACGTGATCAGTGCATGATCAGCCACGTGATCAGTGCATGATCAATTACGTGATCAGTGCATGATCAGTCACGTGACCAGTACATGGTAGCTACGTGATCATTGCATGATCAGCCACGTGATCAGTGCATGATAGCCACGTGATCAGTGCATGATAGCCACGTGATCAGTGCATGATCAGTCATGTGATACGTGTGTGATCAGCCACGTGATCAGTGCATGATATCCACGTGATCAGTGCATGACAGCCACGTGATCAGTGCATGAGAGCCACGTGATCAGTGCATGATCAGTCACGTGATACATGTGTGATCAGCCACGTGATCAGTGCATGATGAGCCACGTGATCAGTGCAGGATCAATTACGTGATCAGTGCATGATCAGTCACGTGACCAGTACATGGTTGCTACGTGATCGTTGCATGATCAGCCACGTGAGCAGTGCATGATAGCCACGTGATCAGTGCATGATCAGTCACGTGATCAGTACATGATCAGTCACGTGAACAGTGCATGATCATTTACGTGATCTGTGCATGATCAGTCACGTGACCAGTATATGGTAGCTACGTGATCATTCCATGACGAGCCACGTGAGCAGTGCATGATAGCCACGTGATGTGTGCATGAGTTACGTGAGCAGAGTATGATCAGCCACGTGATCAGTGCATGAGTGCCACGTGATCAGTGCATGATATGTCACGTGACAGGTGTGTGATCAGCCACGTGAACAGTGCATGTTCAGCCACGTGATCAGTGCATGATAGCCACGTGATCAGTGCATGATCAGTTACGTGAGCAGTGTATGATCAGCCACGTGATCAGTGCATGGTCAGACACGTGAACAGTGTATGATCAGCCACGTGATCAGTGCATGATATCCAAGTGATCAGTGCATGATCATCACGTGATCAGTGTATGATCAGCCACGTGAACAGTGCATGCTCAGTCACGTGATCTGGGCCTGCTGAGCTGCGTGATTACTGTCTGCTCATCTGCTTGACAATTGCCAGCTGAGCTGCACGATTCCTGCCTGCTCAGCTGCTTGATTATTGCCAGCTGAGCAGCATGATTCCTCACACCTGAGTTCCATGATTATTGCCTGCTGACTGTTTGATTCGTGCCTACTCAGCTCTTTGTTTATTGCCTCCAGAGGCACATGATCAGTGTATGATAGCAAACATGATCAGCGCATGATCAGTCACATGATCAGCGCCATTAAGTCACGTGATCACTACATGATAGTCATGTGATCAGTCCATGCTCAGTCACGGTATCAGTGCATGATCAGCCACGTGATCAGTGCATGATCTGTCACATGATTAGTGTATGATCATCCACGTGATCAGTGCATGGGCAGTCATGTGATCAGTGCATGATATAGACGTGATCAGTGCATGATCAGTCTCGTGATCAGTGCATGATAGCCACGTGATCAGTGCATGATCAGTCACCTGATGGGTGTATGATCATTCACGTGACCTGTACATGGTAGCTACATGATCATTGCATGATCAGCCACGTGAGTAGTGCATGATAGCCACGTGATCACTGCATGATCAGTCACGTGATCAGTGCATGATCAGTCATGTGACCAGTACATGGTAGCTGCGTGATCATGGCATGATCAGCCACGTGAGCAGTGCATGATAGCCACGTGATCAGTGCATGATCAGTCACGTGATCAGTGCATGATCAGCCACGTGATCAGTGCATGATAGCCACGTGATCAGTGCATGATCAGTCACGTGATCAGTGCATGATCAGTCACGTGATCAGTGCATGATCAGCCACGTGATCAGTGCATGATCAGCCACGTGATCAGTGCATGATCAATTACGTGATCAGTGCATGATCAGTCACGTGACCAGTACATGGTAGCTACGTGATCATTGCATGATCAGCCACGTGATCAGTGCATGATAGCCACGTGATCAGTGCATGATCAGCCACGTGATCAGTGCATGATCAGTCATGTGATACGTGTGATCAGCCACGTGATCAGTGCATGATATCCACGTGATCAGTGCATGACAGCCACGTGATCAGTGCATGATAGCCACGTGATCAGTGCATGATCAGTCACGTGATCATGTGTGATCAGCCACGTGATCAGTGCATGATCAGCCACGTGATCAGTGCATGATCAATTACGTGATCAGTGCATGATCAGTCACGTGATCAGTGCATGAGCTACGTGATCAGTGCATGATCAGCCACGTGATCAGTGCATGATAGCCACGTGATCAGTGCATGATCAGTCACGTGATCAGTGCATGATCAGTCACGTGATCAGTGCATGATCAGCCACGTGATCAGTGCATGATCAGTCACGTGACCAGTATATGGTTGCTACGTGATCATTGCATGATCAGCCACGTGATCAGTGCATGATAGCCACGTGATGTGTGCATGAGTTACGTGATCAGTGTATGATCAGCCACGTGATCAGTGCATGAGTGCCACGTGATCAGTGCATGATAGTCACGTGACAGTGTGTGATCAGCCACGTGATCAGTGCATGATCAGCCACGTGATCAGTGCATGATCAGCCACGTGATCAGTGCATGATCAGTCACGTGACCAGTACATGGTTGCTACGTGATCGTGCATGATCAGCCACGTGAGCAGTGCATGATAGCCACGTGATCAGTGCATGATCAGTCACGTGATCAGTGCATGATCAGTCACGTGAACAGTGCATGATCATTTACGTGATCAGTGCATGATCAGTCACGTGACCAGTATATGGTAGCTACGTGATCATTCCATGACAGCCACGTGAGCAGTGCATGATAGCCACGTGATGTGTGCATGAGTTACGTGAGCAGAGTATGATCAGCCACGTGATCAGTGCATGAGTGCCACGTGATCAGTGCATGATATGTCACGTGACAGGTGTGTGATCAGCCACGTGAACAGTGCATGTTCAGCCACGTGATCAGTGCATGATAGCCACGTGATCAGTGCATGATCAGTTACGTGAGCAGTGTATGATCAGCCACGTGATCAGTGCATGGTCAGACACGTGAACAGTGTATGATCAGCCACGTGATCAGTGCATGATATCCAAGTGATCAGTGCATGATCATCACGTGATCAGTGTATGATCAGCCACGTGAACAGTGCATGCTCAGTCACGTGATCTGGGCCTGCTGAGCTGCGTGATTACTGTCTGCTCATCTGCTTGACAATTGCCAGCTGAGCTGCACGATTCCTGCCTGTCATCTGCTTGACAATTGCCAGCTGTGCTGCGTAATTCCTGCCTGCTCAGCTGCTTGATTATTGCCAGCTGAGCAGCATGATTCCTCACAGCTGAGTTCCATGATTATTGCCTGCTGACTGTTTGATTCGTGCCTACTCAGCTCTTTGTTTATTGCCTCCAGAGGCACATGATCAGTGTATGATAGCAAACATGATCAGTGCATGATCAGTCACATGATCAGCGCCATTAAGTCACGTGATCACTACATGATAGTCATGTGATCAGTCCATGCTCAGTCACGGTATCAGTGCATGATCAGCCACGTGATCAGTGCATGATCTGTCACAAGATTAGTGTATGATCATCCACGTGATCAGTGCATGGGCAGTCATGTGATCAGTGCATGATATAGACGTGAACAGTGCATGATCAGTCTCGTGATCAGTGCATGATAGCCACGTGATCAGTGCATGATCAGTCACCTGATGGGTGTATGATCATTCACGTGACCTGTACATGGTAGCTACATGATCATTGCATGATCAGCCACGTGAGTAGTGCATGATAGCCACGTGATCAGTGCATGATCAGTCACGTGATCAGTGCATGATCAGTCATGTGACCAGTACATGGTAGCTGCGTGATCATGGCATGATCAGCCACGTGAGCAGTGCATGATAGCCACGTGATCAGTGCATGATCAGACACGTGATCAGTGCATGATCAGTCACGTGATCAGTGCATGATCAGCCACGTGATCAGTGCATGATCAGGCACGTGATCAGTGTATGTCAGCCAGTGATCAGTGCATGATAGCCACGTGATCAGTGCATGATCAGTCACGTGATCAGTGCATGATCAGTTATGTGATCAGTGCATGATCAGCCACGTGATCAGTGCATGATCAGCCACGTGATCAGTGCATGATCAATTACGTGATCAGTGCATGATCAGTCACGTGACCAGTGCATGATAGCTACGTGATCAGTGCATGATCAGCCACGTGATCAGTGCATGATAGCCACGTGATCAGTGCATGATATCCACGTGATCAGTGCATGACAGCCACGTGATCAGTGCATGAGAGCCACGTGATCAGTGCATGATCAGTCACGTGATACATGTGTGATCAGCCACGTGATCAGTGCATGATGAGCCACGTGATCAGTGCAGGATCAATTACGTGATCAGTGCATGATCAGTCACGTGACCAGTACATGGTTGCTACGTGATCGTTGCATGATCAGCCACGTGAGCAGAGCATGATAGCCACGTGATCAGTGCATGATCAGTCACGTGATCAGTACATGATCAGTCACGTGAACAGTGCATGATCATTTACGTGATCTTTGCATGATCAGTCACGTGACCAGTATATGGTTGCTACGTGATCATTCCATGACGAGCCACGTGAGCAGTGCATGATAGCCACGTGATGTGTGCATGAGTTACGTGAGCAGAGTATGATCAGCCACGTGATCAGTGCATGAGTGCCACGTGATCAGTGCATGATATGTCACGTGACAGGTGTGTGATCAGCCACGTGAACAGTGCATGTTCAGCCACGTGATCAGTGCATGATAGCCACGTGATCAGTGCATGATCAGTTACGTGAGCAGTGTATGATCAGCCACGTGATCAGTGCATGGTCAGACACGTGAACAGTGTATGATCAGCCACGTGATCAGTGCATGATATCCAAGTGATCAGTGCATGATCATCACGTGATCAGTGTATGATCAGCCACGTGAACAGTGCATGCTCAGTCACGTGATCTGGGCCTGCTGAGCTGCGTGATTACTGTCTGCTCATCTGCTTGACAATTGCCAGCTGAGCTGCACGATTCCTGCCTGTCATCTGCTTGACAATTGCCAGCTGTGCTGCGTAATTCCTGCCTGCTCAGCTGCTTGATTATTGCCAGCTGAGCAGCATGATTCCTCACACCTGAGTTCCATGATTATTGCCTGCTGACTGTTTGATTCGTGCCTACTCAGCTCTTTGTTTATTGCCTCCAGAGGCACATGATCAGTGTATGATAGCAAACATGATCAGCGCATGATCAGTCACATGATCAGCGCCATTAAGTCACGTGATCACTACATGATAGTCATGTGATCAGTCCATGCTCAGTCACGGTATCAGTGCATGATCAGCCACGTGATCAGTGCATGATCTGTCACAAGATTAGTGTATGATCATCCACGTGATCAGTGCATGGGCAGTCATGTGATCAGTGCATGATATAGACGTGATCAGTGCATGATCAGTCTCGTGATCAGTGCATGATAGCCACGTGATCAGTGCATGATCAGTCACCTGATGGGTGTATGATCATTCACGTGACCTGTACATGGTAGCTACATGATCATTGCATGATCAGCCACGTGAGTAGTGCATGATAGCCACGTGATCACTGCATGATCAGTCACGTGATCAGTGCATGATCAGTCATGTGACCAGTACATGGTAGCTGCGTGATCATGGCATGATCAGCCACGTGAGCAGTGCATGATAGCCACGTGATCAGTGCATGATCAGACACGTGATCAGTGCATGATCAGTCACGTGATCAGTGCATGATCAGCCACGTGATCAGTGCATGACCAGGCACGTGATCAGTGTATGTCAGCCACGTGATCAGTGCATGATAGCCACGTGATCAGTGCATGATCAGTCACGTGATCAGTGCATGATCAGTTATGTGATCAGTGTATGATCAGCCACGTGATCAGTGCATGATCAGCCACGTGATCAGTGCATGATCAATTACGTGATCAGTGCATGATCAGTCACGTGACCAGTACATGGTAGCTACGTGATCATTGCATGATCAGCCACGTGATCAGTGCATGATAGCCACGTGATCAGTGCATGATAGCCACGTGATCAGTGCATGATCAGTCATGTGATACGTGTGTGATCAGCCACGTGATCAGTGCATGATATCCACGTGATCAGTGCATGACAGCCACGTGATCAGTGCATGAGAGCCACGTGATCAGTGCATGATCAGTCACGTGATACATGTGTGATCAGCCACGTGATCAGTGCATGATGAGCCACGTGATCAGTGCATGATCAATTACGTGATCAGTGCATGATCAGTCACGTGACCAGTACATGGTTGCTACGTGATCGTGCATGATCAGCCACGTGAGCAGTGCATGATAGCCACGTGATCAGTGCATGATCAGTCACGTGATCAGTGCATGATCAGTCACGTGATCAGTGCATGATCATTTACGTGATCAGTGCATGATCAGTCACGTGACCAGTATATGGTTGCTACGTGATCATTCCATGACAGCCACGTGAGCAGTGCATGATAGCCACGTGATGTGTGCATGAGTTACGTGATCAGTGTATGATCAGCCACGTGATCAGTGCATGAGTGCCACGTGATCAGTGCATGATATGTCACGTGATCAGTGTGTGATCAGCCACGTGATCAGTGCATGATCAGCCACGTGATCAGTGCATGATAGCCACGTGATCAGTGCATGATCAGTCACGTGATCAGTGCATGATCAGCCACGTGATCAGTGCATGATCAGTCACGTGATCAGTGCATGATCAGCCACGTGATCAGTGCATGATATCCACGTGATCAGTGCATGATCAGCCACGTGATCAGTGCATGAGAGCCACGTGATCAGTGCATGATCAGTCACGTGATCATGTGTGATCAGCCACGTGATCAGTGCATGATGAGCCACGTGATCAGTGCATGATCAATTACGTGATCAGTGCATGATCAGTCACGTGACCAGTACATGGTTGCTACGTGATCGTTGCATGATCAGCCACGTGAGCAGTGCATGATAGCCACGTGATCAGTGCATGATCAGTCACGTGATCAGTGCATGATCAGTCACGTGATCAGTGCATGATCATTTACGTGATCAGTGCATGATCAGTCACGTGACCAGTATATGGTAGCTCCGTGATCATTCCATGACAGCCACGTGAGCAGTGCATGATAGCCACGTGATGTGTGCATGAGTTACGTGAGCAGTGTATGATCAGCCACGTGATCAGTGCATGAGTGCCACGTGATCAGTGCATGATATGTCACGTGACAGTGTGTGATCAGCCACGTGAACAGTGCATGATCAGCCACGTGATCAGTGCATGATAGCCACGTGATCAGTGCATGATCAGTCACGTGATCAGTGTATGATCAGCCACGTGATCAGTGCATGATCAGTCACGTGATCAGTGTATGATCAGCCACGTGATCAGTGCATGCTCAGTCACGTGATCTGGGCCTGCTGAGCTGCGTGATTACTGTCTGCTCATCTGCTTGACAATTGCCAGCTGAGCTGCACGATTCCTGCCTGCTCAGCTGCTTGATTATTGCCAGCTGAGCAGCATGATTCCTCACACCTGAGTTCCATGATTATTGCCTGCTGACTGTTTGATTCGTGCCTACTCAGCTCTTTGTTTATTGCCTCCAGAGGCACATGATCAGTGTATGATAGCAAACATGATCAGCGCATGATCAGTCACATGATCAGCGCCATTAAGTCACGTGATCACTACATGATAGTCATGTGATCAGTCCATGCTCAGTCACGGTATCAGTGCATGATCAGCCACGTGATCAGTGCATGATCTGTCACAAGATTAGTGTATGATCATCCACGTGATCAGTGCATGGGCAGTCATGTGATCAGTGCATGATATAGACGTGATCAGTGCATGATCAGTCACGTGATCAGTGCATGATAGCCACGTGATCAGTGCATGATCAGTCACCTGATGGGTGTATGATCATTCACGTGACCTGTACATGGTAGCTACATGATCATTGCATGATCAGCCACGTGAGTAGTGCATGATAGCCACGTGATCAGTGCATGATCAGTCACGTGATCAGTGCATGATCAGTCATGTGACCAGTGCATGGTAGCTGCGTGATCATGCATGATCAGCCACGTGATCAGTGCATGATAGCCACGTGATCAGTGCATGATCAGTCACGTGATCAGTGCATGATCAGTCACGTGATCAGTGCATGATCAGCCACGTGATCAGTGCATGATCAGCCACGTGATCAGTGCATGATCAATTACGTGATCAGTGCATGATCAGTCACGTGATCAGTGCATGGTAGCTACGTGATCAGTGCATGATCAGCCACGTGATCAGTGCATGATAGCCACGTGATCAGTGCATGATAGCCACGTGATCAGTGCATGATCAGTCATGTGATACGTGTGTGATCAGCCACGTGATCAGTGCATGATATCCACGTGATCAGTGCATGACAGCCACGTGATCAGTGCATGAGAGCCACGTGATCAGTGCATGATCAGTCACGTGATACATGTGTGATCAGCCACGTGATCAGTGCATGATGAGCCACGTGATCAGTGCATGATCAATTACGTGATCAGTGCATGATCAGTCACGTGACCAGTACATGGTTGCTACGTGATCGTTGCATGATCAGCCACGTGAGCAGAGCATGATAGCCACGTGATCAGTGCATGATCAGTCACGTGATCAGTACATGATCAGTCACGTGAACAGTGCATGATCATTTACGTGATCAGTGCATGATCAGTCACGTGACCAGTATATGGTTGCTACGTGATCATTCCATGACGAGCCACGTGAGCAGTGCATGATAGCCACGTGATGTGTGCATGAGTTACGTGAGCAGAGTATGATCAGCCACGTGATCAGTGCATGAGTGCCACGTGATCAGTGCATGATATGTCACGTGACAGGTGTGTGATCAGCCACGTGAACAGTGCATGTTCAGCCACGTGATCAGTGCATGATAGCCACGTGATCAGTGCATGATCAGTTACGTGATCAGTGTATGATCAGCCACGTGATCAGTGCATGGTCAGACACGTGATCAGTGTATGATCAGCCACGTGATCAGTGCATGCTCAGTCACGTGATCAGGGCCTGCTGAGCTGCGTGATTACTGTCTGCTCATCTGCTTGACAATTGCCAGCTGAGCTGCACGATTCCTGCCTGCTCAGCTGCTTGATTATTGCCAGCTGAGCAGCATGATTCCTCACACCTGAGTTCCATGATTATTGCCTGCTGACTGTTTGATTCGTGCCTACTCAGCTCTTTGTTTATTGCCTCCAGAGGCACATGATCAGTGTATGATAGCAAACATGATCAGCGCATGATCAGTCACATGATCAGCGCCATTAAGTCACGTGATCACTACATGATAGTCATGTGATCAGTCCATGCTCAGTCACGGTATCAGTGCATGATCAGCCACGTGATCAGTGCATGATCTGTCACAAGATTAGTGTATGATCATCCACGTGATCAGTGCATGGGCAGTCATGTGATCAGTGCATGATATAGACGTGATCAGTGCATGATCAGTCTCGTGATCAGTGCATGATAGCCACGTGATCAGTGCATGATCAGTCACCTGATGGGTGTATGATCATTCACGTGACCTGTACATGGTAGCTACATGATCATTGCATGATCAGCCACGTGAGTAGTGCATGATAGCCACGTGATCAGTGCATGATCAGTCACGTGATCAGTGCATGATCAGTCATGTGACCAGTACATGGTAGCTGCGTGATCATGCATGATCAGCCACGTGATCAGTGCATGATAGCCACGTGATCAGTGCATGATCAGTCACGTGATCAGTGCATGATCAGTCACGTGATCAGTGCATGATCAGCCACGTGATCAGTGCATGATCAGCCACGTGATCAGTGCATGATCAATTACGTGATCAGTGCATGATCAGTCACGTGATCAGTACATGGTAGCTACGTGATCATTGCATGATCAGCCACGTGATCAGTGCATGATAGCCACGTGATCAGTGCATGATAGCCACGTGATCAGTGCATGATCAGTCATGTGATACGTGTGTGATCAGCCACGTGATCAGTGCATGATATCCACGTGATCAGTGCATGACAGCCACGTGATCAGTGCATGAGAGCCACGTGATCAGTGCATGATCAGTCACGTGATACATGTGTGATCAGCCACGTGATCAGTGCATGATGAGCCACGTGATCAGTGCAGGATCAATTACGTGATCAGTGCATGATCAGTCACGTGACCAGTACATGGTTGCTACGTGATCGTTGCATGATCAGCCACGTGAGCAGAGCATGATAGCCACGTGATCAGTGCATGATCAGTCACGTGATCAGTACATGATCAGTCACGTGAACAGTGCATGATCATTTACGTGATCTGTGCATGATCAGTCACGTGACCAGTATATGGTTGCTACGTGATCATTCCATGACGAGCCACGTGAGCAGTGCATGATAGCCACGTGATGTGTGCATGAGTTACGTGAGCAGAGTATGATCAGCCACGTGATCAGTGCATGAGTGCCACGTGATCAGTGCATGATATGTCACGTGACAGGTGTGTGATCAGCCACGTGAACAGTGCATGTTCAGCCACGTGATCAGTGCATGATAGCCACGTGATCAGTGCATGATCAGTTACGTGAGCAGTGTATGATCAGCCACGTGATCAGTGCATGGTCAGACACGTGAACAGTGTATGATCAGCCACGTGATCAGTGCATGATATCCAAGTGATCAGTGCATGATCATCACGTGATCAGTGTATGATCAGCCACGTGAACAGTGCATGCTCAGTCACGTGATCTGGGCCTGCTGAGCTGCGTGATTACTGTCTGCTCATCTGCTTGACAATTGCCAGCTGAGCTGCACGATTCCTGCCTGTCATCTGCTTGACAATTGCCAGCTGTGCTGCGTAATTCCTGCCTGCTCAGCTGCTTGATTATTGCCAGCTGAGCAGCATGATTCCTCACAGCTGAGTTCCATGATTATTGCCTGCTGACTGTTTGATTCGTGCCTACTCAGCTCTTTGTTTATTGCCTCCAGAGGCACATGATCAGTGTATGATAGCAAACATGATCAGCGCATGATCAGTCACATGATCAGCGCCATTAAGTCACGTGATCACTACATGATAGTCATGTGATCAGTCCATGCTCAGTCACGGTATCAGTGCATGATCAGCCACGTGATCAGTGCATGATCTGTCACAAGATTAGTGTATGATCATCCACGTGATCAGTGCATGGGCAGTCATGTGATCAGTGCATGATATAGACGTGATCAGTGCATGATCAGTCTCGTGATCAGTGCATGATAGCCACGTGATCAGTGCATGATCAGTCACCTGATGGGTGTATGATCATTCACGTGACCTGTACATGGTAGCTACATGATCATTGCATGATCAGCCACGTGAGTAGTGCATGATAGCCACGTGATCACTGCATGATCAGTCACGTGATCAGTGCATGATCAGTCATGTGACCAGTACATGGTAGCTGCGTGATCATGGCATGATCAGCCACGTGAGCAGTGCATGATAGCCACGTGATCAGTGCATGATCAGACACGTGATCAGTGCATGATCAGTCACGTGATCAGTGCATGATCAGCCACGTGATCAGTGCATGATCAGCCACGTGATCAGTGCATGTCAGCCACGTGATCAGTGCATGATAGTCACGTGATCAGTGCATGATCAGTCACGTGATCAGTGCATGATCAGCCACGTGATCAGTGCATGATCAGCCACGTGATCAGTGCATGATCAATTACGTGATCAGTGCATGATCAGTCACGTGACCAGTACATGGTAGCTACGTGATCAGTGCATGATCAGCCACGTGATCAGTGCATGATAGCCACGTGATCAGTGCATGATCAGTCACGTGATCAGTGCATGATCAGCCACGTGATCAGTGCATGATCAGTCACGTGATCAGTGCATGATCAGCCACGTGATCAGTGCATGATCAGTCACGTGATCAGTGCCTGCTGAGCTGCGTGATTACTGTCTGCTCATCTGCTTGACAATTGCCAGCTGAGCTGCACGATTCCTGCCTGCTCAGCTGCTTGATTATTGCCAGCTGAGCAGCATGATTCCTCACACCTGTGTTCCATGATTATTGCCTGCTGACTGTTTGATTCGTGCCTACTCAGCTCTTTGTTTATTGCCTCCAGAGGCACATGATCAGTGTATGATAGCAAACATGATCAGTGCATGATCAGTCACATGATCAGTGCCATTAAGTCACGTGATCAGTGCATGATAGTCATGTGATCAGTCCATGCTCAGTCACGGTATCAGTGCATGATCAGCCACGTGATCAGTGCATGATCAGTCACGTGATCAGTGTATGATCAGCACGTGATCAGTGCATGATCAGTCATGTGATCAGTGCATGATATAGACGTGATCAGTGCATGATCAGTCACGTGATCAGTGCATGATAGCCACGTGATCAGTGCATGATCAGTCACCTGATGGGTGTATGATCATTCACGTGACCTGTACATGGTAGCTACATGATCATTGCATGATCAGCCACGTGAGTAGTGCATGATAGCCACGTGATCAGTGCATGATCAGTCACGTGATCAGTGCATGATCAGCCACGTGATCAGTGCATGATAGCCACGTGATCAGTGCATGATCAGTCACGTGATCAGTGCATGATAGCCACGTGATCAGTGCATGATCAGCACGTGATCAGTGCATGA
This sequence comes from Bos javanicus, assembly GCF_032452875.1. Lineage (NCBI taxonomy): Eukaryota > Metazoa > Chordata > Mammalia > Artiodactyla > Bovidae > Bos > Bos javanicus. The sequence continues at coordinate 832,672 of NW_026893618.1, forward strand.
TCAGTCACGTGATCAGTGCATGATCAGCCACGTGATCAGTGCATGATCAGTCACGTGATCAGTGCATGATCAGCCACGTGATCAGTGCATGATAGCCACGTGATCAGTGCATGATCAGTCACGTGATCAGTGCATGATCAGTCACGTGATCAGTGCATGATCAGTCACGTGATCAGTGCATGATAGCTGCGTGATCATGCATGATCAGCCACGTGATCAGTGCATGATAGCCACGTGATCAGTGCATGATCAGCCACGTGATCAGTGCATGATCAGTCACGTGATCAGTGCATGATCAGCCACGTGATCAGTGCATGATAGCCACGTGATCAGTGCATGATCAGTCACGTGATCAGTGCATGATCAGTCACGTGATCAGTGCATGATCAGCCACGTGATCAGTGCATGATCAGCCACGTGATCAGTGCATGATCAATTACGTGATCAGTGCATGATCAGTCACGTGACCAGTACATGGTAGCTACGTGATCATTGCATGATCAGCCACGTGATCAGTGCATGATAGCCACGTGATCAGTGCATGATAGCCACGTGATCAGTGCATGATCAGTCATGTGATACGTGTGTGATCAGCCACGTGATCAGTGCATGATATCCACGTGATCAGTGCATGACAGCCACGTGATCAGTGCATGAGAGCCACGTGATCAGTGCATGATCAGTCACGTGATACATGTGTGATCAGCCACGTGATCAGTGCATGATGAGCCACGTGATCAGTGCAGGATCAATTACGTGATCAGTGCATGATCAGTCACGTGACCAGTACATGGTTGCTACGTGATCGTTGCATGATCAGCCACGTGAGCAGAGCATGATAGCCACGTGATCAGTGCATGATCAGTCACGTGATCAGTACATGATCAGTCACGTGAACAGTGCATGATCATTTACGTGATCTTTGCATGATCAGTCACGTGACCAGTATATGGTTGCTACGTGATCATTCCATGACGAGCCACGTGAGCAGTGCATGATAGCCACGTGATGTGTGCATGAGTTACGTGAGCAGAGTATGATCAGCCACGTGATCAGTGCATGAGTGCCACGTGATCAGTGCATGATATGTCACGTGACAGGTGTGTGATCAGCCACGTGAACAGTGCATGTTCAGCCACGTGATCAGTGCATGATAGCCACGTGATCAGTGCATGATCAGTTACGTGAGCAGTGTATGATCAGCCACGTGATCAGTGCATGGTCAGACACGTGAACAGTGTATGATCAGCCACGTGATCAGTGCATGATATCCAAGTGATCAGTGCATGATCATCACGTGATCAGTGTATGATCAGCCACGTGAACAGTGCATGCTCAGTCACGTGATCTGGGCCTGCTGAGCTGCGTGATTACTGTCTGCTCATCTGCTTGACAATTGCCAGCTGAGCTGCACGATTCCTGCCTGTCATCTGCTTGACAATTGCCAGCTGTGCTGCGTAATTCCTGCCTGCTCAGCTGCTTGATTATTGCCAGCTGAGCAGCATGATTCCTCACACCTGAGTTCCATGATTATTGCCTGCTGACTGTTTGATTCGTGCCTACTCAGCTCTTTGTTTATTGCCTCCAGAGGCACATGATCAGTGTATGATAGCAAACATGATCAGCGCATGATCAGTCACATGATCAGCGCCATTAAGTCACGTGATCACTACATGATAGTCATGTGATCAGTCCATGCTCAGTCACGGTATCAGTGCATGATCAGCCACGTGATCAGTGCATGATCTGTCACAAGATTAGTGTATGATCATCCACGTGATCAGTGCATGGGCAGTCATGTGATCAGTGCATGATATAGACGTGATCAGTGCATGATCAGTCTCGTGATCAGTGCATGATAGCCACGTGATCAGTGCATGATCAGTCACCTGATGGGTGTATGATCATTCACGTGACCTGTACATGGTAGCTACATGATCATTGCATGATCAGCCACGTGAGTAGTGCATGATAGCCACGTGATCACTGCATGATCAGTCACGTGATCAGTGCATGATCAGTCATGTGACCAGTACATGGTAGCTGCGTGATCATGGCATGATCAGCCACGTGAGCAGTGCATGATAGCCACGTGATCAGTGCATGATCAGACACGTGATCAGTGCATGATCAGTCACGTGATCAGTGCATGATCAGCCACGTGATCAGTGCATGACCAGGCACGTGATCAGTGTATGTCAGCCACGTGATCAGTGCATGATAGCCACGTGATCAGTGCATGATCAGTCACGTGATCAGTGCATGATCAGTTACGTGATCAGTGTATGATCAGCCACGTGATCAGTGCATGATCAGCCACATGATCAGTGCATGATCAATTACGTGATCAGTGCATGATCAGTCACGTGACCAGTACATGGTAGCTACGTGATCATTGCATGATCAGCCACGTGATCAGTGCATGATAGCCACGTGATCAGTGCATGATAGCCACGTGATCAGTGCATGATCAGTCATGTGATACGTGTGTGATCAGCCACGTGATCAGTGCATGATATCCACGTGATCAGTGCATGACAGCCACGTGATCAGTGCATGAGAGCCACGTGATCAGTGCATGATCAGTCACGTGATACATGTGTGATCAGCCACGTGATCAGTGCATGATGAGCCACGTGATCAGTGCATGATCAATTACGTGATCAGTGCATGATCAGTCACGTGACCAGTACATGGTTGCTACGTGATCGTTGCATGATCAGCCACGTGAGCAGTGCATGATAGCCACGTGATCAGTGCATGATCAGTCACGTGATCAGTGCATGATCAGTCACGTGATCAGTGCATGATCATTTACGTGATCAGTGCATGATCAGTCACGTGACCAGTATATGGTTGCTACGTGATCATTCCATGACAGCCACGTGAGCAGTGCATGATAGCCACGTGATGTGTGCATGAGTTACGTGATCAGTGTATGATCAGCCACGTGATCAGTGCATGAGTGCCACGTGATCAGTGCATGATAGTCACGTGATCAGTGTGTGATCAGCCACGTGATCAGTGCATGATCAGCCACGTGATCAGTGCATGATAGCCACGTGATCAGTGCATGATCAGTTACGTGATCAGTGCATGATCAGCCACGTGATCAGTGCATGATCAGTCACGTGATCAGTGTATGATCAGCCACGTGATCAGTGCATGATATCCACGTGATCAGTGCATGATCAGCCACGTGATCAGTGCATGATAGCCACGTGATCAGTGCATGATCAGTCACGTGATCATGTGTGATCAGCCACGTGATCAGTGCATGATGAGCCACGTGATCAGTGCAGGATCAATTACGTGATCAGTGCATGATCAGTCACGTGACCAGTACATGGTTGCTACGTGATCGTTGCATGATCAGCCACGTGAGCAGTGCATGATAGCCACGTGATCAGTGCATGATCAGTCACGTGATCAGTACATGATCAGTCACGTGAACAGTGCATGATCATTTACGTGATCAGTGCATGATCAGTCACGTGACCAGTATATGGTAGCTACGTGATCATTCCATGACGAGCCACGTGAGCAGTGCATGATAGCCACGTGATGTGTGCATGAGTTACGTGAGCAGAGTATGATCAGCCACGTGATCAGTGCATGAGTGCCACGTGATCAGTGCATGATATGTCACGTGACAGTGTGTGATCAGCCACGTGAACAGTGCATGATCAGCCACGTGATCAGTGCATGATAGCCACGTGATCAGTGCATGATCAGTTACGTGATCAGTGTATGATCAGCCACGTGATCAGTGCATGATCAGTCACGTGATCAGTGTATGATCAGCCACGTGATCAGTGCATGCTCAGTCACGTGATCTGGGCCTGCTGAGCTGCGTGATTACTGTCTGCTCATCTGCTTGACAATTGCCAGCTGAGCTGCACGATTCCTGCCTGCTCAGCTGCTTGATTATTGCCAGCTGAGCAGCATGATTCCTCACACCTGAGTTCCATGATTATTGCCTGCTGACTGTTTGATTCGTGCCTACTCAGCTCTTTGTTTATTGCCTCCAGAGGCACATGATCAGTGTATGATAGCAAACATGATCAGCGCATGATCAGTCACATGATCAGCGCCATTAAGTCACGTGATCACTACATGATAGTCATGTGATCAGTCCATGCTCAGTCACGGTATCAGTGCATGATCAGCCACGTGATCAGTGCATGATCTGTCACAAGATTAGTGTATGATCATCCACGTGATCAGTGCATGGGCAGTCATGTGATCAGTGCATGATATAGACGTGATCAGTGCATGATCAGTCTCGTGATCAGTGCATGATAGCCACGTGATCAGTGCATGATCAGTCACCTGATGGGTGTATGATCATTCACGTGACCTGTACATGGTAGCTACATGATCATTGCATGATCAGCCACGTGAGTAGTGCATGATAGCCACGTGATCAGTGCATGATCAGTCACGTGATCAGTGCATGATCAGTCATGTGACCAGTACATGGTAGCTGCGTGATCATGGCATGATCAGCCACGTGATCAGTGCATGATAGCCACGTGATCAGTGCATGATCAGTCACGTGATCAGTGCATGATCAGTCACGTGATCAGTGCATGATCAGCCACGTGATCAGTGCATGATCAGCCACGTGATCAGTGCATGATCAATTACGTGATCAGTGCATGATCAGTCACGTGATCAGTGCATGGTAGCTACGTGATCAGTGCATGATCAGCCACGTGATCAGTGCATGATAGCCACGTGATCAGTGCATGATAGCCACGTGATCAGTGCATGATCAGTCATGTGATACGTGTGTGATCAGCCACGTGATCAGTGCATGATATCCACGTGATCAGTGCATGACAGCCACGTGATCAGTGCATGAGAGCCACGTGATCAGTGCATGATCAGTCACGTGATACATGTGTGATCAGCCACGTGATCAGTGCATGATGAGCCACGTGATCAGTGCATGATCAATTACGTGATCAGTGCATGATCAGTCACGTGACCAGTACATGGTTGCTACGTGATCGTTGCATGATCAGCCACGTGAGCAGTGCATGATAGCCACGTGATCAGTGCATGATCAGTCACGTGATCAGTACATGATCAGTCACGTGAACAGTGCATGATCATTTACGTGATCAGTGCATGATCAGTCACGTGACCAGTATATGGTTGCTACGTGATCATTCCATGACGAGCCACGTGAGCAGTGCATGATAGCCACGTGATGTGTGCATGAGTTACGTGAGCAGAGTATGATCAGCCACGTGATCAGTGCATGAGTGCCACGTGATCAGTGCATGATATGTCACGTGACAGTGTGTGATCAGCCACGTGAACAGTGCATGATCAGCCACGTGATCAGTGCATGATAGCCACGTGATCAGTGCATGATCAGTCACGTGATCAGTGTATGATCAGCCACGTGATCAGTGCATGATCAGACACGTGATCAGTGTATGATCAGCCACGTGATCAGTGCATGCTCAGTCACGTGATCTGGGCCTGCTGAGCTGCGTGATTACTGTCTGCTCATCTGCTTGACAATTGCCAGCTGAGCTGCACGATTCCTGCCTGCTCAGCTGCTTGATTATTGCCAGCTGAGCAGCATGATTCCTCACACCTGAGTTCCATGATTATTGCCTGCTGACTGTTTGATTCGTGCCTACTCAGCTCTTTGTTTATTACATCCAGAGGCACATGATCAGTGTATGATAGCAAACATGATCAGCGCGTGATCAGTCACATGATCAGCGCCATTAAGTCACGTGATCACTACATGATAGGCATGTGATCAGTCCATGCTCAGTCACGGTATCAGTGCATGATCTGTCACATGATTAGTGTATGATCATCCACGTGATCAGTGCATGGGCAGTCATGTGATCAGTGCATGATATAGACGTGATCAGTGCATGATCAGTCTCGTGATCAGTGCATGATAGCCACGTGATCAGTGCATGATCAGTCACCTGATGGGTGTATGATCATTCACGTGACCTGTACATGGTAGCTATATGATCATTGCATGATCAGCCACGTGAGTAGTGCATGATAGCCACGTGATCAGTGCATGATCAGTCACGTGTTCAGTGCTTGATCAGTCATGTGACCAGTACATGGTAGCTGCGTGATCATGGCATGATCAGCCACGTGAGCAGTGCATGATAGCCACGTGATCAGTGCATGATCAGTCACGTGATCAGTGCATGATCAGTCACGTGATCAGTGCATGATCAGCCACGTGATCAGTGCATGATCAGCCACGTGATCAGTGCATGATCAATTACGTGATCAGTGCATGATCAGTCACGTGATCAGTGCATGATAGCTACGTGATCAGTGCATGATCAGCCACGTGATCAGTGCATGATAGCCACGTGATCAGTGCATGATAGCCACGTGATCAGTGCATGATCAGTCATGTGATACGTGTGTGATCAGCCACGTGATCAGTGCATGATATCCACGTGATCAGTGCATGACAGCCACGTGATCAGTGCATGATAGCCACGTGATCAGTGCATGATCAGTCACGTGATACATGTGTGATCAGCCACGTGATCAGTGCATGATCAGCCACGTGATCAGTGCATGATCAATTACGTGATCAGTGCATGATCAGTCACGTGACCAGTACATGGTTGCTACGTGATCGTGCATGATCAGCCACGTGAGCAGTGCATGATAGCCACGTGATCAGTGCATGATCAGTCACGTGATCAGTGCATGATCAGTCACGTGATCAGTGCATGATCATTTACGTGATCAGTGCATGATCAGTCACGTGACCAGTATATGGTTGCTACGTGATCATTGCATGACAGCCACGTGATCAGTGCATGATAGCCACGTGATCAGTGCATGAGTTACGTGATCAGTGTATGATCAGCCACGTGATCAGTGCATGATGCCACGTGATCAGTGCATGATAGTCACGTGATCAGTGTGTGATCAGCCACGTGATCAGTGCATGATCAGCCACGTGATCAGTGCATGATCAATTACGTGATCAGTGCATGATCAGTCACGTGATCAGTGCATGATAGCTACGTGATCAGTGCATGATCAGCCACGTGATCAGTGCATGATAGCCACGTGATCAGTGCATGATAGCCACGTGATCAGTGCATGATCAGTCATGTGATACGTGTGTGATCAGCCACGTGATCAGTGCATGATATCCACGTGATCAGTGCATGACAGCCACGTGATCAGTGCATGAGAGCCACGTGATCAGTGCATGATCAGTCACGTGATACATGTGTGATCAGCCACGTGATCAGTGCATGATGAGCCACGTGATCAGTGCAGGATCAATTACGTGATCAGTGCATGATCAGTCACGTGACCAGTACATGGTTGCTACGTGATCGTTGCATGATCAGCCACGTGAGCAGAGCATGATAGCCACGTGATCAGTGCATGATCAGTCACGTGATCAGTACATGATCAGTCACGTGAACAGTGCATGATCATTTACGTGATCTGTGCATGATCAGTCACGTGACCAGTATATGGTAGCTACGTGATCATTCCATGACGAGCCACGTGAGCAGTGCATGATAGCCACGTGATGTGTGCATGAGTTACGTGAGCAGAGTATGATCAGCCACGTGATCAGTGCATGAGTGCCACGTGATCAGTGCATGATATGTCACGTGACAGGTGTGTGATCAGCCACGTGAACAGTGCATGTTCAGCCACGTGATCAGTGCATGATAGCCACGTGATCAGTGCATGATCAGTTACGTGAGCAGTGTATGATCAGCCACGTGATCAGTGCATGGTCAGACACGTGAACAGTGTATGATCAGCCACGTGATCAGTGCATGATATCCAAGTGATCAGTGCATGATCATCACGTGATCAGTGTATGATCAGCCACGTGAACAGTGCATGCTCAGTCACGTGATCTGGGCCTGCTGAGCTGCGTGATTACTGTCTGCTCATCTGCTTGACAATTGCCAGCTGAGCTGCACGATTCCTGCCTGTCATCTGCTTGACAATTGCCAGCTGTGCTGCGTAATTCCTGCCTGCTCAGCTGCTTGATTATTGCCAGCTGAGCAGCATGATTCCTCACACCTGAGTTCCATGATTATTGCCTGCTGACTGTTTGATTCGTGCCTACTCAGCTCTTTGTTTATTGCCTCCAGAGGCACATGATCAGTGTATGATAGCAAACATGATCAGCGCATGATCAGTCACATGATCAGCGCCATTAAGTCACGTGATCACTACATGATAGTCATGTGATCAGTCCATGCTCAGTCACGGTATCAGTGCATGATCAGCCACGTGATCAGTGCATGATCTGTCACAAGATTAGTGTATGATCATCCACGTGATCAGTGCATGGGCAGTCATGTGATCAGTGCATGATATAGACGTGATCAGTGCATGATCAGTCTCGTGATCAGTGCATGATAGCCACGTGATCAGTGCATGATCAGTCACCTGATGGGTGTATGATCATTCACGTGACCTGTACATGGTAGCTACATGATCATTGCATGATCAGCCACGTGAGTAGTGCATGATAGCCACGTGATCACTGCATGATCAGTCACGTGATCAGTGCATGATCAGTCATGTGACCAGTACATGGTAGCTGCGTGATCATGGCATGATCAGCCACGTGAGCAGTGCATGATAGCCACGTGATCAGTGCATGATCAGACACGTGATCAGTGCATGATCAGTCACGTGATCAGTGCATGATCAGCCACGTGATCAGTGCATGATCAGGCACGTGATCAGTGCATGATCAGCCACGTGATCAGTGCATGATAGCCACGTGATCAGTGCATGATCAGTCACGTGATCAGTGCATGATCAGTCACGTGATCAGTGCATGATCAGCCACGTGATCAGTGCATGATCAGCCACGTGATCAGTGCATGATCAGCCACGTGATCAGTGCATGATCAGTCACGTGATCAGTGCATGATCAGTCACGTGACCAGTGCATGGTAGCTACGTGATCAGTGCATGATCAGCCACGTGATCAGTGCATGATAGCCACGTGATCAGTGCATGATCAGTCACGTGATCAGTGCATGATCAGTCATGTGATCAGTGCATGATAGCTGCGTGATCAGTGCATGATCAGCCACGTGATCAGTGCATGATAGCCACGTGATCAGTGCATGATCAGTCACGTGATCAGTGCATGATCAGTCACGTGATCAGTGCATGATCAGCCACGTGATCAGTGCATGATCAGCCACGTGATCAGTGCATGATCAATTACGTGATCAGTGCATGATCAGTCACGTGATCAGTACATGGTAGCTACGTGATCATTGCATGATCAGCCACGTGATCAGTGCATGATAGCCACGTGATCAGTGCATGATAGCCACGTGATCAGTGCATGATCAGTCATGTGATACGTGTGTGATCAGCCACGTGATCAGTGCATGATATCCACGTGATCAGTGCATGACAGCCACGTGATCAGTGCATGAGAGCCACGTGATCAGTGCATGATCAGTCACGTGATACATGTGTGATCAGCCACGTGATCAGTGCATGATGAGCCACGTGATCAGTGCATGATCAATTACGTGATCAGTGCATGATCAGTCACGTGACCAGTACATGGTTGCTACGTGATCGTTGCATGATCAGCCACGTGAGCAGTGCATGATAGCCACGTGATCAGTGCATGATCAGTCACGTGATCAGTGCATGATCAGTCACGTGAACAGTGCATGATCATTTACGTGATCAGTGCATGATCAGTCACGTGACCAGTATATGGTTGCTACGTGATCATTCCATGACAGCCACGTGAGCAGTGCATGATAGCCACGTGATGTGTGCATGAGTTACGTGAGCAGAGTATGATCAGCCACGTGATCAGTGCATGAGTGCCACGTGATCAGTGCATGATATGTCACGTGACAGTGTGTGATCAGCCACGTGAACAGTGCATGATCAGCCACGTGATCAGTGCATGATAGCCACGTGATCAGTGCATGATCAGTCACGTGATCAGTGTATGATCAGCCACGTGATCAGTGCATGATCAGTCACGTGATCAGTGTATGATCAGCCACGTGATCAGTGCATGCTCAGTCACGTGATCAGGGCCTGCTGAGCTGCGTGATTACTGTCTGCTCATCTGCTTGACAATTGCCAGCTGAGCTGCACGATTCCTGCCTGCTCAGCTGCTTGATTATTGCCAGCTGAGCAGCATGATTCCTCACACCTGTGTTCCATGATTATTGCCTGCTGACTGTTTGATTCGTGCCTACTCAGCTCTTTGTTTATTGCCTCCAGAGGCACATGATCAGTGTATGATAGCAAACATGATCAGCGCATGATCAGTCACATGATCAGCGCCATTAAGTCACGTGATCACTACATGATAGTCATGTGATCAGTCCATGCTCAGTCACGGTATCAGTGCATGATCAGCCACGTGATCAGTGCATGATCTGTCACAAGATTAGTGTATGATCATCCACGTGATCAGTGCATGGGCAGTCATGTGATCAGTGCATGATATAGACGTGAACAGTGCATGATCAGTCTCGTGATCAGTGCATGATAGCCACGTGATCAGTGCATGATCAGTCACCTGATGGGTGTATGATCATTCACGTGACCTGTACATGGTAGCTACATGATCATTGCATGATCAGCCACGTGAGTAGTTCATGATAGCCACGTGATCACTGCATGATCAGTCACGTGATCAGTGCATGATCAGTCATGTGACCAGTACATGGTAGCTGCGTGATCATGGCATGATCAGCCACGTGAGCAGTGCATGATAGCCACGTGATCAGTGCATGATCAGTCACGTGATCAGTGCATGATCAGTCACGTGATCAGTGCATGATCAGCCACGTGATCAGTGCATGATCAGCCACGTGATCAGTGCATGATCAATCACGTGATCAGTGCATGATCAGTCACGTGATCAGTGCATGATAGCACGTGATCAGTGCATGATCAGCCACGTGATCAGTGCATGATAGCCACGTGATCAGTGCATGATCAGTCACGTGATCAGTGCATGATCAGCCACGTGATCAGTGCATGATAGCCACGTGATCAGTGCATGATCAGTCACGTGATCGTGTGATCAGCCACGTGATCAGTGCATGATAGCCACGTGATCAGTGCATGATCAGCCACGTGATCAGTGCATGATAGCCACGTGATCAGTGCATGATCAGTCACGTGATCATGTGTGATCAGCCACGTGATCAGTGCATGATAGCCACGTGATCAGTGCATGATCAGCCACGTGATCAGTGCATGATAGCCACGTGATCAGTGCATGATCAGTCACGTGATACGTGTGTGATCAGCCACGTGATCAGTGCATGATATCCACGTGATCAGTGCATGATCAGCCACGTGATCAGTGCATGATAGCCACGTGATCAGTGCATGATCAGTCACGTGATACATGTGTGATCAGCCACGTGATCAGTGCATGATGAGCCACGTGATCAGTGCAGGATCAATTACGTGATCAGTGCATGATCAGTCACGTGACCAGTACATGGTTGCTACGTGATCGTTGCATGATCAGCCACGTGAGCAGTGCATGATAGCCACGTGATCAGTGCATGATCAGTCACGTGATCAGTACATGATCAGTCACGTGAACAGTGCATGATCATTTACGTGATCAGTGCATGATCAGTCACGTGACCAGTATATGGTAGCTACGTGATCATTCCATGACGAGCCACGTGAGCAGTGCATGATAGCCACGTGATGTGTGCATGAGTTACGTGAGCAGAGTATGATCAGCCACGTGATCAGTGCATGAGTGCCACGTGATCAGTGCATGATATGTCACGTGACAGTGTGTGATCAGCCACGTGAACAGTGCATGATCAGCCACGTGATCAGTGCATGATAGCCACGTGATCAGTGCATGATCAGTCACGTGATCAGTGTATGATCAGCCACGTGATCAGTGCATGATCAGTCACGTGATCAGTGTATGATCAGCCACGTGATCAGTGCATGCTCAGTCACGTGATCTGGGCCTGCTGAGCTGCGTGATTACTGTCTGCTCATCTGCTTGACAATTGCCAGCTGAGCTGCACGATTCCTGCCTGCTCAGCTGCTTGATTATTGCCAGCTGAGCAGCATGATTCCTCACACCTGAGTTCCATGATTATTGCCTGCTGACTGTTTGATTCGTGCCTACTCAGCTCTTTGTTTATTGCCTCCAGAGGCACATGATCAGTGTATGATAGCAAACATGATCAGCGCATGATCAGTCACATGATCAGCGCCATTAAGTCACGTGATCACTACATGATAGTCATGTGATCAGTCCATGCTCAGTCACGGTATCAGTGCATGATCAGCCACGTGATCAGTGCATGATCTGTCACATGATTAGTGTATGATCATCCACGTGATCAGTGCATGGGCAGTCATGTGATCAGTGCATGATATAGACGTGATCAGTGCATGATCAGTCTCGTGATCAGTGCATGATAGCCACGTGATCAGTGCATGATCAGTCACCTGATGGGTGTATGATCATTCACGTGACCTGTACATGGTAGCTACATGATCATTGCATGATCAGCCACGTGAGTAGTGCATGATAGCCACGTGATCACTGCATGATCAGTCACGTGATCAGTGCATGATCAGTCATGTGATCAGTGCATGATAGCCACGTGATCAGTGCATGATCAGCCACGTGATCAGTGCATGATAGCCACGTGATCAGTGCATGATCAGACACGTGATCAGTGCATGATCAGTCACGTGATCAGTGCATGATCAGCCACGTGATCAGTGCATGATCAGGCACGTGATCAGTGCATGATCAGCCACGTGATCAGTGCATGATAGCCACGTGATCAGTGCATGATCAGTCACGTGATCAGTGCATGATCAGTTACGTGATCAGTGCATGATCAGTCACGTGATCAGTGCATGATAGCTACGTGATCATGCATGATCAGCCACGTGATCAGTGCATGATAGCCACGTGATCAGTGCATGATCAGCCACGTGATCAGTGCATGATCAGTCACGTGATCAGTGCATGATCAGCCACGTGATCAGTGCATGATAGCCACGTGATCAGTGCATGATCAGTCACGTGATCAGTGCATGATCAGTCACGTGATCAGTGCATGATCAGCCACGTGATCAGTGCATGATCAGCCACGTGATCAGTGCATGATCAGCCACGTGATCAGTGCATGATCAGTCACGTGACCAGTGCATGGTAGCTACGTGATCAGTGCATGATCAGCCACGTGATCAGTGCATGATAGCCACGTGATCAGTGCATGATAGCCACGTGATCAGTGCATGATCAGTCACGTGATAGTGTGATCAGCCACGTGATCAGTGCATGATATCCACGTGATCAGTGCATGATCAGCCACGTGATCAGTGCATGATAGCCACGTGATCAGTGCATGATCAGTCACGTGATCATGTGTGATCAGCCACGTGATCAGTGCATGATCAGCCACGTGATCAGTGCATGATCAATTACGTGATCAGTGCATGATCAGTCACGTGACCAGTACATGGTTGCTACGTGATCGTTGCATGATCAGCCACGTGATCAGTGCATGATAGCCACGTGATCAGTGCATGATCAGTCACGTGATCAGTGCATGATCAGTCACGTGATCAGTGCATGATCATTTACGTGATCAGTGCATGATCAGTCACGTGATCAGTATATGGTAGCTACGTGATCATTGCATGACAGCCACGTGATCAGTGCATGATAGCCACGTGATCAGTGCATGAGTCACGTGATCAGTGTATGATCAGCCACGTGATCAGTGCATGAGAGTCACGTGATCAGTGCATGATAGTCACGTGACAGTGTGTGATCAGCCACGTGATCAGTGCATGATCAGCCACGTGATCAGTGCATGATAGCCACGTGATCAGTGCATGATCAGTCACGTGATCAGTGCATGATCAGCCACGTGATCAGTGCATGATCAGTCATGTGATCAGTGCATGATAGCTGCGTGATCATGCATGATCAGTCACGTGATCAGTGCATGATAGCCACGTGATCAGTGCATGATCAGTCACGTGATCAGTGCATGATCAGTCACGTGATCAGTGCATGATCAGACACGTGATCAGTGCATGATCAGTCACGTGATCAGTGCATGATCAGCCACGTGATCAGTGCATGATCAGGCACGTGATCAGTGCATGATCAGCCACGTGATCAGTGCATGATAGCCACGTGATCAGTGCATGATCAGTCACGTGATCAGTGCATGATCAGTCACGTGATCAGTGCATGATCAGCCACGTGATCAGTGCATGATCAGCCACGTGATCAGTGCATGATCAATTACGTGATCAGTGCATGATCAGTCACGTGATCAGTACATGGTAGCTACGTGATCATTGCATGATCAGCCACGTGATCAGTGCATGATAGCCACGTGATCAGTGCATGATAGCCACGTGATCAGTGCATGATCAGTCATGTGATACGTGTGTGATCAGCCACGTGATCAGTGCATGATATCCACGTGATCAGTGCATGACAGCCACGTGATCAGTGCATGAGAGCCACGTGATCAGTGCATGATCAGTCACGTGATACATGTGTGATCAGCCACGTGATCAGTGCATGATGAGCCACGTGATCAGTGCATGATCAATTACGTGATCAGTGCATGATCAGTCACGTGACCAGTACATGGTTGCTACGTGATCGTTGCATGATCAGCCACGTGAGCAGTGCATGATAGCCACGTGATCAGTGCATGATCAGTCACGTGATCAGTGCATGATCAGTCACGTGATCAGTGCATGATCATTTACGTGATCAGTGCATGATCAGTCACGTGACCAGTATATGGTTGCTACGTGATCATTGCATGACAGCCACGTGAGCAGTGCATGATAGCCACGTGATGTGTGCATGAGTTACGTGAGCAGTGTATGATCAGCCACGTGATCAGTGCATGAGTGCCACGTGATCAGTGCATGATAGTCACGTGACAGTGTATGATCAGCCACGTGATCAGTGCATGATAGCCACGTGATCAGTGCATGATCAGTCACGTGATCAGTGTATGATCAGCCACGTGATCAGTGCATGATCAGTCACGTGATCAGTGTATGATCAGCCACGTGATCAGTGCATGCTCAGTCACGTGATCTGGGCCTGCTGAGCTGCGTGATTACTGTCTGCTCATCTGCTTGACAATTGCCAGCTGAGCTGCACGATTCCTGCCTGCTCAGCTGCTTGATTATTGCCAGCTGAGCAGCATGATTCCTCACACCTGAGTTCCATGATTATTGCCTGCTGACTGTTTGATTCGTGCCTACTCAGCTCTTTGTTTATTGCCTCCAGAGGCACATGATCAGTGTATGATAGCAAACATGATCAGCGCATGATCAGTCACATGATCAGCGCCATTAAGTCACGTGATCACTACATGATAGTCATGTGATCAGTCCATGCTCAGTCACGGTATCAGTGCATGATCAGCCACGTGATCAGTGCATGATCTGTCACAAGATTAGTGTATGATCATCCACGTGATCAGTGCATGGGCAGTCATGTGATCAGTGCATGATATAGACGTGATCAGTGCATGATCAGTCTCGTGATCAGTGCATGATAGCCACGTGATCAGTGCATGATCAGTCACCTGATGGGTGTATGATCATTCACGTGACCTGTACATGGTAGCTACATGATCATTGCATGATCAGCCACGTGAGTAGTGCATGATAGCCACGTGATCACTGCATGATCAGTCACGTGATCAGTGCATGATCAGTCATGTGACCAGTACATGGTAGCTGCGTGATCATGCATGATCAGCCACGTGAGCAGTGCATGATAGCCACGTGATCAGTGCATGATCAGTCACGTGATCAGTGCATGATCAGTCACGTGATCAGTGCATGATCAGCCACGTGATCAGTGCATGATCAGCCACGTGATCAGTGCATGATCAGTCACGTGATCAGTGCATGATCAGCCACGTGATCAGTGCATGATCAGCCACGTGATCAGTGCATGATAGCCACGTGATCAGTGCATGATCAGTCATGTGATCATGTGTGATCAGCCACGTGATCAGTGCATGATATCCACGTGATCAGTGCATGACAGCCACGTGATCAGTGCATGAGAGCCACGTGATCAGTGCATGATCAGTCACGTGATACATGTGTGATCAGCCACGTGATCAGTGCATGATGAGCCACGTGATCAGTGCATGATCAATTACGTGATCAGTGCATGATCAGTCACGTGACCAGTACATGGTTGCTACGTGATCGTTGCATGATCAGCCACGTGAGCAGTGCATGATAGCCACGTGATCAGTGCATGATCAGTCACGTGATCAGTACATGATCAGTCACGTGAACAGTGCATGATCATTTACGTGATCAGTGCATGATCAGTCACGTGACCAGTATATGGTTGCTACGTGATCATTCCATGACGAGCCACGTGAGCAGTGCATGATAGCCACGTGATGTGTGCATGAGTTACGTGAGCAGAGTATGATCAGCCACGTGATCAGTGCATGAGTGCCACGTGATCAGTGCATGATATGTCACGTGACAGGTGTGTGATCAGCCACGTGAACAGTGCATGATCAGCCACGTGATCAGTGCATGATAGCCACGTGATCAGTGCATGATCAGTTACGTGATCAGTGTATGATCAGCCACGTGATCAGTGCATGGTCAGACACGTGATCAGTGTATGATCAGCCACGTGATCAGTGCATGCTCAGTCACGTGATCTGGGCCTGCTGAGCTGCGTGATTACTGTCTGCTCATCTGCTTGACAATTGCCAGCTGAGCTGCACGATTCCTGCCTGCTCAGCTGCTTGATTATTGCCAGCTGAGCAGCATGATTCCTCACACCTGAGTTCCATGATTATTGCCTGCTGACTGTTTGATTCGTGCCTACTCAGCTCTTTGTTTATTGCCTCCAGAGGCACATGATCAGTGTATGATAGCAAACATGATCAGCGCATGATCAGTCACATGATCAGCGCCATTAAGTCACGTGATCACTACATGATAGTCATGTGATCAGTCCATGCTCAGTCACGGTATCAGTGCATGATCAGCCACGTGATCAGTGCATGATCTGTCACAAGATTAGTGTATGATCATCCACGTGATCAGTGCATGGGCAGTCATGTGATCAGTGCATGATATAGACGTGATCAGTGCATGATCAGTCTCGTGATCAGTGCATGATAGCCACGTGATCAGTGCATGATCAGTCACCTGATGGGTGTATGATCATTCACGTGACCTGTACATGGTAGCTACATGATCATTGCATGATCAGCCACGTGAGTAGTGCATGATAGCCACGTGATCACTGCATGATCAGTCACGTGATCAGTGCATGATCAGTCATGTGACCAGTACATGGTAGCTGCGTGATCATGGCATGATCAGCCACGTGAGCAGTGCATGATAGCCACGTGATCAGTGCATGATCAGTCACGTGATCAGTGCATGATCAGTCACGTGATCAGTGCATGATCAGCCACGTGATCAGTGCATGATCAGCCACGTGATCAGTGCATGATCAATTACGTGATCAGTGCATGATCAGTCACGTGATCAGTGCATGATAGCTACGTGATCAGTGCATGATCAGCCACGTGATCAGTGCATGATAGCCACGTGATCAGTGCATGATCAGCCACGTGATCAGTGCATGATCAGTCACGTGATCAGTGCATGATCAGCCACGTGATCAGTGCATGATAGCCACGTGATCAGTGCATGATCAGCCACGTGATCAGTGCATGATAGCCACGTGATCAGTGCATGATCAGTCACGTGATCAGTGCATGATCAGTCACGTGATCAGTGCATGATCAGCCACGTGATCAGTGCATGATCAGTCACGTGATCAGTGCATGATTGCCACGTGATCAGTGCATGACAGCCACGTGATCAGTGCATGATAGCCACGTGATCAGTGCATGAGTCACGTGATCAGTGTATGATCAGCCACGTGATCAGTGCATGATGAGCCACGTGATCAGTGCAGGATCAATTACGTGATCAGTGCATGATCAGTCACGTGACCAGTACATGGTTGCTACGTGATCGTTGCATGATCAGCCACGTGAGCAGAGCATGATAGCCACGTGATCAGTGCATGATCAGTCACGTGATCAGTACATGATCAGTCACGTGAACAGTGCATGATCATTTACGTGATCTTTGCATGATCAGTCACGTGACCAGTATATGGTTGCTACGTGATCATTCCATGACGAGCCACGTGAGCAGTGCATGATAGCCACGTGATGTGTGCATGAGTTACGTGAGCAGAGTATGATCAGCCACGTGATCAGTGCATGAGTGCCACGTGATCAGTGCATGATATGTCACGTGACAGGTGTGTGATCAGCCACGTGAACAGTGCATGTTCAGCCACGTGATCAGTGCATGATAGCCACGTGATCAGTGCATGATCAGTTACGTGAGCAGTGTATGATCAGCCACGTGATCAGTGCATGGTCAGACACGTGAACAGTGTATGATCAGCCACGTGATCAGTGCATGATATCCAAGTGATCAGTGCATGATCATCACGTGATCAGTGTATGATCAGCCACGTGAACAGTGCATGCTCAGTCACGTGATCTGGGCCTGCTGAGCTGCGTGATTACTGTCTGCTCATCTGCTTGACAATTGCCAGCTGAGCTGCACGATTCCTGCCTGTCATCTGCTTGACAATTGCCAGCTGTGCTGCGTAATTCCTGCCTGCTCAGCTGCTTGATTATTGCCAGCTGAGCAGCATGATTCCTCACAGCTGAGTTCCATGATTATTGCCTGCTGACTGTTTGATTCGTGCCTACTCAGCTCTTTGTTTATTGCCTCCAGAGGCACATGATCAGTGTATGATAGCAAACATGATCAGCGCATGATCAGTCACATGATCAGCGCCATTAAGTCACGTGATCACTACATGATAGTCATGTGATCAGTCCATGCTCAGTCACGGTATCAGTGCATGATCAGCCACGTGATCAGTGCATGATCTGTCACAAGATTAGTGTATGATCATCCACGTGATCAGTGCATGGGCAGTCATGTGATCAGTGCATGATATAGACGTGATCAGTGCATGATCAGTCTCGTGATCAGTGCATGATAGCCACGTGATCAGTGCATGATCAGTCACCTGATGGGTGTATGATCATTCACGTGACCTGTACATGGTAGCTACATGATCATTGCATGATCAGCCACGTGAGTAGTGCATGATAGCCACGTGATCACTGCATGATCAGTCACGTGATCAGTGCATGATCAGTCATGTGACCAGTACATGGTAGCTGCGTGATCATGGCATGATCAGCCACGTGATCAGTGCATGATAGCCACGTGATCAGTGCATGATCAGTCACGTGATCAGTGCATGATCAGTCACGTGATCAGTGCATGATCAGCCACGTGATCAGTGCATGATCAGCCACGTGATCAGTGCATGATCAATTACGTGATCAGTGCATGATCAGTCACGTGACCAGTACATGGTAGCTACGTGATCATTGCATGATCAGCCACGTGATCAGTGCATGATAGCCACGTGATCAGTGCATGATAGCCACGTGATCAGTGCATGATCAGTCATGTGATACGTGTGTGATCAGCCACGTGATCAGTGCATGATATCCACGTGATCAGTGCATGACAGCCACGTGATCAGTGCATGAGAGCCACGTGATCAGTGCATGATCAGTCACGTGATACATGTGTGATCAGCCACGTGATCAGTGCATGATGAGCCACGTGATCAGTGCATGATCAATTACGTGATCAGTGCATGATCAGTCACGTGACCAGTACATGGTTGCTACGTGATCATTGCATGATCAGCCACGTGAGCAGTGCATGATAGCCACGTGATCAGTGCATGATCAGTCACGTGATCAGTACATGATCAGTCACGTGAACAGTGCATGATCATTTACGTGATCAGTGCATGATCAGTCACGTGACCAGTATATGGTTGCTACGTGATCATTCCATGACAGCCACGTGAGCAGTGCATGATAGCCACGTGATGTGTGCATGAGTTACGTGAGCAGAGTATGATCAGCCACGTGATCAGTGCATGAGTGCCACGTGATCAGTGCATGATATGTCACGTGACAGTGTGTGATCAGCCACGTGAACAGTGCATGATCAGCCACGTGATCAGTGCATGATAGCCACGTGATCAGTGCATGATCAGTTACGTGATCAGTGTATGATCAGCCACGTGATCAGTGCATGGTCAGACACGTGATCAGTGTATGATCAGCCACGTGATCAGTGCATGCTCAGTCACGTGATCTGGGCCTGCTGAGCTGCGTGATTACTGTCTGCTCATCTGCTTGACAATTGCCAGCTGAGCTGCACGATTCCTGCCTGCTCAGCTGCTTGATTATTGCCAGCTGAGCAGCATGATTCCTCACACCTGAGTTCCATGATTATTGCCTGCTGACTGTTTGATTCGTGCCTACTCAGCTCTTTGTTTATTGCCTCCAGAGGCACATGATCAGTGTATGATAGCAAACATGATCAGCGCATGATCAGTCACATGATCAGCGCCATTAAGTCACGTGATCACTACATGATAGTCATGTGATCAGTCCATGCTCAGTCACGGTATCAGTGCATGATCAGCCACGTGATCAGTGCATGATCTGTCACAAGATTAGTGTATGATCATCCACGTGATCAGTGCATGGGCAGTCATGTGATCAGTGCATGATATAGACGTGATCAGTGCATGATCAGTCTCGTGATCAGTGCATGATAGCCACGTGATCAGTGCATGATCAGTCACCTGATGGGTGTATGATCATTCACGTGACCTGTACATGGTAGCTACATGATCATTGCATGATCAGCCACGTGAGTAGTGCATGATAGCCACGTGATCAGTGCATGATCAGTCACGTGATCAGTGCATGATCAGTCATGTGACCAGTACATGGTAGCTGCGTGATCATGGCATGATCAGCCACGTGATCAGTGCATGATAGCCACGTGATCAGTGCATGATCAGTCACGTGATCAGTGCATGATCAGTCACGTGATCAGTGCATGATCAGCCACGTGATCAGTGCATGATCAGCCACGTGATCAGTGCATGATCAATTACGTGATCAGTGCATGATCAGTCACGTGATCAGTGCATGGTAGCTACGTGATCATTGCATGATCAGCCACGTGATCAGTGCATGATAGCCACGTGATCAGTGCATGATAGCCACGTGATCAGTGCATGATCAGTCATGTGATACGTGTGTGATCAGCCACGTGATCAGTGCATGATATCCACGTGATCAGTGCATGACAGCCACGTGATCAGTGCATGAGAGCCACGTGATCAGTGCATGATCAGTCACGTGATACATGTGTGATCAGCCACGTGATCAGTGCATGATGAGCCACGTGATCAGTGCAGGATCAATTACGTGATCAGTGCATGATCAGTCACGTGACCAGTACATGGTTGCTACGTGATCGTTGCATGATCAGCCACGTGAGCAGAGCATGATAGCCACGTGATCAGTGCATGATCAGTCACGTGATCAGTACATGATCAGTCACGTGAACAGTGCATGATCATTTACGTGATCTTGCATGATCAGTCACGTGACCAGTATATGGTTGCTACGTGATCATTCCATGACGAGCCACGTGAGCAGTGCATGATAGCCACGTGATGTGTGCATGAGTTACGTGAGCAGAGTATGATCAGCCACGTGATCAGTGCATGAGTGCCACGTGATCAGTGCATGATATGTCACGTGACAGGTGTGTGATCAGCCACGTGAACAGTGCATGTTCAGCCACGTGATCAGTGCATGATAGCCACGTGATCAGTGCATGATCAGTTACGTGAGCAGTGTATGATCAGCCACGTGATCAGTGCATGGTCAGACACGTGAACAGTGTATGATCAGCCACGTGATCAGTGCATGATATCCAAGTGATCAGTGCATGATCATCACGTGATCAGTGTATGATCAGCCACGTGAACAGTGCATGCTCAGTCACGTGATCTGGGCCTGCTGAGCTGCGTGATTACTGTCTGCTCATCTGCTTGACAATTGCCAGCTGAGCTGCACGATTCCTGCCTGTCATCTGCTTGACAATTGCCAGCTGTGCTGCGTAATTCCTGCCTGCTCAGCTGCTTGATTATTGCCAGCTGAGCAGCATGATTCCTCACACCTGAGTTCCATGATTATTGCCTGCTGACTGTTTGATTCGTGCCTACTCAGCTCTTTGTTTATTGCCTCCAGAGGCACATGATCAGTGTATGATAGCAAACATGATCAGCGCATGATCAGTCACATGATCAGCGCCATTAAGTCACGTGATCACTACATGATAGTCATGTGATCAGTCCATGCTCAGTCACGGTATCAGTGCATGATCAGCCACGTGATCAGTGCATGATCTGTCACAAGATTAGTGTATGATCATCCACGTGATCAGTGCATGGGCAGTCATGTGATCAGTGCATGATATAGACGTGATCAGTGCATGATCAGTCTCGTGATCAGTGCATGATAGCCACGTGATCAGTGCATGATCAGTCACCTGATGGGTGTATGATCATTCACGTGACCTGTACATGGTAGCTACATGATCATTGCATGATCAGCCACGTGAGTAGTGCATGATAGCCACGTGATCACTGCATGATCAGTCACGTGATCAGTGCATGATCAGTCATGTGACCAGTACATGGTAGCTGCGTGATCATGGCATGATCAGCCACGTGAGCAGTGCATGATAGCCACGTGATCAGTGCATGATCAGACACGTGATCAGTGCATGATCAGTCACGTGATCAGTGCATGATCAGCCACGTGATCAGTGCATGATCAGGCACGTGATCAGTGTATGTCAGCCACGTGATCAGTGCATGATAGCCACGTGATCAGTGCATGATCAGTCACGTGATCAGTGCATGATCAGTCACGTGATCAGTGCATGATCAGCCACGTGATCAGTGCATGATCAGCCACGTGATCAGTGCATGATCAATTACGTGATCAGTGCATGATCAGTCACGTGACCAGTACATGGTAGCTACGTGATCATTGCATGATCAGCCACGTGATCAGTGCATGATAGCCACGTGATCAGTGCATGATAGCCACGTGATCAGTGCATGATCAGTCATGTGATACGTGTGTGATCAGCCACGTGATCAGTGCATGATAGCTACGTGATCAGTGCATGACAGCCACATGATCAGTGCATGAGAGCCACGTGATCAGTGCATGATCAGTCACGTGATCAGTGCATGATCAGTCACGTGATCATGTGTGATCAGCCACGTGATCAGTGCATGATGAGCCACGTGATCAGTGCATGATCAGTTACGTGATCAGTGCATGATCAGTCACGTGACCAGTACATGGTTGCTACGTGATCGTTGCATGATCAGCCACGTGAGCAGTGCATGATAGCCACGTGATCAGTGCATGATCAGTCACGTGATCAGTGCATGATCAGTCACGTGATCAGTGCATGATCATTTACGTGATCAGTGCATGATCAGTCACGTGACCAGTATATGGTTGCTACGTGATCATTGCATGACAGCCACGTGATCAGTGCATGATAGCCACGTGATGTGTGCATGAGTTACGTGATCAGTGTATGATCAGCCACGTGATCAGTGCATGAGTGCCACGTGATCAGTGCATGATATGTCACGTGACAGTGTGTGATCAGCCACGTGATCAGTGCATGATCAGCCACGTGATCAGTGCATGATAGCCACGTGATCAGTGCATGATCAGTCACGTGATCAGTGCATGATCAGCCACGTGATCAGTGCATGATGCCACGTGATCAGTGCATGATAGTCACGTGATCAGTGCATGATCAGCCACGTGATCAGTGCATGATCAGCCACGTGATCAGTGCATGATCAGTCACGTGATCAGTTATGATCAGCCACGTGATCAGTGCATGAGTGCCACGTGATCAGTGCATGATAGTCACGTGACAGTGTGTGATCAGCCACGTGATCAGTGCATGATCAGCCACGTGATCAGTGCATGATAGCCACGTGATCAGTGCATGATCAGTTACGTGATCAGTGCATGATCAGCCACGTGATCAGTGCATGATCAGACACGTGATCAGTGTATGATCAGCCACGTGATCAGTGCATGATATCCACGTGATCAGTGCATGATCATCACGTGATCAGTGTATGATCAGCCACGTGATCAGTGCATGCTCAGTCACGTGATCAGGGCCTGCTGAGCTGCGTGATTACTGTCTGCTCATCTGCTTGACAATTGCCAGCTGAGCTGCACGATTCCTGCCTGTCATCTGCTTGACAATTGCCAGCTGAGCAGCATGATTCCTCACAGCTGAGTTCCATGATTATTGCCTGCTGACTGTTTGATTCGTGCCTACTCAGCTCTTTGTTTATTGCCTCCAGAGGCACATGATCAGTGTATGATAGCAAACATGATCAGTGCATGATCAGTCACATGATCAGTGCATTAAGTCACGTGATCACTACATGATAGTCATGTGATCAGTCCATGCTCAGTCACGGTATCAGTGCATGATCAGCCACGTGATCAGTGCATGATCAGTCACGTGATCAGTGCATGATCATACACGTGATCAGTGCATGATAGTCATGTGATCAGTGCATGATATAGACGTGATCAGTGCATGATCAGTCACGTGATCAGTGCATGATAGCCACGTGATCAGTGCATGATCAGTCACGTGATCAGTACATGATCAGTCACGTGAACAGTGCATGATCATTTACGTGATCAGTGCATGATCAGTCACGTGACCAGTATATGGTAGCTACGTGATCATTCCATGACGAGCCACGTGAGCAGTGCATGATAGCCACGTGATGTGTGCATGAGTTACGTGAGCAGAGTATGATCAGCCACGTGATCAGTGCATGAGTGCCACGTGATCAGTGCATGATATGTCACGTGACAGGTGTGTGATCAGCCACGTGAACAGTGCATGTTCAGCCACGTGATCAGTGCATGATAGCCACGTGATCAGTGCATGATCAGTTACGTGAGCAGTGTATGATCAGCCACGTGATCAGTGCATGGTCAGACACGTGAACAGTGTATGATCAGCCACGTGATCAGTGCATGATATCCAAGTGATCAGTGCATGATCATCACGTGATCAGTGTATGATCAGCCACGTGAACAGTGCATGCTCAGTCACGTGATCTGGGCCTGCTGAGCTGCGTGATTACTGTCTGCTCATCTGCTTGACAATTGCCAGCTGAGCTGCACGATTCCTGCCTGTCATCTGCTTGACAATTGCCAGCTGTGCTGCGTAATTCCTGCCTGCTCAGCTGCTTGATTATTGCCAGCTGAGCAGCATGATTCCTCACACCTGAGTTCCATGATTATTGCCTGCTGACTGTTTGATTCGTGCCTACTCAGCTCTTTGTTTATTGCCTCCAGAGGCACATGATCAGTGTATGATAGCAAACATGATCAGCGCATGATCAGTCACATGATCAGCGCCATTAAGTCACGTGATCACTACATGATAGTCATGTGATCAGTCCATGCTCAGTCACGGTATCAGTGCATGATCAGCCACGTGATCAGTGCATGATCTGTCACATGATTAGTGTATGATCATCCACGTGATCAGTGCATGGGCAGTCATGTGATCAGTGCATGATATAGACGTGATCAGTGCATGATCAGTCTCGTGATCAGTGCATGATAGCCACGTGATCAGTGCATGATCAGTCACCTGATGGGTGTATGATCATTCACGTGACCTGTACATGGTAGCTACATGATCATTGCATGATCAGCCACGTGAGTAGTGCATGATAGCCACGTGATCACTGCATGATCAGTCACGTGATCAGTGCATGATCAGTCACGTGATCAGTGCATGATCAGCCACGTGATCAGTGCATGATCAGCCATGTAGTCAGTGCATGATAGCCCGTGATCAGTGCATGATCAGTCCCGTGATCAGTGCATGATCAGCCACGTGATCAGTGCATGATAGCCACGTGATCAGTGCATGATCAGTCACGTGATCAGTGCATGATCAGTCACGTGATCAGTGTGTGATCAGCCACGTGATCAGTGCATGATCAGTCACGTGATCAGTGCCTGATGAGCTGCGTGATTACTGTCTGCTCATCTGCTTGACAATTTTCAGCTGAGCTGCACGATTCCTGCCTGTCATCTGCTTGACAATTGCCACCTGTGCTGCATAATTCCTGCCTGCTCATCTACTTGATTATTGCCAGCTGAGCAGCATGATTTCTCAGAGCTGAGTTCCATGATTATAGCCTGCTGACTGATTCCTGCCTACTCAGCTCTATGTTCATTGCCTCCAGAGGCACATGATCAGTGTGTGACACCAAACATGATCAGTGCATGATCAGTCACATGATCAGTGCATGATAAGCCACGTGATCAGTGCATGATCAGTTACGTGATCAGTGCATGATCAGTCACGTGATCAGTGCATGATAGCCACGTGATCAGTGCATGATCAGCCACGTGATCAGTGCATGATCAGTCACGTGATCAGTGCATGATCAGTCACGTGATCAGTGTGTGATCAGCCACGTGATCAGTGCATGATACCACGTGATCAGTGCATGATAGCCACGTGATCAGTGCATGATCAGTCACGTGATCAGTGCATGATCAGTCACGTGATAGCGTGTGATCAGCCACGTGATCAGTGCATGATCAGCCACGTGATCAGTGCATGATCAATTACGTGATCAGTGCATGATCAGTCACGTGACCAGTACATGGTAGCTACGTGATCATTGCATGATCAGCCACGTGATCAGTGCATGATAGCCACGTGATCAGTGCATGATAGCCACGTGATCAGTGCATGATCAGTCACGTGATCAGTGCATGATCAGTCACGTGATCAGTGCATGATATGTCACGTGACAGTGTGTGATCAGCCACGTGATCAGTGCATGATCAGCCACGTGATCAGTGCATGATAGCCACGTGATCAGTGCATGATCAGTTACGTGATCAGTGTATGATCAGCCACGTGATCAGTGCATGGTCAGACACGTGAACAGTGTATGATCAGCCACGTGATCAGTGCATGATATCCAAGTGATCAGTGCATGATCATCACGTGATCAGTGTATGATCAGCCACGTGAACAGTGCATGCTCAGTCACGTGATCAGGGCCTGCTGAGCTGCGTGATTACTGTCTGCTCATCTGCTTGACAATTGCCAGCTGAGCTGCACGATTCCTGCCTGTCATCTGCTTGACAATTGCCAGCTGTGCTGCGTAATTCCTGCCTGCTCAGCTGCTTGATTATTGCCAGCTGAGCAGCATGATTCCTCACAGCTGAGTTCCATGATTATTGCCTGCTGACTGTTTGATTCGTGCCTACTCAGCTCTTTGTTTATTGCCTCCAGAGGCACATGATCAGTGTATGATAGCAAACATGATCAGTGCATGATCAGTCACATGATCAGTGCCATTAAGTCACGTGATCACTACATGATAGTCATGTGATCAGTCCATGCTCAGTCACGGTATCAGTGCATGATCAGCCACGTGATCAGTGCATGATCAGCCACGTGATCAGTGCATGATAGCCACGTGATCAGTGCATGATCAGTCACGTGATCAGTGCATGATCAGGCACGTGATCAGTGCATGATCAGCCACGTGATCAGTGCATGATAGCCACGTGATCAGTGCATGATCATCACCTGATGGGTGTATGATCATTCACGTGACCAGTACATGGTAGCTACATGATCATTGCATGATCAGCCACGTGAGTAGTGCATGATAGCCACGTGATCAGTGCATGATCAGTCACGTGATCAGTGCATGATCAGTCATGTGATGTGTGCATGATCAGGCACGTGATCAGTGCATGATCAGCCACGTGATCAGTGCATGATAGCCACGTGATCAGTGCATGATCAGTCACGTGATCAGTGCATGATCAGCCACGTGATCAGTGCATGATCAGCCACGTGATCAGTGCATGATCAGCCACGTGATCAGTGCATGATATCCAAGTGATCAGTGCATGATCATCACGTGATCAGTGTATGATCAGCCACGTGAACAGTGCATGCTCAGTCACGTGATCAGGGCCTGCTGAGCTGCGTGATTACTGTCTGCTCATCTGCTTGACAATTGCCAGCTGAGCTGCACGATTCCTGCCTGTCATCTGCTTGACAATTGCCAGCTGTGCTGCGTAATTCCTGCCTGCTCAGCTGCTTGATTATTGCCAGCTGAGCAGCATGATTCCTCACAGCTGAGTTCCATGATTATTGCCTGCTGACTGTTTGATTCGTGCCTACTCAGCTCTTTGTTTATTGCCTCCAGAGGCACATGATCAGTGTATGATAGCAAACATGATCAGTGCATGATCAGTCACATGATCAGTGCCATTAAGTCACGTGATCACTACATGATAGTCATGTGATCAGTCCATGCTCAGTCACGGTATCAGTGCATGATCAGCCACGTGATCAGTGCATGATCAGCCACGTGATCAGTGCATGATAGCCACGTGATCAGTGCATGATCAGTCACGTGATCAGTGCATGATCAGTCACGTGATCAGTGCATGATCAGCCACGTGATCAGTGCATGATCATCACCTGATGGGTGTATGATCAGTCACGTGACCAGTACATGGTAGCTACATGATCATTGCATGATCAGCCACGTGAGTAGTGCATGATAGCCACGTGATCAGTGCATGATCAGTCACGTGATCAGTGCATGATCAGTCACGTGATCAGTGCATGATCAGCCACGTGATCAGTGCATGATCAGCCACGTGATCAGTGCATGATCAGCCACGTGATCAGTGCATGATCAGTCACGTGATCAGTGCATGATAGCCACGTGATCAGTGCATGATCAGCCACGTGATCAGTGCATGATAGCCACGTGATCAGTGCATGATCAGTCACGTGATCAGTGCATGATCAGTCACGTGATCAGTGCATGATCAGTCACGTGATCAGTGCATGATCAATTACGTGATCAGTGCATGATCAGTCACGTGATCAGTACATGGTAGCTACGTGATCAGTGCATGATCAGCCACGTGATCAGTGCATGATAGCCACGTGATCAGTGCATGATCATCACGTGATCAGTGCATGATCAGTCACGTGACCAGTGCATGGTAGCTACGTGATCATTGCATGATCAGCCACGTGATAGTGCATGATAGCCACGTGATCAGTGCATGATCAGTCACGTGATCAGTGCATGATCAGTCATGTGATGTGTGCATGATCAGCCACGTGATCAGTGCATGATCAGCCACGTGATCAGTGCATGATAGCCACGTGATCAGTGCATGATCAGTCACGTGATCAGTGCATGATCAGCCACGTGATCAGTGCATGATCAGCCACGTGATCAGTGCATGATCAGCCACGTGATCAGTGCATGATATCCAAGTGATCAGTGCATGATCATCACGTGATCAGTGTATGATCAGCCACGTGAACAGTGCATGCTCAGTCACGTGATCTGGGCCTGCTGAGCTGCGTGATTACTGTCTGCTCATCTGCTTGACAATTGCCAGCTGAGCTGCACGATTCCTGCCTGTCATCTGCTTGACAATTGCCAGCTGTGCTGCGTAATTCCTGCCTGCTCAGCTGCTTGATTATTGCCAGCTGAGCAGCATGATTCCTCACAGCTGAGTTCCATGATTATTGCCTGCTGACTGTTTGATTCGTGCCTACTCAGCTCTTTGTTTATTGCCTCCAGAGGCACATGATCAGTGTATGATAGCAAACATGATCAGTGCATGATCAGTCACATGATCAGCGCCATTAAGTCACGTGATCACTACATGATAGTCATGTGATCAGTCCATGCTCAGTCACGGTATCAGTGCATGATCAGCCACGTGATCAGTGCATGATCAGCCACGTGATCAGTTCATGATAGCTATGTGATCAGTGCATGATCAGTCACGTGATCAGTGCATGACAGGCAGGTGATCAGTGCATGATCAGCCACGTGATCAGTGCATGATCATCACCTGATGGGTGTATGATCAGTCACGTGACCAGTACATGGTAGCTACATGATCATTGCATGATCAGCCACGTGAGTAGTGCATGATAGCCACGTGATCAGTGCATGATCAGTCACGTGATCAGTGCATGATCAGTCACGTGATCAGTGCATGATCAGCCACGTGATCAGTGCATGATCAGCCACGTGATCAGTGCATGATCAGTCACGTGATCAGTGCATGATCAGTCACGTGATCAGTGCATGATAGCCACGTGATCAGTGCATGATCAGCCACGTGATCAGTGCATGATAGCCACGTGATCAGTGCATGATCAGTCACGTGATCAGTGCATGATCAGTCACGTGATCAGTGCATGATCAGTCACGTGATCAGTGCATGATCAATTACGTGATCAGTGCATGATCAGTCACGTGACCAGTACATGGTAGCTACGTGATCATTGCATGATCAGCCACGTGATCAGTGCATGATAGCCACGTGATCAGTGCATGATCAGTCACGTGATCAGTGCATGATCATCCACGTGATCAGTGCATGATCAGTCACGTGATCAGTGCATGATAGCCACGTGATCAGTGCATGATCAGTCACGTGATCAGTGCATGATCAGCCACGTGATCAGTGCATGATAGCCACGTGATCAGTGCATGATAGCCAGTGATCAGTGCATGATCAGTCACGTGATCAGTGCATGATCAGCCACGTGATCAGTGCATGATAGCCACGTGATCAGTGCATGATCAGTCACGTGATCAGTGCATGATCAGTCACGTGATCAGTGCATGATCAGCCACGTGATCAGTGCATGATCAGCCACGTGATCAGTGCATGATCAGTCACGTGATCAGTGCATGATCAGTCACGTGATCAGTGCATGATCAGTCACGTGATCAGTGCATGATCAGCCACGTGATCAGTGCATGATAGCCACGTGATCAGTGCATGATCAGTCACGTGATCAGTGCATGATCAGTCACGTGATCAGTGCATGATCAGCCACGTGATCAGTGCATGATAGCCACGTGATCAGTGCATGATCAGTCACGTGATCAGTGCATGATCAGTCACGTGATCAGTGCATGATCAGCCACGTGATCAGTGCATGATAGCCACGTGATCAGTGCATGATCAGTCACGTGATCAGTGCATGATCAGTCACGTGATCAGTGCATGATCAGCCACGTGATCAGTGCATGATCAGTCACGTGATCAGTGCATGATCAGTCACGTGAACAGTGCATGATCATTTACGTGATCAGTGCATGATCAGTCACGTGACCAGTATATGGTAGCTCCGTGATCATTCCATGACGAGCCACGTGAGCAGTGCATGATAGACACGTGATGTGTGCATGATGAGTTACGTGAGCAGAGTATGATCAGCCACGTGATCAGTGCATGAGTGCCACGTGATCAGTGCATGATATGTCACGTGACAGGTGTGTGATCAGCCACGTGAACAGTGCATGTTCAGCCACGTGATCAGTGCATGATAGCCACGTGATCAGTGCATGATCAGTTACGTGAGCAGTGTATGATCAGCCACGTGATCAGTGCATGGTCAGACACGTGAACAGTGTATGATCAGCCACGTGATCAGTGCATGATATCCAAGTGATCAGTGCATGATCAATCACGTGATCAGTGTATGATCAGCCACGTGAACAGTGCATGCTCAGTCACGTGATCAGGGCCTGCTGAGCTGCGTGATTACTGTCTGCTCATCTGCTTGACAATTGCCAGCTGAGCTGCACGATTCCTGCCTGTCATCTGCTTGACAATTGCCAGCTGTGCTGCGTAATTCCTGCCTGCTCAGCTGCTTGATTATTGCCAGCTGAGCAGCATGATTCCTCACAGCTGAGTTCCATGATTATTGCCTGCTGACTGTTTGATTCGTGCCTACTCAGCTCTTTGTTTATTGCCTCCAGAGGCACATGATCAGTGTATGATAGCAAACATGATCAGTGCATGATCAGTCACATGATCAGCGCCATTAAGTCACGTGATCACTACATGATAGTCATGTGATCAGTCCATGCTCAGTCACGGTATCAGTGCATGATCAGCCACGTGATCAGTGCATGATCAGCCACGTGATCAGTTCATGATAGCCATGTGATCAGTGCATGATCAGTCACGTGATCAGTGCATGATCAGGCAGGTGATCAGTGCATGATCAGCCACGTGATCAGTGCATGATCAGTCACCTGATGAGTGTATGATCAGTCACGTGACCAGTACATGGTAGCTACATGATCATTGCATGATCAGCCACGTGAGTAGTGCATGATAGCCACGTGATCAGTGCATGATCAGTCACGTGATCAGTGCATGATCAGTCACGTGATCAGTGCATGATCAGCCACGTGATCAGTGCATGATCAGCCACGTGATCAGTGCATGATCAGCCACGTGATCAGTGCATGATCAGTCACGTGATCAGTGCATGATAGCTACGTGATCAGTGCATGATCAGCCACGTGATCAGTGCATGATAGCCACGTGATCAGTGCATGATCAGTCACGTGATCAGTGCATGATCAGTCACGTGATCAGTGCATGATCAGTCACGTGATCAGTGCATGATCAATTACGTGATCAGTGCATGATCAGTCACGTGACCAGTGCATGGTAGCTACGTGATCATTGCATGATCAGCCACGTGATCAGTGCATGATAGCCACGTGATCAGTGCATGATCAGTCACATGATCAGTGCATGATCATCCACGTGATCAGTGCATGATCAGTCACGTGATCAGTGCATGATATAGACGTGATCAGTGCATGATCAGTCACGTGATCAGTGCATGATCAGCCACGTGATCAGTGCATGATAGCCACGTGATCAGTGCATGATAGCCAGTGATCAGTGCATGATCAGTCACGTGATCAGTGCATGATCAGCCACGTGATCAGTGCATGATAGCCACGTGATCAGTGCATGATCAGTCACGTGATCAGTGCATGATCAGTCACGTGATCAGTGCATGATCAGCCACGTGATCAGTGCATGATCAGCCACGTGATCAGTGCATGATCAGTCACGTGATCAGTGCATGATCAGTCACGTGATCAGTGCATGATCAGTCACGTGATCAGTGCATGATCAGCCACGTGATCAGTGCATGATCAGCCACGTGATCAGTGCATGATCAGTCACGTGATCAGTGCATGATCAGCCACGTGATCAGTGCATGATCAGCCACGTGATCAGTGCATGATCAGCCACGTGATCAGTGCATGATCAATCACGTGATCAGTGCATGATCAGCCACGTGATCAGTGCATGATAGCCACGTGATCAGTGCATGATCAGTTACGTGATCAGTGCATGATCAGCCACGTGATCAGTGCATGATCAGACACGTGATCAGTGCATGATCAGCCACGTGATCAGTGCATGATAGCCACGTGATCAGTGCATGATCAGTCACGTGATCAGTGCATGATCAGTCACGTGATCAGTGCATGATCAGTCACGTGATCAGTGCATGATCAGTCACGTGATCAGTGCATGATAGCTACGTGATCAGTGCATGATCAGCCACGTGATCAGTGCATGATCAGTCACGTGATCAGTGCATGATAGCCACGTGATCAGTGCATGATCAGTCACGTGATCATGTGTGATCAGCCACGTGATCAGTGCATGATCAGCCACGTGATCAGTGCATGATCAGTTACGTGATCAGTGCATGATCAGTCACGTGACCAGTACATGGTAGCTACATGATCATTGCATGATCAGCCACGTGAGTAGTGCATGATAGCCACGTGATCAGTGCATGATCAGTCACGTGATCAGTGCATGATCAGTCATGTGACAGTACATGGTAGCTGCGTGATCATGCATGATCAGCCACGTGATCAGTGCATGATAGCCACGTGATCAGTGCATGATCAGTCACGTGATCAGTGCATGATCAGTCACGTGATCAGTGCATGATCAGCCACGTGATCAGTGCATGATCAGGCACGTGATCAGTGCATGATCAGCCACGTGATCAGTGCATGATAGCCACGTGATCAGTGCATGATCAGTCACGTGATCAGTGCATGATCAGTTACGTGATCAGTGCATGATCAGCCACGTGATCAGTGCATGATCAGCCACGTGATCAGTGCATGATCAATTACGTGATCAGTGCATGATCAGTCACGTGACCAGTACATGGTAGCTACGTGATCATTGCATGATCAGCCACGTGATCAGTGCATGATAGCCACGTGATCAGTGCATGATAGCCACGTGATCAGTGCATGATCAGTCACGTGATACGTGTGTGATCAGCCACGTGATCAGTGCATGATATCCACGTGATCAGTGCATGACAGCCACGTGATCAGTGCATGATAGCCACGTGATCAGTGCATGATCAGTCACGTGATCATGTGTGATCAGCCACGTGATCAGTGCATGATGAGCCACGTGATCAGTGCATGATCAATTACGTGATCAGTGCATGATCAGTCACGTGACCAGTACATGGTTGCTACGTGATCGTTGCATGATCAGCCACGTGAGCAGTGCATGATAGCCACGTGATCAGTGCATGATCAGTCACGTGATCAGTGCATGATCAGTCACGTGAACAGTGCATGATCATTTACGTGATCAGTGCATGATCAGGCACGTGACCAGTATATGGTTGCTACGTGATCATTCCATGACAGCCACGTGAGCAGTGCATGATAGCCACGTGATGTGTGCATGAGTTACGTGATCAGTGTATGATCAGCCACGTGATCAGTGCATGAGTGCCACGTGATCAGTGCATGATATGTCACGTGATAGGTGTGTGATCAGCCACGTGATCAGTGCATGATCAGCCACGTGATCAGTGCATGATAGCCACGTGATCAGTGCATGATCAGTTACGTGATCAGTGCATGATCAGCCACGTGATCAGTGCATGATCAGTCACGTGATCAGTGCATGATAGCTGCGTGATCAGTGCATGATCAGCCACGTGATCAGTGCATGATAGCCACGTGATCAGTGCATGATCAGTCACGTGATCAGTGCATGATCAGTTACGTGATCAGTGCATGATCAGCCACGTGATCAGTGCATGATCAGCCACGTGATCAGTGCATGATCAATTACGTGATCAGTGCATGATCAGTCACGTGATCAGTACATGGTAGCTACGTGATCATTGCATGATCAGCCACGTGATCAGTGCATGATAGCCACGTGATCAGTGCATGATAGCCACGTGATCAGTGCATGATCAGTCATGTGATACGTGTGTGATCAGCCACGTGATCAGTGCATGATATCCACGTGATCAGTGCATGACAGCCACGTGATCAGTGCATGAGAGCCACGTGATCAGTGCATGATCAGTCACGTGATACATGTGTGATCAGCCACGTGATCAGTGCATGATGAGCCACGTGATCAGTGCATGATCAATTACGTGATCAGTGCATGATCAGTCACGTTACCAGTAGATGGTTGCTACGTGATCGTTGCATGATCAGCCACGTGAGCAGTGCATGATAGCCACGTGATCAGTGCATGATCAGTCACGTGATCAGTACATGATCAGTCACGTGAACAGTGCATGATCATTTACGTGATCAGTGCATGATCAGTCACGTTACCAGAATATGGTTGCTACGTGATCATTCCATGACGAGCCACGTGAGCAGTGCATGATAGCCACGTGATGTGTGCATGAGTTACGTGAGCAGAGTATGATCAGCCACGTGATCAGTGCATGAGTGCCACGTGATCAGTGCATGATATGTCACGTGACAGGTGTGTGATCAGCCACGTGAACAGTGCATGTTCAGCCACGTGATCAGTGCATGATAGCCACGTGATCAGTGCATGATCAGTTACGTGATCAGTGTATGATCAGCCACGTGATCAGTGCATGATCAGACACGTGATCAGTGTATGATCAGCCACGTGATCAGTGCATGCTCAGTCACGTGATCTGGGCCTGCTGAGCTGCGTGATTACTGTCTGCTCATCTGCTTGACAATTGCCAGCTGAGCTGCACGATTCCTGCCTGCTCAGCTGCTTGATTATTGCCAGCTGAGCAGCATGATTCCTCACACCTGAGTTCCATGATTATTGCCTGCTGACTGTTTGATTCGTGCCTACTCAGCTCTTTGTTTATTGCCTCCAGAGGCACATGATCAGTGTATGATAGCAAACATGATCAGCGCATGATCAGTCACATGATCAGCGCCATTAAGTCACGTGATCACTACATGATAGTCATGTGATCAGTCCATGCTCAGTCACGGTATCAGTGCATGATCAGCCACGTGATCAGTGCATGATCTGTCACAAGATTAGTGTATGATCATCCACGTGATCAGTGCATGGGCAGTCATGTGATCAGTGCATGATATAGACGTGATCAGTGCATGATCAGTCTCGTGATCAGTGCATGATAGCCACGTGATCAGTGCATGATCAGTCACCTGATGGGTGTATGATCATTCACGTGACCTGTACATGGTAGCTACATGATCATTGCATGATCAGCCACGTGAGTAGTGCATGATAGCCACGTGATCAGTGCATGATCAGTCACGTGATCAGTGCATGATCAGTCATGTGACCAGTACATGGTAGCTGCGTGATCATGGCATGATCAGCCACGTGATCAGTGCATGATAGCCACGTGATCAGTGCATGATCAGTCACGTGATCAGTGCATGATCAGTTACGTGATCAGTGCATGATCAGCCACGTGATCAGTGCATGATCAGCCACGTGATCAGTGCATGATCAATCACGTGATCAGTGCATGATCAGTCACGTGATCAGTGCATGTAGCTACGTGATCATTGCATGATCAGCCACGTGATCAGTGCATGATAGCCACGTGATCAGTGCATGATAGCCACGTGATCAGTGCATGATCAGTCATGTGATACGTGCATGATCAGCCACGTGATCAGTGCATGATAGCCACGTGATCAGTGCATGACAGCCACGTGATCAGTGCATGATAGCCACGTGATCAGTGCATGATCAGTCACGTGATCATGTGTGATCAGCCACGTGATCAGTGCATGATAGCCACGTGATCAGTGCATGACAGCCACGTGATCAGTGCATGATAGCCACGTGATCAGTGCATGATCAGTCATGTGATACGTGTGTGATCAGCCACGTGATCAGTGCATGATATCCACGTGATCAGTGCATGACAGCCACGTGATCAGTGCATGATAGCCACGTGATCAGTGCATGATCAGTCACGTGATACATGTGTGATCAGCCACGTGATCAGTGCATGATGAGCCACGTGATCAGTGCAGGATCAATTACGTGATCAGTGCATGATCAGTCACGTGACCAGTACATGGTTGCTACGTGATCGTTGCATGATCAGCCACGTGAGCAGAGCATGATAGCCACGTGATCAGTGCATGATCAGTCACGTGATCAGTACATGATCAGTCACGTGAACAGTGCATGATCATTTACGTGATCAGTGCATGATCAGTCACGTGACCAGTATATGGTTGCTACGTGATCCTTCCATGACGAGCCACGTGAGCAGTGCATGATAGCCACGTGATGTGTGCATGAGTTATGTGAGCAGAGTATGATCAGCCACGTGATCAGTGCATGAGTGCCACGTGATCAGTGCATGATATGTCACGTGACAGGTGTGTGATCAGCCACGTGAACAGTGCATGTTCAGCCACGTGATCAGTGCATGATAGCCACGTGATCAGTGCATGATCAGTTACGTGATCAGTGTATGATCAGCCACGTGATCAGTGCATGGTCAGACACGTGATCAGTGTATGATCAGCCACGTGATCAGTGCATGCTCAGTCACGTGATCTGGGCCTGCTGAGCTGCGTGATTACTGTCTGCTCATCTGCTTGACAATTGCCAGCTGAGCTGCACGATTCCTGCCTGCTCAGCTGCTTGATTATTGCCAGCTGAGCAGCATGATTCCTCACACCTGAGTTCCATGATTATTGCCTGCTGACTGTTTGATTCGTGCCTACTCAGCTCTTTGTTTATTGCCTCCAGAGGCACATGATCAGTGTATGATAGCAAACATGATCAGCGCATGATCAGTCACATGATCAGCGCAATTAAGTCACGTGATCACTCCATGATAGTCATGTGATCAGTCCATGCTCAGTCACGGTATCAGTGCATGATCAGCCACGTGATCAGTGCATGATCTGTCACAAGATTAGTGTATGATCATCCACGTGATCAGTGCATGGGCAGTCATGTGATCAGTGCATGATATAGACGTGATCAGTGCATGATCAGTCTCGTGATCAGTGCATGATAGCCACGTGATCAGTGCATGATCAGTCACCTGATGGGTGTATGATCATTCACGTGACCTGTACATGGTAGCTACATGATCATTGCATGATCAGCCACGTGAGTAGTGCATGATAGCCACGTGATCAGTGCATGATCAGTCACGTGATCAGTGCATGATCAGTCATGTGATCAGTGCATGATAGCCACGTGATCAGTGCATGATCAGTTACGTGATCAGTGCATGATAGCCACGTGATCAGTGCATGATCAGACACGTGATCAGTGCATGATCAGTCACGTGATCAGTGCATGATCAGCCACGTGATCAGTGCATGATCAGGCACGTGATCAGTGCATGTCCAGCCACGTGATCAGTGCATGATAGCCACGTGATCAGTGCATGATCAGTCACGTGATCAGTGCATGATCAGTTACGTGATCAGTGCATGATCAGTCACGTGATCAGTACATGATAGCTACGTGATCATGCATGATCAGCCACGTGATCAGTGCATGATAGCCACGTGATCAGTGCATGATCAGCCACGTGATCAGTGCATGATCAGGCACGTGATCAGTGCATGATCAGCCACGTGATCAGTGCATGATAGCCACGTGATCAGTGCATGATCAGTCACGTGATCAGTGCATGATCAGTCACGTGATCAGTGCATGATCAGCCACGTGATCAGTGCATGATCAGCCACGTGATCAGTGCATGATCAATTACGTGATCAGTGCATGATCAGTCACGTGACCAGTGCATGGTAGCTACGTGATCAGTGCATGATCAGCCACGTGATCAGTGCATGATAGCCACGTGATCAGTGCATGATAGCCACGTGATCAGTGCATGATCAGTCATGTGATAGTGTGTGATCAGCCACGTGATCAGTGCATGATATCCACGTGATCAGTGCATGACAGCCACGTGATCAGTGCATGATAGCCACGTGATCAGTGCATGATCAGTCACGTGATCATGTGTGATCAGCCACGTGATCAGTGCATGATCAGCCACGTGATCAGTGCATGATCAATTACGTGATCAGTGCATGATCAGTCACGTGACCAGTACATGGTTGCTACGTGATCGTGCATGATCAGCCACGTGATCAGTGCATGATAGCCACGTGATCAGTGCATGATCAGTCACGTGATCAGTGCATGATCAGTCACGTGATCAGTGCATGATCATTTACGTGATCAGTGCATGATCAGTCACGTGACCAGTATATGGTTGCTACGTGATCATTCCATGACAGCCACGTGAGCAGTGCATGATAGCCACGTGATGTGTGCATGAGTTACGTGATCAGTGTATGATCAGCCACGTGATCAGTGCATGATAGTCACGTGATCAGTGCATGATATGTCACGTGACAGTGTGTGATCAGCCACGTGATCAGTGCATGATCAGCCACGTGATCAGTGCATGATAGCCACGTGATCAGTGCATGATCAGTTACGTGATCAGTGTATGATCAGCCACGTGATCAGTGCATGATCAGTCATGTGACCAGTGCATGATAGCTGCGTGATCAGTGCATGATCAGTCACGTGATCAGTGCATGATAGCCACGTGATCAGTGCATGATCAGTCACGTGATCAGTGCATGATCAGTCACGTGATCAGTGCATGATCAGACACGTGATCAGTGCATGATCAGTCACGTGATCAGTGCATGATCAGCCACGTGATCAGTGCATGATCAGGCACGTGATCAGTGCATGTCCAGCCACGTGATCAGTGCATGATAGCCACGTGATCAGTGCATGATCAGTCACGTGATCAGTGCATGATCAGTTACGTGATCAGTGCATGATCAGCCACGTGATCAGTGCATGATCAGCCACGTGATCAGTGCATGATCAATTACGTGATCAGTGCATGATCAGTCACGTGATCAGTACATGGTAGCTACGTGATCATTGCATGATCAGCCACGTGATCAGTGCATGATAGCCACGTGATCAGTGCATGATAGCCACGTGATCAGTGCATGATCAGTCATGTGATACGTGTGTGATCAGCCACGTGATCAGTGCATGATATCCACGTGATCAGTGCATGACAGCCACGTGATCAGTGCATGAGAGCCACGTGATCAGTGCATGATCAGTCACGTGATACATGTGTGATCAGCCACGTGATCAGTGCATGATGAGCCACGTGATCAGTGCATGATCAATTACGTGATCAGTGCATGATCAGTCACGTGACCAGTAGATGGTTGCTACGTGATCGTTGCATGATCAGCCACGTGAGCAGTGCATGATAGCCACGTGATCAGTGCATGATCAGTCACGTGATCAGTACATGATCAGTCACGTGAACAGTGCATGATCATTTACGTGATCAGTGCATGATCAGTCACGTGACCAGTATATGGTTGCTACGTGATCATTCCATGACAGCCACGTGAGCAGTGCATGATAGCCACGTGATGTGTGCATGAGTTACGTGAGCAGTGTATGATCAGCCACGTGATCAGTGCATGAGTGCCACGTGATCAGTGCATGATATGTCACGTGACAGTGTGTGATCAGCCACGTGATCAGTGCATGATAGCCACGTGATCAGTGCATGATCAGTTACGTGATCAGTGTATGATCAGCCACGTGATCAGTGCATGATCAGACACGTGATCAGTGTATGATCAGCCACGTGATCAGTGCATGCTCAGTCACGTGATCTGGGCCTGCTGAGCTGCGTGATTACTGTCTGCTCATCTGCTTGACAATTGCCAGCTGAGCTGCACGATTCCTGCCTGCTCAGCTGCTTGATTATTGCCAGCTGAGCAGCATGATTCCTCACACCTGAGTTCCATGATTATTGCCTGCTGACTGTTTGATTCGTGCCTACTCAGCTCTTTGTTTATTGCCTCCAGAGGCACATGATCAGTGTATGATAGCAAACATGATCAGCGCATGATCAGTCACATGATCAGCGCCATTAAGTCACGTGATCACTACATGATAGTCATGTGATCAGTCCATGCTCAGTCACGGTATCAGTGCATGATCAGCCACGTGATCAGTGCATGATCTGTCACAAGATTAGTGTATGATCATCCACGTGATCAGTGCATGGGCAGTCATGTGATCAGTGCATGATATAGACGTGATCAGTGCATGATCAGTCTCGTGATCAGTGCATGATAGCCACGTGATCAGTGCATGATCAGTCACCTGATGGGTGTATGATCATTCACGTGACCTGTACATGGTAGCTACATGATCATTGCATGATCAGCCACGTGAGTAGTGCATGATAGCCACGTGATCAGTGCATGATCAGTCACGTGATCAGTGCATGATCAGTCATGTGACCAGTACATGGTAGCTGCGTGATCATGGCATGATCAGCCACGTGAGCAGTGCATGATAGCCACGTGATCAGTGCATGATCAGTCACGTGATCAGTGCATGATCAGCCACGTGATCAGTGCATGATCAGCCACGTGATCAGTGCATGATCAGCCACGTGATCAGTGCATGATAGCCACGTGATCAGTGCATGATAGCCACGTGATCAGTGCATGATCAGTCACGTGATCATGTGTGATCAGCCACGTGATCAGTGCATGATATCCACGTGATCAGTGCATGACAGCCACGTGATCAGTGCATGAGAGCCACGTGATCAGTGCATGATCAGTCACGTGATCATGTGTGATCAGCCACGTGATCAGTGCATGATGAGCCACGTGATCAGTGCATGATCAATTACGTGATCAGTGCATGATCAGTCACGTGACCAGTACATGGTTGCTACGTGATCGTTGCATGATCAGCCACGTGAGCAGTGCATGATAGCCACGTGATCAGTGCATGATCAGTCACGTGATCAGTGCATGATCAGTCACGTGAACAGTGCATGATCATTTACGTGATCAGTGCATGATCAGTCACGTGACCAGTATATGGTTGCTACGTGATCATTCCATGACAGCCACGTGAGCAGTGCATGATAGCCACGTGATGTGTGCATGAGTTATGTGAGCAGAGTATGATCAGCCACGTGATCAGTGCATGAGTGCCACGTGATCAGTGCATGATATGTCACGTGACAGGTGTGATCAGCCACGTGAACAGTGCATGATCAGCCACGTGATCAGTGCATGATAGCCACGTGATCAGTGCATGATCAGTTACGTGATCAGTGTATGATCAGCCACGTGATCAGTGCATGGTCAGACACGTGATCAGTGTATGATCAGCCACGTGATCAGTGCATGCTCAGTCACGTGATCTGGGCCTGCTGAGCTGCGTGATTACTGTCTGCTCATCTGCTTGACAATTGCCAGCTGAGCTGCACGATTCCTGCCTGCTCAGCTGCTTGATTATTGCCAGCTGAGCAGCATGATTCCTCACACCTGAGTTCCATGATTATTGCCTGCTGACTGTTTGATTCGTGCCTACTCAGCTCTTTGTTTATTGCCTCCAGAGGCACATGATCAGTGTATGATAGCAAACATGATCAGCGCATGATCAGTCACATGATCAGCGCCATTAAGTCACGTGATCACTACATGATAGTCATGTGATCAGTCCATGCTCAGTCACGGTATCAGTGCATGATCAGCCACGTGATCAGTGCATGATCTGTCACAAGATTAGTGTATGATCATCCACGTGATCAGTGCATGGGCAGTCATGTGATCAGTGCATGATATAGACGTGATCAGTGCATGATCAGTCTCGTGATCAGTGCATGATAGCCACGTGATCAGTGCATGATCAGTCACCTGATGGGTGTATGATCATTCACGTGACCTGTACATGGTAGCTACATGATCATTGCATGATCAGCCACGTGAGTAGTGCATGATAGCCACGTGATCACTGCATGATCAGTCACGTGATCAGTGCATGATCAGTCATGTGACCAGTACATGGTAGCTGCGTGATCATGGCATGATCAGCCACGTGAGCAGTGCATGATAGCCACGTGATCAGTGCATGATCAGTCACGTGATCAGTGCATGATCAGTCACGTGATCAGTGCATGATCAGCCACGTGATCAGTGCATGATCAGCCACGTGATCAGTGCATGATCAGTCGTGATCAGTGCATGATCAGTCACGTGATCAGTGCATGGTAGCTACGTGATCAGTGCATGATCAGCCACGTGATCAGTGCATGATAGCCACGTGATCAGTGCATGATCAGCCACGTGATCAGTGCATGATCAGTCACGTGATCAGTGCATGATCAGCCACGTGATCAGTGCATGATAGCCACGTGATCAGTGCATGATCAGCCACGTGATCAGTGCATGATAGCCACGTGATCAGTGCATGATCAGTCACGTGATCAGTGCATGATCAGTCACGTGATCAGTGCATGATCAGCCACGTGATCAGTGCATGATCAGTCACGTGACCAGTGCATGATAGCTACGTGATCAGTGCATGACAGCCACGTGATCAGTGCATGATAGCCACGTGATCAGTGCATGAGTTACGTGAGCAGTGTATGATCAGCCACGTGATCAGTGCATGATGAGCCACGTGATCAGTGCATGATCAATTACGTGATCAGTGCATGATCAGTCACGTGACCAGTAGATGGTTGCTACGTGATCGTTGCATGATCAGCCACGTGAGCAGTGCATGATAGCCACGTGATCAGTGCATGATCAGTCA
Organism: Bos javanicus; assembly: GCF_032452875.1. Taxonomy (NCBI): domain Eukaryota; kingdom Metazoa; phylum Chordata; class Mammalia; order Artiodactyla; family Bovidae; genus Bos; species Bos javanicus. Next base: position 876,663 of record NW_026893618.1, read on the forward strand.
CGTGATCAGTGCATGATCAGTCACGTGATCAGTGCATGATCATTTACGTGATCAGTGCATGATCAGTCACGTGACCAGTATATGGTTGCTACGTGATCATTCCATGACAGCCACGTGAGCAGTGCATGATAGCCACGTGATGTGTGCATGAGTTACGTGAGCAGTGTATGATCAGCCACGTGATCAGTGCATGAGTGCCACGTGATCAGTGCATGATATGTCACGTGACAGTGTGTGATCAGCCACGTGATCAGTGCATGATAGCCACGTGATCAGTGCATGATCAGTTACGTGATCAGTGTATGATCAGCCACGTGATCAGTGCATGATCAGTCACGTGATCAGTGTATGATCAGCCACGTGATCAGTGCATGCTCAGTCACGTGATCTGGGCCTGCTGAGCTGCGTGATTACTGTCTGCTCATCTGCTTGACAATTGCCAGCTGAGCTGCACGATTCCTGCCTGCTCAGCTGCTTGATTATTGCCAGCTGAGCAGCATGATTCCTCACACCTGAGTTCCATGATTATTGCCTGCTGACTGTTTGATTCGTGCCTACTCAGCTCTTTGTTTATTGCCTCCAGAGGCACATGATCAGTGTATGATAGCAAACATGATCAGCGCATGATCAGTCACATGATCAGCGCCATTAAGTCACGTGATCACTACATGATAGTCATGTGATCAGTCCATGCTCAGTCACGGTATCAGTGCATGATCAGCCACGTGATCAGTGCATGATCTGTCACAAGATTAGTGTATGATCATCCACGTGATCAGTGCATGGGCAGTCATGTGATCAGTGCATGATATAGACGTGATCAGTGCATGATCAGTCTCGTGATCAGTGCATGATAGCCACGTGATCAGTGCATGATCAGTCACCTGATGGGTGTATGATCATTCACGTGACCTGTACATGGTAGCTACATGATCATTGCATGATCAGCCACGTGAGTAGTGCATGATAGCCACGTGATCAGTGCATGATCAGTCACGTGATCAGTGCATGATCAGTCATGTGAACAGTACATGGTAGCTGCGTGATCATGGCATGATCAGCCACGTGATCAGTGCATGATAGCCACGTGATCAGTGCATGATCAGTCACGTGATCAGTGCATGATCAGTCACGTGATCAGTGCATGATCAGCCACGTGATCAGTGCATGATCAGCCACGTGATCAGTGCATGATCAGTCACGTGCTCAGTGTATGATAAGCCACGTGATCAGTGCATGATAGCCACGTGATCAGTGCATGATAGCCACGTGATCAGTGCATGATCAGTCATGTGATACATGTGTGATCAGCCACATGATCAGTGCATGATATCCACGTGATCAGTGCATGACAGCCACGTGATCAGTGCATGAGAGCCACGGGATCAGTGCATGATCAGTCACGTGATACATGTGTGATCAGCCACGTGATCAGTGCATGATGAGCCACGTGATCAGTGCAGGATCAATTACGTGATCAGTGCATGATCAGTCACGTGACCAGTACATGGTTGCTACGTGATCGTTGCATGATCAGCCACGTGAGCAGAGCATGATAGCCACGTGGTCAGTGCATGATCAGTCACGTGATCAGTACATGATCAGTCACGTGAACAGTGCATGATCATTTACGTGATCTTTGCATGATCAGTCACGTTACCAGTATATGGTTGCTACGTGATCATTCCATGACGAGCCACGTGAGCAGTGCATGATAGCCACGTGATGTGTGCATGAGTTATGTGAGCAGAGTATGATCAGCCACGTGATCAGTGCATGAGTGCCACGTGATCAGTGCATGATATGTCACGTGACAGGTGTGTGATCAGCCACGTGAACAGTGCATGTTCAGCCACGTGATCAGTGCATGATAGCCACGTGATCAGTGCATGATCAGTTAAGTGAGCAGTGTATGATCAGCCACGTGATCAGTGCATGGTCAGACACGTGAACAGTGTATGATCAGCCACGTGATCAGTGCAGGCTCAGTCACGTGATCTGGGCCTGCTGAGCTGCGTGATTACTGTCTGCTCATCTGCTTGACAATTGCCAGCTGAGCTGCACGATTCCTGCCTGCTCAGCTGCTTCATTATTGCCAGCTGAGCAGCATGATTCCTCACACCTGTGTTCCATGATTATTGCCTGCTGACTGTTTGATTCGTGCCTACTCAGCTCTTTGTTTATTGCCTCCAGAGGCACATGATCAGTGTATGAAAGCAAACATGATCAGCGCATGATCAGTCACATGATCAGCGCCATTAAGTCACGTGATCACTACATGATAGTCATGTGATCAGTCCATGCTCAGTCACGGTATCAGTGCATGATCAGCCACGTGATCAGTGCATGATCTGTCACAAGATTAGTGTATGATCATCCACGTGATCAGTGCACGGGCAGTCATGTGATCAGTGTATGATATAGACGTGAACAGTGCATGATCAGTCTCGTGATCAGTGCATGATAGCCACGTGATCAGTGCATGATCAGTCACCTGATGGGTGTATGATCATTCACGTGACCTGTACATGGTAGCTACATGATCATTGCATGATCAGCCACGTGAGTAGTTCATGATAGCCACGTGATCACTGCATGATCAGTCACGTGATCAGTGCATGCTCAGTCATGTGACCAGTACATGGTAGCTGCGTGATCATGGCATGATCAGCCACGTGAGCAGTGCATGATAGCCACGTGATCAGTGCATGATCAGTCACGTGATCAGTGCATGATCAGTTATGTGATCAGTGTATGATCAGCCACGTGATCAGTGCATGATCAGCCACATGATCAGTGCATGATCAATTACGTGCTCAGTGCATGATCAGTCACGTGACCAGTACATGGTAGCTACGTGATCATAGCCTGATCAGCCACGTGATCAGTGCATGATAGCCACGTGATCAGTGCATGATAGCCACGTGATCAGTGCATGATCAGTCATGTGATACGTGTGTGATCAGCCACATGATCAGTGCATGATATCCACGTGATCAGTGCATGACAGCCACGTGATCAGTGCATGAGAGCCACGGGATCAGTGCAGGATCAATAACGTGATCAGTGCATGATCAGTCACGTGAACAGTGCATGATCATTTACGTGATCTTTGCATGATCAGTCACGGTACCAGTATATGGTTGCTACGTGATCATTCCATGACGAGCCACGTGAGCAGTGCATGATAGCCACGTGATGTGTGCATGAGTTACGTGAGCAGAGTATGATCAGCCACGTGATCAGTGCATGATGAGCCACGTGATCAGTGCAGGATCAATTACGTGATCAGTGCATGATCAGTCACGTGACCAGTAGATGGTTGCTACGTGATCGTTGCATGATCAGCCACGTGAGCAGAGCATGATAGCCACGTGGTCAGTGCATGATCAGTCACGTGATCAGTACATGATCAGTCACGTGAACAGTGCATGATCATTTACGTGATCTTTGCATGATCAGTCACGTTACCAGTATATGGTTGCTACGTGATCATTCCATGACGAGCCACGTGAGCAGTGCATGATAGCCACGTGATGTGTGCATGAGTTACGTGAGCAGAGTATGATCAGCCACGTGATCAGTGCATGAGTGCCACGTGATCAGTGCATGATATGTCACGTGACAGGTGTGTGATCAGCCACGTGAACAGTGCATGTTCAGCCACGTGATCAGTGCATGATAGCCACGTGATCAGTGCATGATCAGTTACGTGAGCAGTGTATGATCAGCCACGTGATCAGTGCATGGTCAGACACGTGAACAGTGTATGATCAGCCACGTGATCAGTGCATGATATCCAAGTGATCAGTACATGATCATCACGTGATCAGTGTATGATCAGCCACGTGAACAGTGCATGCTCAGTCACGTGATCTGGGCCTGCTGAGCTGCGTGATTCCTGTCTGCTCATCTGCTTGACAATTGCCAGCTGAGCTGCACGATTCCTGCCTGTCATCTGCTTGACAATTGCCAGCTGTGCTGCGTAATTCCTGCCTGCTCAGCTGCTTGATTATTGCCAGCTGAGCAGCATGATTCCTCACACCTGTGTTCCATGATTATTGCCTGCTGACTGTTTGATTTGTGCCTACTCAGCTCTTTGTTTATTGCCTCCAGAGGCACATGATCAGTGTATGATAGCAAACATGATCAGCGCATGATCAGTCACATGATCAGCGCCATTAAGTCACGTGATCACTACATGATAGTCATGTGATCAGTCCATGCTCAGTCACGGTATCAGTGCATGATCAGCCACGTGATCAGTGCATGATCTGTCACAAGATTAGTGTATGATCATCCACGTGATCAGTGCACGGGCAGTCATGTGATCAGTGCATGATATAGACGTGAACAGTGCATGATCAGTCTCGTGATCAGTGCATGATAGCCACGTGATCAGTGCATGATCAGTCACCTGATGGGTGTATGATCATTCACGTGACCTGTACATGGTAGCTACATGATCATTGCATGATCAGCCACGTGAGTAGTTCATGATAGCCACGTGATCACTGCATGATCAGTCACGTGATCAGTGCATGATCAGTCATGTGACCAGTACATGGTAGCTGCGTGATCATGGCATGATCAGCCACGTGAGCAGTGCATGATAGCCACGTGATCAGTGCATGATCAGACACGAGATCAGTGCATGATCAGTCACGTGATCAGTGCATGATCAGCCACGTGATCAGTGCATGACCAGGCACGTGATCAGTGTATGTCCAGCCAAGTGATCAGTGCATGATAGCCACGTGATCAGTGCATGATCAGTCACGTGATCAGTGCATGATCAGTTATGTGATCAGTGTATGATCAGCCACGTGATCAGTGCATGATCAGCCACATGATCAGTGCATGATCAATTACGTGCTCAGTGCATGATCAGTCACGTGACCAGTACATGGTAGCTACGTGATCATTGCCTGATCAGCCACGTGATCAGTGCATGATAGCCACGTGATCAGTGCATGATAGCCACGTGATCAGTGCATGATCAGTCATGTGATACGTGTGTGATCAGCCACATGATCAGTGCATGATATCCACGTGATCAGTGCATGACAGCCACGTGATCAGTGCATGAGAGCCACGGGATCAGTGCAGGATCAATTACGTGATCAGTGCATGATCAGTCACGTGATACATATGTGATCAGCCACGTGATCAGTGCATGATGAGCCACGTGATCAGTGCAGGATCAGTTACGTGATCAGTGCATGATCTGTCTCGTGACCAGTACATGGTTGCTACGTGATCGTTGCATGATCAGCCACGTGAGCAGAGCATGGTAGCCACGTGGTCAGTGCATGATCAGTCACGTGATCAGTACATGATCAGTCACGTGAACAGTGCATGATCATTTACGTGATCTTTGCATGATCAGTCACGTTACCAGTATATGGTTGCTACGTGATCATTCCATGACGAGCCACGTGAGCAGTGCATGATAGCCACGTGATGTGTGCATGAGTTACGTGAGCAGAGTATGATCAGCCACGTGATCAGTGCATGAGTGCCACGTGATCAGTGCATGATATGTCACGTGACACGTGTGTGATCAGCCACGTGAACAGTGCATGTTCAGCCACGTGATCAGTGCATGATAGCCACGTGATCAGTGCATGATCAGTTACGTGAGCAGTGTATGATCAGCCACGTGATCAGTGCATGAGTGCCACGTGATCAGTGCATGATATGTCACGTGACAGGTGTGTGATCAGCCACGTGAACAGTGCATGTTCAGCCACGTGATCAGTGCATGATCAGTTACGTGAGCAGATTATGATCAGCCACGTGATCAGTGCTTGAGTGCCACGTGATCAGTGCATGATATGTCACGTGACAGGTGTGTGATCAGCCACGTGAACAGTGCATGTTCAGCCACGTGATCAGTGCATGATAGCCACGTGATCAGTGCATGATCAGTTACGTGAGCAGTGCATGATCAGCCACGTGATCAGTGCATGGTCAGACACGTGAACAGTGTATGATCAGCCACGTGATCAGTGCATGATATCCAAGTGATCAGTGCATGATCATCACGTGATCAGTGTATGATCAGCCACGTGAACAGTGCATGCTCAGTCACGTGATCTGGGCCTGCTGAGCTGCGTGATTACTGTCTGCTCATCTGCTTGACAATTGCCAGCTGAGCTGCACGATTCCTGCCTGTCATCTGCTTGACAATTGCCAGCTGAGCAGCATGATTCTTCACAGCTGAGTTCCATGATTATTGCCTGCTGACTGTTTGATTCGTGCCTACTCAGCTCTTTGTTTATTGCCTCCAGAGGCACATGATCAGTGTATGATAGCAAACATGATCAGCGCATGATCAGTCACATGATCAGTGCCATTAAGTCACGTGATCACTACATGATAGTCATGTGATCAGTCCATGCTCAGTCACGGTATCAGTGCATGATCAGCCACGTGATCAGTGCATGATCTGTCACAAGATTAGTGTATGATCATCCACGTGATCAGTGCACGGGTAGTCATGGGATCAGTGCATGATATAGACGTGAACAGTGCTTGATCAGTCTCGTGATCAGTGCATGATAGCCACATGGTCAGTGCATGATCAGTCACGTGATCAGTACATGATCAGTCACGTGAACAGTGCATGATCATTTACGTGATCTTTGCATGATCAGTCACGTTACCAGTATATGGTTGCTACGTGATCATTCCATGACGAGCCACGTGAGCAGTGCATGATAGCCACGTGATGTGTGCATGAGTTACGTGAGCAGAGTATGATCAGCCACGTGATCAGTGCATGAGTGCCACGTGATCAGTGCATGATATGTCACGTGACAGGTGTGTGATCAGCCACGTGAACAGTGCATGTTCAGCCACGTGATCAGTGCATGATAGCCACGTGATCAGTGCATGATCAGTTACGTGAGCAGTGTATGATCAGCCACGTGATCAGTGCATGGTCAGACACGTGAACAGTGTATGATCAGCCACGTGATCAGTGCATGATATCCAAGTGATCAGTGCATGATCATCACGTGATCAGTGTATGATCAGCCACGTGAACAGTGCATGCTCAGTCACGTGATCTGGGCCTGCTGAGCTGCGTGATTACTGTCTGCTCATCTGCTTGACAATTGCCAGCTGAGCTCCACGATTCCTGCCTGTCATCTGCTTGACAATTGCCAGCTGTGCTGCGTAATTCCTGCCTGCTCAGCTGCTTGATTATTGCCAGCTGAGCAGCATGATTCTTCACACCTGAGTTCCATGATTATTGCCTGCTGACTGTTTGATTCGTGCCTACTCAGCTCTTTGTTTATTGCCTCCAGAGGCACATGATCAGTGTATGATAGCAAACATGATCAGCGCATGATCAGTCACATGATCAGCGCCATTAAGTCACGTGATCACTGCATGATAGTCATGTGATCAGTCCATGCTCAGTCACGGTATCAGTGCATGATCAGCCACGTGATCAGTGCATGATCTGTCACAAGATTAGTGTATGACCATCCACGTGATCAGTGCACGGGCAGTCATGTGATCAGTGCATGATATAGACGTGAACAGTGCATGATCAGTGTCGTGATCAGTGCATGATAGCCACGTGATCAGTGCATGATCAGTCACCTGATGGGTGTATGATCATTCACGTGACCTGTACATGGTAGCTACATGATCATTGCATGATCAGCCACGTGAGTAGTTCATGATAGCCACGTGATCACTGCATGATCAGTCACGTGATCAGTGCATGGTCAGTCACGTGATCAGTGCATGATCATCCACGTGATCAGTGCATGTGGAGTCATGTAGTCAATGCATGATAGCGCCGTGATCATTGCACGATCAGTCCCATGATGAGTGTATGATCAGCCAAGTGATCAGTGCAAGATAGCTACGTGATCAGTGCATGATCAGTCACATGATCACTGCATGATCAGTCACGTGATAGGTGTGTGATCAGCCATGTGAACAGTGCATGCTCAGTCACGTAATCAGGGCCTGCTGAGCTGCGTGATTACTGTCTGCTCATCTGCTTGACAATTTTCAGCTGAGCTGCACGATTCCTGCCTGTCATCTCCTTGACAATTGCCACCTGTGCCGCATAATTCCTGCCTGCTCATCTACTTGATTATTGCCAGCTGAGCAGCATGATTTCTCAGAGCTGAGTTCCATGATTATAGCCTGCTGACTGATTCCTGCTTACTCAGCTCTATATTCATTGCCTCCAGAGGCACATGATCAGTGTGTGACACCAAACATGATCAGCCCATGATCAGTCATATGATCAATGCATGATAAGCCAGGTGAGCAGTGCATGATCAATTATGTGATCAGTGCATGATCAGTCAAGTGACCAGTACATGGTAGCTGTGTGATCATTGCATGATCAGCCACGTGAGCAGTGCATGATCAGTCACGTGATCAGTGCATGATCAGTCACGTGATACGTGTGTGACCAGCCACGTGATCAGTGCATGATACCACGTGATCAGTGCAGGATAGCCACGTGATCACTTCATGATTATTCACGTGATCTGTACATGACCAGTCACGTGATACGCGTGTGATCAGCCAACTAATCAGTGCGTGATGAGCCATGTGATCAGTGTAGGATCAATTACTTGATCAGTGCATGATCAGTCACGTGACCAGTACATGGTAGCTACGTGATCATTGCGTGATCAGCCACGTGATCAGTGCATGATAGCCACGTGATCAGTGCATGATAGCCACGTGATCAATGCATGATCAGTCAGGTGATCAATGCATGATCAGTCAGGTGATCAATGCATGATATGTCACGTGACAGGTGTGTGATCAGCCACGTGAACAGTGCATGTTCAGCCACGTGATCAGTGCATGATAGACACGTGATCAGTGCATGATCAGTTACGTGAGCAGTGTATGATCAGCCACGTGATCAGTGCATGGTCAGACACGTGAACAGTGTATGATCAGCCACGTGATCAGTGCATGATATCCAAGTGATCAGTGCATGATCATCACGTGATCAGTGTATGATCAGCCACGTGAACAGTGCATGCTCAGTCACGTGATCAGGGCCTGCTGAGCTGCGTGATTACTGTCTGCTCATCTGCTTGACAATTGCCAGCTGAGCTGCACGATTCCTTCCTGTCATCTGCTTGACAATTGCCAGCTGTGCTGCGTAATTCCTGCCTGCTCAGCTGCTTGATTGTTGCCAGCTGAGCAGCATGATTCCTCACAGCTGAGTTCCATGATTATTGCCTGCTGACTGTTTGATTCGTGCCTACTCAGCTCTTTGTTTATTGCCTCCAGAGGCACATGATCAGTGTATGATAGCAAACATGATCAGTGCATGATCAGTCACATGATCAGAGCCATTAAGTCACGTGATCACTACATGATAGTCATGTGATCAGTCCATGCTCAGTCACGGTATCAGTGCATGATCAGCCACGTGATCAGTGCATGATCAGCCAGGTGATCAGTTCATGATAGCTATGTGATCAGTTCATGATTTGTCACGTGATCTGTGCATGACCAGGCAGGTGATCATTGTATGATCAGCCATGTGAACAGTGCATGATAGCCACGTGATCAGTGCATGATCCATCACCTGATGGGTGTATGATCATTCACGTGACCTGTACATGGTAGCTACATGATCATTGCATGATCAGCCACGTGAGTAGTGCATGATAGCCACGTGATCAGTGCATGATCAGTCACGTGTTCAGTGCATGATCAGTCATGTAATGTGTGCATGACCTGGCACGTGATCAGTGTATGACCAGCCAAGTGATCAGTGCATGATAGCCACGAGATCAGTGCATGATCAGTCACGTGATCAATGCATGATCAGTCACGTGATCAGTGGATGATCAGCCAGGTGATCAGTGCATGATCAGTCACATGATCAGTGCATGATATCCAAGTGATCAGTGCATGATCATCACGTGATCAGTGTATGATCAGCCACGTGAACAGTGCATGCTCAGTCACGTGATCTGGGCCTGCTGAGCTGCGTGATTACTGTCTGCTCATCTGCTTGACAATTGCCAGCTGAGCTGCACGATTCCTTCCTGTCATCTGCTTGACAATAGCCAGCTGTGCTGCGTAATTCCTGCCTGCTCAGCTGCTTGATTGTTGCCAGCTGAGCAGCATGATTCCTCACAGCTGAGTTCCATGATTATTGCCTGCTGACTGTTTGATTCGTGCCTACTCAGCTCATTGTTTATTGCCTCCAGAGGCACATGATCAGTGTATGATAGCAAACATGATCAGTGCATGATCAGTCACATGATCAGAGCCATTAAGTCACGTGATCACTACATGATAGTCATGTGATCAGTCCATGCTCAGTCACGGTATCAGTGCATGATCAGCCACGTGATCAGTGCATGATCAGCCAGGTGATCAGTTCATGATAGCTATGTGATCAGTTCATGATTTGTCACGTGATCTGTGCATGACCAGGCAGGTGATCATTGTATGATCAGCCATGTGAACAGTGCATGATAGCCACGTGATCAGTGCATGATCCATCACCTGATGGGTGTATGATCATTCACGTGACCTGTACATGGTAGCTACATGATCATTGCATGATCAGCCACGTGAGTAGTGCTTGATAGCCACGTGATCAGTGCATGATCAGTCACGTGTTCAGTGCATGATCAGTCATGTAATGTGTGCATGACCTGGCACGTGATCAGTGTATGACCAGCCAAGTGATCAGTGCATGATAGCCACGAGATCAGTGCATGATCAGTCACGTGATCAATGCATGATCAGTCACGTGATCAGTGGATGATCAGCCAGGTGATCAGTGCATGATCAGTCACATGATCAGTGCATGATATCCAAGTGATCAGTGCATGATCATCACGTGATCAGTGTATGATCAGCCACGTGAACAGTGCATGCTCAGTCACGTGATCTGGGCCTGCTGAGCTGCGTGATTACTGTCTGCTCATCTGCTTGACAATTGCCAGCTGAGCTGCACGATTCCTTCCTGTCATCTGCTTGACAATAGCCAGCTGTGCTGCGTAATTCCTGCCTGCTCAGCTGCTTGATTGTTGCCAGCTGAGCAGCATGATTCCTCACAGCTGAGTTCCATGATTATTGCCTGCTGACTGTTTGATTCGTGCCTACTCAGCTCATTGTTTATTGCCTCCAGAGGCACATGATCAGTGTATGATAGCAAACATGATCAGTGCATGATCAGTCACATGATCAGAGCCATTAAGTCACGTGATCACTACATGATAGTCATGTGATCAGTCCATGCTCAGTCACGGTATCAGTGCATGATCAGCCACGTGATCAGTGCATGATCAGCCAGGTGATCAGTTCATGATAGCTATGTGATCAGTTCATGATTTGTCACGTGATCTGTGCATGACAAGGCAGGTGATCAGTGTATGATCAGCCACGTTATCAGTGCATGATCCATCACCTGATGGGTGTATGATCAGTCACCTGACCGGTACATGGTAGCTACATGATCATTGCATGATCAGCCACGTGAGTAGTGCATGATAGCCACGTGATCAGTGCATGATCAGTCACGTGATCAGTGCATGATCAGTCACGTGATCAGTGCATGATCAGCCACGTGATCAGTGCATGATCAGCCACATGATCAGTGCATGATCAATTATGTGATCAGTGCATGATCAGTCACGTGACCAGTATATGGTAGCTAGGTGATCATTGCATGATCAGCCACATAAGCCGTGCATGATAGCCACGAGATCAGTGCATGATCAGTCACGTGATCAGTGCATGATCACTCACGTTAACAGTGCATGATAAGTCACCTGATCAGTGCATGATCAATTACGTGATCAGTGCATGATCACTCACGTGACCAGTACATGGTAGCTACGTGATCATTGCATGAACAGCCACGTGAGCAGTGCATGATAGCCACGTGATCAGTGCATGATCTGTCGCATGATCAGTGTATGATCATCCGGGTGATCAGTGCATGGGCAGTCATGTGATCAGTGTATGATATTGACGTGATCAGTGCATGATCAGTCTCGTTATCAGTGTATGATCAACCACGTGATCAGTGCACGATAGCCAGGTAATGAGTGCACGATAGCCAGATGATCAGTGCATTATCAGTCACGTGATCAGAGTATGATCAGCCAAGTAATAAGTGCATGATAGCCAACTGATCAGTGGATGATCAGTCACGTGATCAGTGCATGGTCAGTCACGTGATCATTGCATGATCAGCCACGTCATCAGTGCTGATCAATTACGTGATCAGTGGATGATCAGTCACGTGATCAGTACATGATCAGTCATGTGAACAGTGCATGATCAGTCATGTGATCAGTGTATGACCAGCCAAGTGATCAGTGCATGATAGCCACGTGATCAGTGCATGATCAGTCATGTGAACAGTGCATGATCAGACATGTGATCAGTGTATGACCAGCCAAGTGATCAGTGCATGATAGCCACGTGATCAGTGCATGATCAGTCATGTGAACAGTGCATGATCAGTCATGTGATCAGTGTATAACCAGCCAAGTGATCAGTGCATGATAGCCACGTGATCAGTGCATGATCAGTCACGTGATCAGTGCATGATCAGTCACGTGATCAGTGCATGATCAGCCAAATTATAAGTGCATGATCAGTCACGTGATCAGTGCATGATCAGTCACGTGAATAGTGCGTGATCATTTACGTGATCTGTGCATGATCGGTCATGTGACCAGTATATGGTAGCTCCGTGATCATTCCATGACGAGCCACGTGAGCAGTGCATGATAGAAACGTGATGTGTGCATGATGAGTTACGTGAGCAGAGTATGATCAGCCACGTGATCAGTGCATGAGTGCCACGTGATCAGTGCATGTTATGTCACGTGACAGGTGTGTGATCAGCCACGTGAACAGTGCATGTTCAACCACGTGATCAGTGCATGATAGCCACGTGATCAGTGCATGATCAGTTACGTGAGCAGTGTATGATCAGCCACGTGAGCAGTGCATGGTCAGACACGTGAACAGTGTATGATCAGCCACGTGATCAGTGCATGATATCCAAGTGATCAGTGCATGATGAATCACGTGATCAGTGTATGATCAGCCACGTGAACAGTGCATGCTCAGTCACGTGATCAGGGCCTGCTGAGCTGCGTGATTACTGTCTGCTCATCTGCTTGACAATTGCCAGCTGATCTGCACGATTCCTTCCTGTCATCTGCTTGACAATTGCCAGCTGTGCTGCGTAATTCCTGCCTGCTCAGCTGCTTGATTGTTGCCAGCTGAGCAGCATGATTCCTCACAGCTGAGTTCCATGATTATTGCCTGCTGACTGTTTGATTCGTGCCTACTCAGCTCTTTGTTTATTGCCTCCAGAGGCACATGATCAGTGTATGATAGCAAACATGATCAGTGCATGATCAGTCACATGATCAGAGCCATTAAGTCACGTGATCACTACATGATAGTCATGTGATCAGTCCATGCTCAGTCACGGTATCAGTGCATGATCAGCCACGTGATCAGTGCATGATCAGCCAGGTGATCAGTTCATGATAGCTATGTGATAAGTTCATGATTTGTCACGTGATCTGTGTATGACCAGGCAGGTGATCAGTGTATGATCAGCCACGTTATCAGTGCATGATCCGTCACCTAATGAGTGTATGATCAGTCACCTGACCGGTACATGGTAGCTACATGATCATTGCATGATCAGCCACGTGAGTAGTGCATGATAGCCACGTGATCAGTGCATGATCAGTCACGTGATCAGTGCATGATCAGTCACGTGATCAGTGGATGATCAGCCACGTGATCAGTGCATGATGAGCCACATGATCAGTGCATGATCAATTACGTCATCAGTGCATGATCAGTCACTTGACCAGTATATGGTAGCTAGGTGATCATTGCATGATCAGGCACATAAGCCGTGCATGATAGCCACGAGATCAGTGCATGATCAGTCACGTGATCAGTGCATGATCACTCACGTTAACAGTGCATGATAAGTCACCTGACCAGTGCATGATCAATTACGTGATCAGTGCATGATCACTCACGTGACCAGTTCATGGTAGCTACGTGATCATTGCATGAACAGCCGCGTGAGCAGTGCATGATAGCCACGTGATCAGTGCATGATCTGTCGCATGATCAGTGTATGATCATCCGGGTGATCAGTGCATGGGCAGTCATGTGATCAGTGCATGATATAGACGTGATCAGTGCATGATCAGTCTCGTGATCAGTGTATGATCAACCACATGATCAGTGCACGATAGCCAGGTAATGAGTGCACGATAGCCAGATGATCAGTGCATTATCAGTCACGTGATTAGTGTATGATCAGCCAAGTAATAAGTGCATGATAGCCAACTGATCAGTGGATGATCAGTCACGTGATCAGTGCATGGTCAGTCACGTGATCATTGCATGATCAGCCACGTGATCAGAGCATGATCAAATACGTGATCAGTGGATGATCAGTTACGTGATCAGTACATGATCAGTCACGTGAACAGTGCATGATCAGTCATGTGATCAGTGTATGACCAGCCAAGTGATCAGTGCATGATCAGCCAAATTATAAGTGCATGATCAATTACGTGATCAGTGCATGATCAGCCACGTGATCAGTGCATGATCAGCCACGTGATCAGTGCATGATCAGCCAAATTATAAGTGCATGATCAATTACGTGATCAGTGCATGATCAGCCACGTGATCAGTGCATGATAGCAACGTGATCAGTGCATGATCAGTTACGTGAGCAGTGTATGATCAGCCACGTGAGCAGTGCATGGTCAGACACGTGAACAGTGTATGATCTGCCACGTGATCAGTGCATGATAGCCACGTGATCAGTGCATGATCAGTCACGTGATCACTACATGATCAGTCACGTGAACAGTGCATGATCAGTTACGTGATCTGTGCATGATCAGTCACGTGACCAGTATATGGTAGCTATGTGATCATTCCATGACGAGCCACGTGAGCAGTGCATGACAGTCACGTGATCAGTGCATGAGAGCCATGTGATCAGTGCATGATCAGTCACGTGATACATGTGTGATCAGCCACGTGATCAGTGCATGATGAGCCACGTGATCAGTGCAGGATCAATTACGTGATCAGTGCATGATCATTCACGTGACCTGTACATGGTAGCTACATGATCATTGCATGATCAGCCACGTGAGTAGTTCATGATAGCCACGTTATCACTTCATGATCAGTCACGTGATCAGTGCATGATCAGTCATGTGACAAGTACATGGTAGCTGCGTGATCATGGCATGATCAGCCACGTGAGCAGTGCATGATAGCCACGTGACCAGTGCATGATCAGACACGAGATCAGTGCATGATCAGTCACGTGATCAGTGCATGATCAGCCACGTGATCAGTGCATGACCAGGCACGTGATCAGTGTATGTCCAGCCAAGTGATCAGTGCATGATAGCCACGTGATCAGTGCATGATCAGTCACGTGATCAGTGCATGATCAGTTATGTGATCAGTGTATGATCAGCCACGTGATCAGTGCATGATCAGCCACATGATCAGTGCATGATCAATTACGTGATCAGTGCATGATCAGTCACGTGACCAGTACATGGTAGCTACGTGATCATTGCCTGATCAGCCACATGATCAGTGCATGATAGCCCCGTGATCAGTGCATGATAGCCACGTGATCAGTGCATGATCAGTCATGTGATACGTGTGTGATCAGCCACGTGATCAGTGCATGATATCCACGTGATCAGTGCATGACAGCCACGTGATCAGTGCATGAGAGCCACGGGATCAGTGCATGATCAGTCACGTGATACATGTGTGATCAGCCACGTGATCAGTGCATGATGAGCCACGTGATCAGTGCAGGATCAATTACGTGATCAGTGCATGATCAGTCACGTGACCAGTACATGGTTGCTACGTGATCGTTGCATGATCAGCCACGTGAGCAGAGCATGATAGCCACGTGGTCAGTGCATGATCAGTCACGTGGTCAGTACATGATCAGTCACGTGAACAGTGCATGATCATTTACGTGATCTTTGCATGATCAGTCACGTTACCAGTATATGGTTGCTACGTAATCATTCCATGACGAGCCACGTTAGCAGTGCATGATAGACACGTGATGTGTGCATGAGTTACGTGAGCAGAGTATGATCAGCCACGTGACCAGTGCATGAGTGCCACGTGATCAGTGCATGATATGTCACCTGATAGGTGTGTGATCAGCCACGTGAACAGTGCATGTTCAGCCACGTGATCAGTGCATGATAGCCACGTGATCAGTGCATGATCAGTTACGTGAGCAGTGCATGATCAGCCACGTGATCAGTGCATGGTCAGACACGTGAACAGTGTATGATCAGCCACGTGATCAGTGCATGATATCCACGTGATCAGTGCATGACAGCCACGTGATCAGTGCATGAGAGCCACGGGATCAGTGCATGATCAGTCACGTGATACATGTGTGATCAGCCACGTGATCAGTGCATGATGAGCCACGTGATCAGTGCAGGATCAATTACGTGATCAGTGCATGATCAGTCACGTGACCAGTAGATGGTTGCTACGTGATCGTTGCATGATCAGCCACGTGAGCAGAGCATGATAGCCACGTGGTCAGTGCATGATCAGTCACGTGATCAGTAC
Source organism: Bos javanicus (assembly GCF_032452875.1). Taxonomy (NCBI): domain Eukaryota; kingdom Metazoa; phylum Chordata; class Mammalia; order Artiodactyla; family Bovidae; genus Bos; species Bos javanicus. The sequence goes on from NW_026893618.1 coordinate 893,331, forward strand.
ATGATCAGTCACGTGAACAGTGCATGATCATTTACGTGATCTTTGCATGATCAGTCACGTTACCAGAATATGGTTGCTACGTGATCATTCCATGACGAGCCACGTGAGCAGTGCATGATAGCCACGTGATGTGTGCATGAGTTACGTGAGCAGAGTATGATCAGCCACGTGATCAGTGCATGAGTGCCACGTGATCAGTGCATGATATGTCACGTGACAGGTGTGTGATCAGCCACGTGAACAGTGCATGTTCAGCCACGTGATCAGTGCATGATAGCCACGTGATCAGTGCATGATCAGTTACGTGAGCAGTGTATGATCAGCCACGTGATCAGTGCATGGTCAGACACGTGAACAGTGTATGATCAGCCACGTGATCAGTGCATGCTCAGTCACGTGATCTGGGCCTGCTGAGCTGCGTGATTACTGTCTGCTCATCTGCTTGACAATTGCCAGCTGAGCTGCACGATTCCTGCCTGCTCAGCTGCTTCATTATTGCCAGCTGAGCAGCATGATTCCTCACACCTGTGTTCCATGATTATTGCCTGCTGACTGTTTGATTCGTGCCTACTCAGCTCTTTGTTTATTGCCTCCAGAGGCACATGATCAGTGTATGATAGCAAACATGATCAGCGCATGATCAGTCACATGATCAGCGCCATTAAGTCACGTGATCACTACATGATAGTCATGTGATCAGTCCATGCTCAGTCACGGTATCAGTGCATGATCAGCCACGTGATCAGTGCATGATCTGTCACAAGATTAGTGTATGATCATCCACGTGATCAGTGCACGGGCAGTCATGTGATCAGTGTATGATATAGACGTGAACAGTGCATGATCAGTCTCGTGATCAGTGCATGATAGCCACGTGATCAGTGCATGATCAGTCACCTGATGGGTGTATGATCATTCACGTGACCTGTACATGGTAGCTACATGATCATTGCATGATCAGCCACGTGAGTAGTTCATGATAGCCACGTGATCACTGCATGATCAGTCACGTGATCAGTGCATGCTCAGTCATGTGACCAGTACATGGTAGCTGCGTGATCATGGCATGATCAGCCACGTGATCAGTGCATGATAGCCACGTGATCAGTGCATGATCAGTCACGTGATCAGTGCATGATCAGTCACGTGATCAGTGCATGATCAGCCACGTGATCAGTGCATGATCAGCCACGTGATCAGTGCATGATCAATCACGTGATCAGTGCATGATCAGTCACGTGATCAGTGCATGGTAGCTACGTGATCAGTGCATGATCAGCCACGTGATCAGTGCATGATAGCCACGTGATCAGTGCATGATCAGCCACGTGATCAGTGCATGATCAGTCACGTGATCAGTGCATGATCAGCCACGTGATCAGTGCATGATAGCCACGTGATCAGTGCATGATCAGCCACGTGATCAGTGCATGATAGCCACGTGATCAGTGCATGATCAGTCACGTGATCAGTGCATGATCAGTCACGTGATCAGTGCATGATCAGCCACGTGATCAGTGCATGATCAGTCACGTGATCAGTGCATGATAGCCACGTGATCAGTGCATGACAGCCACGTGATCAGTGCATGATAGCCACGTGATCAGTGCATGAGTCACGTGATCAGTGTATGATCAGCCACGTGATCAGTGCATGATGAGCCACGTGATCAGTGCAGGATCAATTACGTGATCAGTGCATGATCAGTCACGTGACCAGTACATGGTTGCTACGTGATCGTTGCATGATCAGCCACGTGAGCAGAGCATGATAGCCACGTGATCAGTGCATGATCAGTCACGTGATCAGTACATGATCAGTCACGTGAACAGTGCATGATCATTTACGTGATCTGTGCATGATCAGTCACGTGACCAGTATATGGTTGCTACGTGATCATTCCATGACGAGCCACGTGAGCAGTGCATGATAGCCACGTGATGTGTGCATGAGTTACGTGAGCAGAGTATGATCAGCCACGTGATCAGTGCATGAGTGCCACGTGATCAGTGCATGATATGTCACGTGACAGGTGTGTGATCAGCCACGTGAACAGTGCATGTTCAGCCACGTGATCAGTGCATGATAGCCACGTGATCAGTGCATGATCAGTTACGTGAGCAGTGTATGATCAGCCACGTGATCAGTGCATGGTCAGACACGTGAACAGTGTATGATCAGCCACGTGATCAGTGCATGATATCCAAGTGATCAGTGCATGATCATCACGTGATCAGTGTATGATCAGCCACGTGAACAGTGCATGCTCAGTCACGTGATCTGGGCCTGCTGAGCTGCGTGATTACTGTCTGCTCATCTGCTTGACAATTGCCAGCTGAGCTGCACGATTCCTGCCTGTCATCTGCTTGACAATTGCCAGCTGTGCTGCGTAATTCCTGCCTGCTCAGCTGCTTGATTATTGCCAGCTGAGCAGCATGATTCCTCACAGCTGAGTTCCATGATTATTGCCTGCTGACTGTTTGATTCGTGCCTACTCAGCTCTTTGTTTATTGCCTCCAGAGGCACATGATCAGTGTATGATAGCAAACATGATCAGCGCATGATCAGTCACATGATCAGCGCCATTAAGTCACGTGATCACTACATGATAGTCATGTGATCAGTCCATGCTCAGTCACGGTATCAGTGCATGATCAGCCACGTGATCAGTGCATGATCTGTCACATGATTAGTGTATGATCATCCACGTGATCAGTGCATGGGCAGTCATGTGATCAGTGCATGATATAGACGTGATCAGTGCATGATCAGTCTCGTGATCAGTGCATGATAGCCACGTGATCAGTGCATGATCAGTCACCTGATGGGTGTATGATCATTCACGTGACCTGTACATGGTAGCTACATGATCATTGCATGATCAGCCACGTGAGTAGTGCATGATAGCCACGTGATCACTGCATGATCAGTCACGTGATCAGTGCATGATCAGTCATGTGACCAGTACATGGTAGCTGCGTGATCATGGCATGATCAGCCACGTGAGCAGTGCATGATAGCCACGTGATCAGTGCATGATCAGTCACGTGATCAGTGCATGATCAGTCACGTGATCAGTGCATGATCAGCCACGTGATCAGTGCATGATCAGCCACGTGATCAGTGCATGATCAATTACGTGATCAGTGCATGATCAGTCACGTGATCAGTACATGGTAGCTACGTGATCAGTGCATGATCAGCCACGTGATCAGTGCATGATAGCCACGTGATCAGTGCATGATAGCCACGTGATCAGTGCATGATCAGTCATGTGATACGTGTGTGATCAGCCACGTGATCAGTGCATGATATCCACGTGATCAGTGCATGACAGCCACGTGATCAGTGCATGATAGCCACGTGATCAGTGCATGATCAGTCACGTGATCATGTGTGATCAGCCACGTGATCAGTGCATGATGAGCCACGTGATCAGTGCATGATCAATTACGTGATCAGTGCATGATCAGTCACGTGACCAGTACATGGTTGCTACGTGATCATTGCATGATCAGCCACGTGAGCAGTGCATGATAGCCACGTGATCAGTGCATGATCAGTCACGTGATCAGTGCATGATCAGTCACGTGATCAGTGCATGATCATTTACGTGATCAGTGCATGATCAGTCACGTGACCAGTATATGGTTGCTACGTGATCATTCCATGACAGCCACGTGAGCAGTGCATGATAGCCACGTGATGTGTGCATGAGTTATGTGAGCAGAGTATGATCAGCCACGTGATCAGTGCATGAGTGCCACGTGATCAGTGCATGATATGTCACGTGACAGTGTGTGATCAGCCACGTGAACAGTGCATGATCAGCCACGTGATCAGTGCATGATAGCCACGTGATCAGTGCATGATCAGTTACGTGATCAGTGTATGATCAGCCACGTGATCAGTGCATGATCAGTCACGTGATCAGTGTATGATCAGCCACGTGATCAGTGCATGCTCAGTCACGTGATCAGGGCCTGCTGAGCTGCGTGATTACTGTCTGCTCATCTGCTTGACAATTGCCAGCTGAGCTGCACGATTCCTGCCTGCTCAGCTGCTTGATTATTGCCAGCTGAGCAGCATGATTCCTCACACCTGAGTTCCATGATTATTGCCTGCTGACTGTTTGATTCGTGCCTACTCAGCTCTTTGTTTATTGCCTCCAGAGGCACATGATCAGTGTATGATAGCAAACATGATCAGCGCATGATCAGTCACATGATCAGCGCCATTAAGTCACGTGATCACTACATGATAGTCATGTGATCAGTCCATGCTCAGTCACGGTATCAGTGCATGATCAGCCACGTGATCAGTGCATGATCTGTCACATGATTAGTGTATGATCATCCACGTGATCAGTGCATGGGCAGTCATGTGATCAGTGCATGATATAGACGTGATCAGTGCATGATCAGTCTCGTGATCAGTGCATGATAGCCACGTGATCAGTGCATGATCAGTCACCTGATGGGTGTATGATCATTCACGTGACCTGTACATGGTAGCTACATGATCATTGCATGATCAGCCACGTGAGTAGTGCATGATAGCCACGTGATCAGTGCATGATCAGTCACGTGATCAGTGCATGATCAGTCATGTGACCAGTACATGGTAGCTGCGTGATCATGGCATGATCAGCCACGTGATCAGTGCATGATAGCCACGTGATCAGTGCATGATCAGTCACGTGATCAGTGCATGATCAGTCACGTGATCAGTGCATGATCAGCCACGTGATCAGTGCATGATCAGCCACGTGATCAGTGCATGATCAATTACGTGATCAGTGCATGATCAGTCACGTGATCAGTACATGGTAGCTACGTGATCATTGCATGATCAGCCACGTGATCAGTGCATGATAGCCACGTGATCAGTGCATGATAGCCACGTGATCAGTGCATGATCAGTCATGTGATACGTGTGTGATCAGCCACGTGATCAGTGCATGATATCCACGTGATCAGTGCATGACAGCCACGTGATCAGTGCATGAGAGCCACGTGATCAGTGCATGATCAGTCACGTGATACATGTGTGATCAGCCACGTGATCAGTGCATGATGAGCCACGTGATCAGTGCAGGATCAATTACGTGATCAGTGCATGATCAGTCACGTGACCAGTAGATGGTTGCTACGTGATCATTGCATGATCAGCCACGTGAGCAGAGCATGATAGCCACGTGATCAGTGCATGATCAGTCACGTGATCAGTACATGATCAGTCACGTGAACAGTGCATGATCATTTACGTGATCTGTGCATGATCAGTCACGTGACCAGTATATGGTTGCTACGTGATCATTCCATGACGAGCCACGTGAGCAGTGCATGATAGCCACGTGATGTGTGCATGAGTTACGTGAGCAGAGTATGATCAGCCACGTGATCAGTGCATGAGTGCCACGTGATCAGTGCATGATATGTCACGTGACAGGTGTGTGATCAGCCACGTGAACAGTGCATGTTCAGCCACGTGATCAGTGCATGATAGCCACGTGATCAGTGCATGATCAGTTACGTGAGCAGTGTATGATCAGCCACGTGATCAGTGCATGGTCAGACACGTGAACAGTGTATGATCAGCCACGTGATCAGTGCATGATATCCAAGTGATCAGTGCATGATCATCACGTGATCAGTGTATGATCAGCCACGTGAACAGTGCATGCTCAGTCACGTGATCTGGGCCTGCTGAGCTGCGTGATTACTGTCTGCTCATCTGCTTGACAATTGCCAGCTGAGCTGCACGATTCCTGCCTGTCATCTGCTTGACAATTGCCAGCTGTGCTGCGTAATTCCTGCCTGCTCAGCTGCTTGATTATTGCCAGCTGAGCAGCATGATTCCTCACACCTGAGTTCCATGATTATTGCCTGCTGACTGTTTGATTCGTGCCTACTCAGCTCTTTGTTTATTGCCTCCAGAGGCACATGATCAGTGTATGATAGCAAACATGATCAGCGCATGATCAGTCACATGATCAGCGCCATTAAGTCACGTGATCACTACATGATAGTCATGTGATCAGTCCATGCTCAGTCACGGTATCAGTGCATGATCAGCCACGTGATCAGTGCATGATCTGTCACATGATTAGTGTATGATCATCCACGTGATCAGTGCATGGGCAGTCATGTGATCAGTGCATGATATAGACGTGATCAGTGCATGATCAGTCTCGTGATCAGTGCATGATAGCCACGTGATCAGTGCATGATCAGTCACCTGATGGGTGTATGATCATTCACGTGACCTGTACATGGTAGCTACATGATCATTGCATGATCAGCCACGTGAGTAGTGCATGATAGCCACGTGATCACTGCATGATCAGTCACGTGATCAGTGCATGATCAGTCATGTGACCAGTACATGGTAGCTGCGTGATCATGGCATGATCAGCCACGTGAGCAGTGCATGATAGCCACGTGATCAGTGCATGATCAGACACGTGATCAGTGCATGATCAGTCACGTGATCAGTGCATGATCAGCCACGTGATCAGTGCATGATCAGGCACGTGATCAGTGCATGATCAGCCACGTGATCAGTGCATGATAGCCACGTGATCAGTGCATGATCAGTCACGTGATCAGTGCATGATCAGTCACGTGATCAGTGCATGATCAGCCACGTGATCAGTGCATGATCAGCCACGTGATCAGTGCATGATCAATTACGTGATCAGTGCATGATCAGTCACGTGACCAGTACATGGTAGCTACGTGATCATTGCATGATCAGCCACGTGATCAGTGCATGATAGCCACGTGATCAGTGCATGATAGCCACGTGATCAGTGCATGATCAGTCACGTGATACGTGTGTGATCAGCCACGTGATCAGTGCATGATATCCACGTGATCAGTGCATGACAGCCACGTGATCAGTGCATGATAGCCACGTGATCAGTGCATGATCAGTTACGTGATCAGTGCATGATCAGTCACGTGATCATGTGTGATCAGCCACGTGATCAGTGCATGATCAGCCACGTGATCAGTGCATGATCAGTTACGTGATCAGTGCATGATCAGTCACGTGACCAGTACATGGTTGCTACGTGATCAGTGCATGATCAGCCACGTGATCAGTGCATGATAGCCACGTGATCAGTGCATGATCAGTCACGTGATCAGTGCATGATCAGTCACGTGATCAGTGCATGATCATTTACGTGATCAGTGCATGATCAGTCACGTGACCAGTATATGGTTGCTACGTGATCATTCCATGACAGCCACGTGATCAGTGCATGATAGCCACGTGATGTGTGCATGAGTTACGTGATCAGTGTATGATCAGCCACGTGATCAGTGCATGAGTGCCACGTGATCAGTGCATGATATGTCACGTGACAGTGTGTGATCAGCCACGTGATCAGTGCATGATCAGCCACGTGATCAGTGCATGATAGCCACGTGATCAGTGCATGATCAGTTACGTGATCAGTGCATGATCAGCCACGTGATCAGTGCATGATGCCACGTGATCAGTGCATGATAGTCACGTGATCAGTGCATGATCAGCCACGTGATCAGTGCATGATCAGCCACGTGATCAGTGCATGATCAGTCACGTGATCAGTTATGATCAGCCACGTGATCAGTGCATGAGTGCCACGTGATCAGTGCATGATAGTCACGTGACAGTGTGTGATCAGCCACGTGATCAGTGCATGATCAGCCACGTGATCAGTGCATGATAGCCACGTGATCAGTGCATGATCAGTTACGTGATCAGTGCATGATCAGCCACGTGATCAGTGCATGATCAGACACGTGATCAGTGTATGATCAGCCACGTGATCAGTGCATGATATCCACGTGATCAGTGCATGATCATCACGTGATCAGTGTATGATCAGCCACGTGATCAGTGCATGCTCAGTCACGTGATCAGGGCCTGCTGAGCTGCGTGATTACTGTCTGCTCATCTGCTTGACAATTGCCAGCTGAGCTGCACGATTCCTGCCTGTCATCTGCTTGACAATTGCCAGCTGAGCAGCATGATTCCTCACAGCTGAGTTCCATGATTATTGCCTGCTGACTGTTTGATTCGTGCCTACTCAGCTCTTTGTTTATTGCCTCCAGAGGCACATGATCAGTGTATGATAGCAAACATGATCAGTGCATGATCAGTCACATGATCAGTGCCATTAAGTCACGTGATCACTACATGATAGTCATGTGATCAGTCCATGCTCAGTCACGTATCAGTGCATGATCAGCCACGTGATCAGTGCATGATCAGTCACGTGATCAGTGCATGATCATCCACGTGATCAGTGCATGATCAGTCATGTGATCAGTGCATGATATAGACGTGATCAGTGCATGATCAGTCACGTGATCAGTGCATGATAGCCACGTGATCAGTGCATGATCAGTCACGTGATCAGTACATGATCAGTCACGTGAACAGTGCATGATCATTTACGTGATCAGTGCATGATCAGTCACGTGACCAGTATATGGTTGCTACGTGATCATTCCATGACGAGCCACGTGAGCAGTGCATGATAGCCACGTGATGTGTGCATGAGTTACGTGAGCAGAGTATGATCAGCCACGTGATCAGTGCATGAGTGCCACGTGATCAGTGCATGATATGTCACGTGACAGGTGTGTGATCAGCCACGTGAACAGTGCATGTTCAGCCACGTGATCAGTGCATGATAGCCACGTGATCAGTGCATGATCAGTTACGTGAGCAGTGTATGATCAGCCACGTGATCAGTGCATGGTCAGACACGTGAACAGTGTATGATCAGCCACGTGATCAGTGCATGATATCCAAGTGATCAGTGCATGATCATCACGTGATCAGTGTATGATCAGCCACGTGAACAGTGCATGCTCAGTCACGTGATCTGGGCCTGCTGAGCTGCGTGATTACTGTCTGCTCATCTGCTTGACAATTGCCAGCTGAGCTGCACGATTCCTGCCTGTCATCTGCTTGACAATTGCCAGCTGTGCTGCGTAATTCCTGCCTGCTCAGCTGCTTGATTATTGCCAGCTGAGCAGCATGATTCCTCACACCTGAGTTCCATGATTATTGCCTGCTGACTGTTTGATTCGTGCCTACTCAGCTCTTTGTTTATTGCCTCCAGAGGCACATGATCAGTGTATGATAGCAAACATGATCAGCGCATGATCAGTCACATGATCAGTGCCATTAAGTCACGTGATCACTGCATGATAGTCATGTGATCAGTCCATGCTCAGTCACGGTATCAGTGCATGATCAGCCACGTGATCAGTGCATGATCTGTCACATGATTAGTGTATGATCATCCACGTGATCAGTGCATGGGCAGTCATGTGATCAGTGCATGATATAGACGTGATCAGTGCATGATCAGTCACGTGATCAGTGCATGATAGCCACGTGATCAGTGCATGATCAGTCACCTGATGGGTGTATGATCATTCACGTGACCTGTACATGGTAGCTACATGATCATTGCATGATCAGCCACGTGAGTAGTGCATGATAGCCACGTGATCAGTGCATGATCAGTCACGTGATCAGTGCATGATCAGTCACGTGATCAGTGCATGATCAGCCACGTGATCAGTGCATGATCAGCCATGTGTCAGTGCATGATAGCCCGTGATCAGTGCATGATCAGTCACGTGATCAGTGCATGATCAGCCACGTGATCAGTGCATGATCAGCCACGTGATCAGTGCATGATCAGTCACGTGATCAGTGCATGATCAGTCACGTGATCAGTGTATGATCAGCCACGTGATCAGTGCATGATCAGTCACGTGATCAGTGCCTGATGAGCTGCGTGATTACTGTCTGCTCATCTGCTTGACAATTGTCAGCTGAGCTGCACGATTCCTGCCTGTCATCTGCTTGACAATTGCCACCTGTGCCGCATAATTCCTGCCTGCTCATCTACTTGATTATTGCCAGCTGAGCAGCATGATTTCTCAGAGCTGAGTTCCATGATTATAGCCTGCTGACTGATTCCTGCCTACTCAGCTCTATGTTCATTGCCTCCAGAGGCACATGATCAGTGTATGACACCAAACATGATCAGTGCATGATCAGTCACATGATCAGTGCATGATAAGCCACGTGATCAGTGCATGATCAGTCACGTGATCAGTGCATGATCAGTCACGTGATCAGTGCATGATAGCCACGTGATCAGTGCATGATCAGCCACGTGATCAGTGCATGATCAGCCACGTGATCAGTGCATGATCAGTCACGTGATCAGTGTGTGATCAGCCACGTGATCAGTGCATGATACCACGTGATCAGTGCATGATAGCCACGTGATCAGTGCATGATCAGTCACGTGATCAGTGCATGATCAGTCACGTGATCAGTGTGTGATCAGCCACGTGATCAGTGCATGATCAGCCACGTGATCAGTGCATGATCAATTACGTGATCAGTGCATGATCAGTCACGTGACCAGTACATGGTAGCTACGTGATCATTGCATGATCAGCCACGTGATCAGTGCATGATAGCCACGTGATCAGTGCATGATAGCCACGTGATCAGTGCATGATCAGTCACGTGATCAGTGCATGATCAGTCACGTGATCAGTGCATGATATGTCACGTGACAGTGTGTGATCAGCCACGTGATCAGTGCATGATCAGCCACGTGATCAGTGCATGATAGCCACGTGATCAGTGCATGATCAGTTACGTGAGCAGTGTATGATCAGCCACGTGATCAGTGCATGGTCAGACACGTGAACAGTGTATGATCAGCCACGTGATCAGTGCATGATATCCAAGTGATCAGTGCATGATCATCACGTGATCAGTGTATGATCAGCCACGTGAACAGTGCATGCTCAGTCACGTGATCAGGGCCTGCTGAGCTGCGTGATTACTGTCTGCTCATCTGCTTGACAATTGCCAGCTGAGCTGCACGATTCCTGCCTGTCATCTGCTTGACAATTGCCAGCTGTGCTGCGTAATTCCTGCCTGCTCAGCTGCTTGATTATTGCCAGCTGAGCAGCATGATTCCTCACAGCTGAGTTCCATGATTATTGCCTGCTGACTGTTTGATTCGTGCCTACTCAGCTCTTTGTTTATTGCCTCCAGAGGCACATGATCAGTGTATGATAGCAAACATGATCAGTGCATGATCAGTCACATGATCAGTGCCATTAAGTCACGTGATCACTACATGATAGTCATGTGATCAGTCCATGCTCAGTCACGGTATCAGTGCATGATCAGCCACGTGATCAGTGCATGATCAGCCACGTGATCAGTGCATGATCAGCCACGTGATCAGTGCATGATCAGTCACGTGATCAGTGCATGATCAGGCACGTGATCAGTGCATGATCAGCCACGTGATCAGTGCATGATAGCCACGTGATCAGTGCATGATCATCACCTGATGGGTGTATGATCATTCACGTGACCTGTACATGGTAGCTACATGATCATTGCATGATCAGCCACGTGAGTAGTGCATGATAGCCACGTGATCAGTGCATGATCAGTCACGTGATCAGTGCATGATCAGTCATGTGATGTGTGCATGATCAGGCACGTGATCAGTGCATGATCAGCCACGTGATCAGTGCATGATAGCCACGTGATCAGTGCATGATCAGTCACGTGATCAGTGCATGATCAGTCACGTGATCAGTGCATGATCAGCCACGTGATCAGTGCATGATCAGCCACGTGATCAGTGCATGATATCCAAGTGATCAGTGCATGATCATCACGTGATCAGTGTATGATCAGCCACGTGAACAGTGCATGATCAGTCACGTGATCAGGGCCTGCTGAGCTGCGTGATTACTGTCTGCTCATCTGCTTGATTGCCAGCTGAGCAGCTGAGCTGCCGAGCCTGATAGTGCATCATTTGCAGAGCATGATCATGTGATTATGTGCACTGTGATCAGTGCATGATCAGCACAGTGATCAGTGCATGATCAGCCACGTGATCAGTGCATGATCAGCACATGATCAGTGCATGATCAGTCACAGTGATCAGTGATTGCAGTGATGATCAGCCACATGATCAGTGCATGATCAGCCACGTGATCAGTGCATGATAGCCACGTGATCAGTGCATGATCAGTCACGTGATCAGTGCATGATCAGTCACGTGATCAGTGCATGATCAGCCACGTGATCAGTGCATGATCAGCCACGTGATCAGTGCATGATCAATTACGTGATCAGTGCATGATCAGTCACGTGATCAGTGCATGGTAGCTACGTGATCAGTGCATGATCAGCCACGTGATCAGTGCATGATAGCCACGTGATCAGTGCATGATCAGTCACGTGATCAGTGCATGATCAGTCACGTGATCAGTGCATGATCAGTCACGTGATCAGTGCATGATCAGTCACGTGATCAGTGCATGATCAGTCACGTGATCAGTACATGATAGCTACGTGATCAGTGCATGATCAGCCACGTGATCAGTGCATGATAGCCACGTGATCAGTGCATGATCAGTCACATGATCAGTGTGATGATCATCCACGTGATCAGTGCATGATCAGTCATGTGATCAGTGCATGATATTCACGTGATCAGTGCATGATCAGTCACGTGATCAGTGCATGATCAGCCACGTGATCAGTGCATGATAGCCACGTGATCAGTGCATGATAGCCAGTGATCAGTGCATGATCAGTCACGTGATCAGTGCATGATCAGCCACGTGATCAGTGCATGATAGCCACTGATCAGTGCATGATCAGTCACGTGATCAGTGCATGATCAGTCACGTGATCAGTGCATGATCAGCCACGTGATCAGTGCATGATCACGTGATCAGTGCATGATCAGTCACGTGATCAGTGCATGATCAGTCACGTGATCAGTGCATGATCAGTCACGTGATCAGTGCATGATCAGCCACGTGATCAGTGCATGATAGCCACGTGATCAGTGCATGATCAGTCACGTGATCAGTGCATGATCAGTCACGTGATCAGTGCATGATCAGCCACGTGATCAGTGCATGATAGCCACGTGATCAGTGCATGATCAGTCACGTGATCAGTGCATGATCAGTCACGTGATCAGTGCATGATCAGCCACGTGATCAGTGCATGATAGCCACGTGATCAGTGCATGATCAGTCACGTGATCAGTGCATGATCAGTCACGTGATCAGTGCATGATCAGCCACGTGATCAGTGCATGATCAGTCACGTGATCAGTGCATGATCAGTCACGTGAACAGTGCATGATCATTTACGTGATCTGTGCATGATCAGTCACGTGACCAGTATATGGTAGCTCCGTGATCATTCCATGACGAGCCACGTGAGCAGTGCATGATAGCCACGTGATGTGTGCATGATGAGTTACGTGAGCAGAGTATGATAAGCCACGTGATCAGTGCATGAGTGCCACGTGATCAGTGCATGATATGTCACGTGACAGGTGTGTGATCAGCCACGTGAACAGTGCATGTTCAGCCACGTGATCAGTGCATGATAGCCACGTGATCAGTGCATGATCAGTTACGTGAGCAGTGTATGATCAGCCACGTGATCAGTGCATGGTCAGACACGTGAACAGTGTATGATCAGCCACGTGATCAGTGCATGATATCCAAGTGATCAGTGCATGATCAATCACGTGATCAGTGTATGATCAGCCACGTGAACAGTGCATGCTCAGTCACGTGATCAGGGCCTGCTGAGCTGCGTGATTACTGTCTGCTCATCTGCTTGACAATTGCCAGCTGAGCTGCACGATTCCTGCCTGTCATCTGCTTGACAATTGCCAGCTGTGCTGCGTAATTCCTGCCTGCTCAGCTGCTTGATTATTGCCAGCTGAGCAGCATGATTCCTCACAGCTGAGTTCCATGATTATTGCCTGCTGACTGTTTGATTCGTGCCTACTCAGCTCTTTGTTTATTGCCTCCAGAGGCACATGATCAGTGTATGATAGCAAACATGATCAGTGCATGATCAGTCACATGATCAGCGCCATTAAGTCACGTGATCACTACATGATAGTCATGTGATCAGTCCATGCTCAGTCACGGTATCAGTGCATGATCAGCCACGTGATCAGTGCATGATCAGCCAGGTGATCAGTTCATGATAGCTATGTGATCAGTGCATGATTTGTCACGTGATCAGTGCATGATCAGGCAGGTGATCAGTGCATGATCAGCCACGTGATCAGTGCATGATCAGTCACCTGATGGGTGTATGATCAGTCACGTGACCGTACATGGTAGCTACATGATCATTGCATGATCAGCCACGTGAGTAGTGCATGATAGCCACGTGATCAGTGCATGATCAGTCACGTGATCAGTGCATGATCAGTCACGTGATCAGTGCATGATCAGCCACGTGATCAGTGCATGATCAGCCACGTGATCAGTGCATGATCAATTACGTGATCAGTGCATGATCAGTCACGTGATCAGTGCATGATAGCTACGTGATCAGTGCATGATCAGCCACATGATCAGTGCATGATAGCCACGTGATCAGTGCATGATCAGTCACGTGATCAGTGCATGATCAGTCACGTGATCAGTGCATGATCAGTCACGTGATCAGTGCATGATCAATTACGTGATCAGTGCATGATCAGTCACGTGACCAGTGCATGGTAGCTACGTGATCATTGCATGATCAGCCACGTGATCAGTGCATGATAGCCACGTGATCAGTGCATGATCAGTCACATGATCAGTGCATGATCATCCACGTGATCAGTGCATGATCAGTCACGTGATCAGTGCATGATATAGACGTGATCAGTGCATGATCAGTCACGTGATCAGTGCATGATCAGCCACGTGATCAGTGCATGATAGCCACGTGATCAGTGCATGATAGCCAGTGATCAGTGCATGATCAGTCACGTGATCAGTGCATGATCAGCCACGTGATCAGTGCATGATAGCCACGTGATCAGTGCATGATCAGTCACGTGATCAGTGCATGATCAGTCACGTGATCAGTGCATGATCAGCCACGTGATCAGTGCATGATCAGCCACGTGATCAGTGCATGATCAGTCACGTGATCAGTGCATGATCAGTCACGTGATCAGTGCATGATCAGTCACGTGATCAGTGCATGATCAGCCACGTGATCAGTGCATGATCAGCCACGTGATCAGTGCATGATCAGTCACGTGATCAGTGCATGATCAGTCACGTGATCAGTGCATGATCAGCCACGTGATCAGTGCATGATCAGCCACGTGATCAGTGCATGATCAGTTACGTGATCAGTGCATGATCAGCCACGTGATCAGTGCATGATAGCCACGTGATCAGTGCATGATCAGTTACGTGATCAGTGCATGATCAGCCACGTGATCAGTGCATGATCAGACACGTGATCAGTGCATGATCAGCCACGTGATCAGTGCATGATAGCCACGTGATCAGTGCATGATCAGTCACGTGATCAGTGCATGATCAGTCACGTGATCAGTGCATGATCAGTCACGTGATCAGTGCATGATCAGTCACGTGATCAGTGCATGATAGCTACGTGATCAGTGCATGATCAGCCACGTGATCAGTGCATGACAGTCACGTGATCAGTGCATGATAGCCACGTGATCAGTGCATGATCAGTCACGTGATCATGTGTGATCAGCCACGTGATCAGTGCATGATGAGCCACGTGATCAGTGCATGATCAATTACGTGATCAGTGCATGATCAGTCACGTGACCAGTACATGGTAGCTACGTGATCATTGCATGATCAGCCTCGTGAGAAGTGCATGATAGCCACGTGATCAGTGCATGATCAGTCACGTGATCAGTGCATGATCAGTCACGTGATCAGTGCATGATCAGTTACGTGATCAGTGCATGATCAGTCACGTGACCAGTATATGGTAGCTACGTGATCATTGCATGACAGCCACGTGAGCAGTGCATGATAGCCACGTGATCAGTGCATGATCAGTTACGTGATCAGTGTATGATCAGCCACGTGATCAGTGCATGAGTGCCACGTGATCAGTGCATGATAGTCACGTGACAGGTGATGATCAGCCACGTGATCAGTGCATGATCAGCCACGTGATCAGTGCATGATAGCCACGTGATCAGTGCATGATCAGTCACATGATCAGTGCATGAAGTCACGTGATCAGTGCATGATAGTCACGTGATCAGTGCATGATCAGTCACAGTGATCAGTGCATGATCAGCCACGTGATCAGTGCATGATCAGCCACGTGATCAGTGCATGATAGCCACGTGATCAGTGCATGATCAGTCACGTGATCAGTGCATGATCAGGCACGTGATCAGTGCATGATCAGCCACGTGATCAGTGCATGATAGCCACGTGATCAGTGCATGATCAGTCACGTGATCAGTGCATGATCAGTCACGTGACCAGTACATGGTAGCTACATGATCATTGCATGATCAGCCACGTGATAGTGCATGATAGCCACGTGATCAGTGCATGATCAGTCACGTGATCAGTGCATGATCAGTCATGTGATGTGTGCATGATCAGGCACGTGATCAGTGCATGATCAGCCACGTGATCAGTGCATGATAGCTACGTGATCAGTGCATGATCAGTCACGTGATCAGTGCATGATCAGTCACGTGATCAGTGCATGATCAGCCACGTGATCAGTGCATGATCAGCCACGTGATCAGTGCATGATCAATTACGTGATCAGTGCATGATCAGTCACGTGACCAGTGCATGGTAGCTACGTGATCATTGCATGATCAGCCACGTGATCAGTGCATGATAGCCACGTGATCAGTGCATGATCAGTCACGTGATCAGTGCATGATCAGTCACGTGATCAGTGCATGATCAGTCACGTGATCAGTGCATGATCAATTACGTGATCAGTGCATGATCACCACGTGATCAGTGCATGGTAGCTACGTGATCATTGCATGATCAGCCACGTGATCAGTGCATGATAGCCACGTGATCAGTGCATGATCAGTCACATGATCAGTGCATGATCATCCGGCTGATCAGTGCATGGACAGTCACGTGATCAGTGCATGATATAGACGTGATCAGTGCATGATCAGTCACGTGATCAGTGCATGATCAGCCACGTGATCAGTGCATGATAGCCACGTGATCAGTGCATGATAGCCAGTGATCAGTGCATGATCAGTCACGTGATCAGTGCATGATCAGCCACGTGATCAGTGCATGATAGCCACGTGATCAGTGCATGATCAGTCACGTGATCAGTGCATGATCAGTCACGTGATCAGTGCATGATCAGCCACGTGATCAGTGCATGATCAGCCACGTGATCAGTGCATGATCAGTCACGTGATCAGTGCATGATCAGTCACGTGATCAGTGCATGATCAGTCACGTGATCAGTGCATGATAGCCACGTGATCAGTGCATGATCAGCCACGTGATCAGTGCATGACAGTCACGTGATCAGTGCATGATCAGTCACGTGATCAGTGCATGATCAGCCACGTGATCAGTGCATGATCAGCCACGTGATCAGTGCATGATATCCAAGTGATCAGTGCATGATCATCACGTGATCAGTGTATGATCAGCCACGTGAACAGTGCATGCTCAGTCACGTGATCAGGGCCTGCTGAGCTGCGTGATTACTGTCTGCTCATCTGCTTGACAATTGCCAGCTGAGCTGCACGATTCCTGCCTGTCATCTGCTTGACAATTGCCAGCTGTGCTGCGTAATTCCTGCCTGCTCAGCTGCTTGATTATTGCCAGCTGAGCAGCATGATTCCTCACAGCTGAGTTCCATGATTATTGCCTGCTGACTGTTTGATTCGTGCCTACTCAGCTCTTTGTTTATTGCCTCCAGAGGCACATGATCAGTGTATGATAGCAAACATGATCAGTGCATGATCAGTCACATGATCAGCGCCATTAAGTCACGTGATCACTACATGATAGTCATGTGATCAGTCCATGCTCAGTCACGGTATCAGTGCATGATCAGCCACGTGATCAGTGCATGATCAGCCACGTGATCAGTTCATGATAGCTATGTGATCAGTGCATGATTTGTCACGTGATCAGTGCATGACAGGCAGGTGATCAGTGCATGATCAGCCACGTGATCAGTGCATGATCATCACCTGATGGGTGTATGATCAGTCACGTGACCAGTACATGGTAGCTACATGATCATTGCATGATCAGCCACGTGAGTAGTGCATGATAGCCACGTGATCAGTGCATGATCAGTCACGTGATCAGTGCATGATCAGTCACGTGATCAGTGCATGATCAGCCACGTGATCAGTGCATGATCAGCCACGTGATCAGTGCATGATCAATTACGTGATCAGTGCATGATCAGTCACGTGATCAGTGCATGGTAGCTACGTGATCAGTGCATGATCAGCCACGTGATCAGTGCATGATAGCCACGTGATCAGTGCATGATCAGTCACGTGATCAGTGCATGATCAGTCACGTGATCAGTGCATGATCAGTCACGTGATCAGTGCATGATCAATTACGTGATCAGTGCATGATCAGTCACGTGACCAGTACATGGTAGCTACGTGATCATTGCATGATCAGCCACGTGATCAGTGCATGATAGCCACGTGATCAGTGCATGATCAGTCACATGATCAGTGCATGATCATCCGCGTGATCAGTGCATGATCAGTCATGTGATCAGTGCATGATATTCACGTGATCAGTGCATGATCAGTCACGTGATCAGTGCATGATCAGCCACGTGATCAGTGCATGATAGCCACGTGATCAGTGCATGATAGCCAGTGATCAGTGCATGATCAGTCACGTGATCAGTGCATGATCAGCCACGTGATCAGTGCATGATAGCCACTGATCAGTGCATGATCAGTCACGTGATCAGTGCATGATCAGTCACGTGATCAGTGCATGATCAGCCACGTGATCAGTGCATGATCAATTACGTGATCAGTGCATGATCAGTCACGTGATCAGTGCATGATCAGTCACGTGATCAGTGCATGATCAGTCACGTGATCAGTGCATGATCAGCCACGTGATCAGTGCATGATAGCCACGTGATCAGTGCATGATCAGTCACGTGATCAGTGCATGATCAGTCACGTGATCAGTGCATGATCAGCCACGTGATCAGTGCATGATAGCCACGTGATCAGTGCATGATCAGTCACGTGATCAGTGCATGATCAGTCACGTGATCAGTGCATGATCAGCCACGTGATCAGTGCATGATAGCCACGTGATCAGTGCATGATCAGTCACGTGATCAGTGCATGATCAGTCACGTGATCAGTGCATGATCAGCCACGTGATCAGTGCATGATCAGTCACGTGATCAGTGCATGATCAGTCACGTGAACAGTGCATGATCATTTACGTGATCTGTGCATGATCAGTCACGTGACCAGTATATGGTAGCTCCGTGATCATTCCATGACGAGCCACGTGAGCAGTGCATGATAGACACGTGATGTGTGCATGATGAGTTACGTGAGCAGAGTATGATCAGCCACGTGATCAGTGCATGAGTGCCACGTGATCAGTGCATGATATGTCACGTGACAGGTGTGTGATCAGCCACGTGAACAGTGCATGTTCAGCCACGTGATCAGTGCATGATAGCCACGTGATCAGTGCATGATCAGTTACGTGAGCAGTGTATGATCAGCCACGTGATCAGTGCATGGTCAGACACGTGAACAGTGTATGATCAGCCACGTGATCAGTGCATGATATCCAAGTGATCAGTGCATGATCAATCACGTGATCAGTGTATGATCAGCCACGTGAACAGTGCATGCTCAGTCACGTGATCAGGGCCTGCTGAGCTGCGTGATTACTGTCTGCTCATCTGCTTGACAATTGCCAGCTGAGCTGCACGATTCCTGCCTGTCATCTGCTTGACAATTGCCAGCTGTGCTGCGTAATTCCTGCCTGCTCAGCTGCTTGATTATTGCCAGCTGAGCAGCATGATTCCTCACAGCTGAGTTCCATGATTATTGCCTGCTGACTGTTTGATTCGTGCCTACTCAGCTCTTTGTTTATTGCCTCCAGAGGCACATGATCAGTGTATGATAGCAAACATGATCAGTGCATGATCAGTCACATGATCAGCGCCATTAAGTCACGTGATCACTACATGATAGTCATGTGATCAGTCCATGCTCAGTCACGGTATCAGTGCATGATCAGCCACGTGATCAGTGCATGATCAGCCAGGTGATCAGTTCATGATAGCTATGTGATCAGTGCATGATTTGTCACGTGATCAGTGCATGATCAGGCAGGTGATCAGTGCATGATCAGCCACGTGATCAGTGCATGATCAGTCACCTGATGGTGTATGATCAGTCACGTGACCGGTACATGGTAGCTACATGATCATTGCATGATCAGCCACGTGAGTAGTGCATGATAGCCACGTGATCAGTGCATGATCAGTCACGTGATCAGTGCATGATCAGTCACGTGATCAGTGCATGATCAGCCACGTGATCAGTGCATGATCAGCCACGTGATCAGTGCATGATCAATTACGTGATCAGTGCATGATCAGTCACGTGATCAGTGCATGATAGCTACGTGATCAGTGCATGATCAGCCACATGAGCAGTGCATGATAGCCACGTGATCAGTGCATGATCAGTCACGTGATCAGTGCATGATCAGTCACGTGATCAGTGCATGATCAGTCACGTGATCAGTGCATGATCAATTACGTGATCAGTGCATGATCAGTCACGTGATCAGTGCATGGTAGCTACGTGATCATTGCATGATCAGCCACGTGATCAGTGCATGATAGCCACGTGATCAGTGCATGATCAGTCACATGATCAGTGCATGATCATCCACGTGATCAGTGCATGATCAGTCATGTGATCAGTGCATGATATAGACGTGATCAGTGCATGATCAGTCACGTGATCAGTGTATGATCAGCCACGTGATCAGTGCATGATAGCCACGTGATCAGTGCATGATAGCCAGTGATCAGTGCATGATCAGTCACGTGATCAGTGCATGATCAGCCACGTGATCAGTGCATGATAGCCACTGATCAGTGCATGATCAGTCACGTGATCAGTGCATGATCAGTCACGTGATCAGTGCATGATCAGCCACGTGATCAGTGCATGATCAGCCACGTGATCAGTGCATGATCAGTCACGTGATCAGTGCATGATCAGTCACGTGATCAGTGCATGATCAGTCACGTGATCAGTGCATGATCAGCCACGTGATCAGTGCATGATCAGCCACGTGATCAGTGCATGATCAGTCACGTGATCAGTGCATGATCAGCCACGTGATCAGTGCATGATCAGCCACGTGATCAGTGCATGATCAGCCACGTGATCAGTGCATGATCAGTTACGTGATCAGTGCATGATCAGCCACGTGATCAGTGCATGATAGCCACGTGATCAGTGCATGATCAGTTACGTGATCAGTGCATGATCAGCCACGTGATCAGTGCATGATCAGACACGTGATCAGTGCATGATCAGCCACGTGATCAGTGCATGATAGCCACGTGATCAGTGCATGATCAGTCACGTGATCAGTGCATGATCAGTCACGTGATCAGTGCATGATCAGTCACGTGATCAGTGCATGATCAGTCACGTGATCAGTGCATGATAGCTACGTGATCAGTGCATGACAGCCACGTGATCAGTGCATGACAGTCACGTGATCAGTGCATGATAGCCACGTGATCAGTGCATGATCAGTCACGTGATCATGTGTGATCAGCCACGTGATCAGTGCATGATGAGCCACGTGATCAGTGCATGATCAATTACGTGATCAGTGCATGATCAGTCACGTGACCAGTACATGGTTGCTACGTGATCAGTGCATGATCAGCTTCGTGAGCAGTGCATGATAGCCACGTGATCAGTGCATGATCAGTCACGTGATCAGTGCATGATCAGTCACGTGATCAGTGCATGATCAGTTACGTGATCAGTGCATGATCAGTCACGTGATCAGTATATGGTAGCTACGTGATCATTGCATGACAGCCACGTGAGCAGTGCATGATAGCCACGTGATCAGTGCATGATCAGTTACGTGATCAGTGTATGATCAGCCACGTGATCAGTGCATGAGTGCCACGTGATCAGTGCATGATATGTCACGTGACAGTGATGATCAGCCACGTGATCAGTGCATGATCAGCCACGTGATCAGTGCATGATAGCCACGTGATCAGTGCATGATCAGTCACGTGATCAGTGCATGAAGTCACGTGATCAGTGCATGATAGTCACGTGATCAGTGCATGATCAGTCACGTGATCAGTGCATGATCAGCCACGTGATCAGTGCATGATCAGCCACGTGATCAGTGCATGATAGCCACGTGATCAGTGCATGATCAGTCACGTGATCAGTGCATGATCAGGCACGTGATCAGTGCATGATCAGCCACGTGATCAGTGCATGATAGCCACGTGATCAGTGCATGATCAG
Organism: Bos javanicus; assembly: GCF_032452875.1. NCBI lineage: Eukaryota > Metazoa > Chordata > Mammalia > Artiodactyla > Bovidae > Bos > Bos javanicus. The sequence continues at coordinate 915,778 of NW_026893618.1, forward strand.
TCACGTGATCAGTGCATGATCAGTCACGTGACCAGTACATGGTAGCTACATGATCATTGCATGATCAGCCACGTGATAGTGCATGATAGCCACGTGATCAGTGCATGATCAGTCACGTGATCAGTGCATGATCAGTCATGTGATCAGTGCATGATCAGGCACGTGATCAGTGCATGATCAGCCACGTGATCAGTGCATGATAGCTACGTGATCAGTGCATGATCAGTCACGTGATCAGTGCATGATCAGTCACGTGATCAGTGCATGATCAGCCACGTGATCAGTGCATGAGCAGCCACATGATCAGTGCATGATCAATTACGTGATCAGTGCATGATCAGTCACGTGACCAGTATATGGTAGCTAGGTGATCATTGCATGATCAGCCACATGAGCCGTGCATGATAGCCACGAGATCAGTGCATGATCAGTCACGTGATCAGTGCATGATCACTTACGTTAACAGTGCATGGTAAGTCACCTGATCAGTGCGTGATCAATTACGTGATCAGTGCATGATCACCTACGTGACCAGTACATGGTAGCTACGTGATCATTGCATGAACAGCCGCGTGCGCAGTGCATGATAGCCACGTGATCAGTGCATGATCTGTCGCATGATCAGTGTATGATCATCCGGCTGATCAGTGCATGGACAGTCATGTGATCAGTGCGTGATATAGACGTGATTAGTGCATGATCAGTCTCGTGATCAGTGTATGATCAACCACGTGATCAGTGCACGATAGCCAGGTAATGAGTGCAAGATAGCCAGATGATCAGTACATTATCAGTCATGTGATCAGTGTATGATCAGCCAAGTAATAAGTGCATGATTGCCAACTGATCAGTGGATGATCAGTCACGTGATCAGTGCATGGTCAGTCACGTGATCATTGCATGATCAGCCACGTGATCAGTGCATGATCAATTAAGTGATCAGTACATGATCAGTCACGTGAACAGTGCATGATCAGTTACGTGATCTGTGCATGATCAGTAACGTGACCAGTATATGGTAGCTATGTGATCATTCCATGACGAGCCACGTGAGCAGTGCATGACAGTCACGTGATCAATGCATGATCAGTCACGTGATCAGTGGATGATCAGCCAGGTGATCAGTGCATGATCAGTCACATGATCAGTGCATGATATCCAAGTGATCAGTGCATGATCATCACGTGATCAGTGTATGATCAGCCACGTGAACAGTGCATGCTCAGTCACGTGATCTGGGCCTGCTGAGCTGCGTGATTACTGTCTGCTCATCTGCTTGACAATTGCCAGCTGAGCTGCACGATTCCTTCCTGTCATCTGCTTGACAATTGCCAGCTGTGCTGCGTAATTCCTGCCTGCTCAGCTGCTTGATTGTTGCCAGCTGAGCAGCATGATTCCTCACAGCTGAGTTCCATGATTATTGCCTGCTGACTGTTTGATTCGTGCCTACTCAGCTCATTGTTTATTGCCTCCAGAGGCACATGATCAGTGTATGATAGCAAACATGATCAGTGCATGATCAGTCACATGATCAGAGCCATTAAGTCACGTGATCACTACATGATAGTCATGTGATCAGTCCATGCTCAGTCACGGTATCAGTGCATGATCAGCCACGTGATCAGTGCATGATCAGCCAGGTGATCAGTTCATGATAGCTATGTGATCAGTTCATGATTTGTCACGTGATCTGTGCATGACAAGGCAGGTGATCAGTGTATGATCAGCCACGTTATCAGTGCATGATCCATCACCTGATGGGTGTATGATCAGTCACCTGACCAGTACATGGTAGCTACATGATCATTGCATGATCAGCCACGTGAGTAGTGCATGATAGCCACGTGATCAGTGCATGATCAGTCACGTGATCAGTGCATGATCAGTCACGTGATCAGTGCATGATCAGCCACGTGATCAGTGCATGATCAGCCACGTGATCAGTGCATGATCAATTATGTGATCAGTGCATGATCAGTCACGTGACCAGTATATGGTAGCTAGGTGATCATTGCATGATCAGCCACATAAGCCGTGCATGATAGCCACGAGATCAGTGCATGATCAGTCACGTGATCAGTGCATGATCACTCACGTTAACAGTGCATGATAAGTCACCTGATCAGTGCATGATCAATTACGTGATCAGTGCATGATCACTCACGTGACCAGTACATGGTAGCTACGTGATCATTGCATGAACAGCCACGTGAGCAGTGCATGATAGCCACGTGATCAGTGCATGATCTGTCGCATGATCAGTGTATGATCATCCGGGTGATCAGTGCATGGGCAGTCATGTGATCAGTGTATGATATTGACGTGATCAGTGCATGATCAGTCTCGTTATCAGTGCATGATCAACCACGTGATCAGTGCATGATAGCCAGGTAATGAGTGCATGATAACCAGATGATCAGTGCATTATCAGTCACGTGATCAGAGTATGATCAGCAAAGTAATAAGTGCATGATAGCCAACTGATCAGTGGATGATCAGTCACGTGATCAGTGCATGGTCTGTCACGTGATCATTGCATGATCAGCCACGTGATCAGTGCATGATCAATTACGTGATCAGTGGATGATCAGTCACGTGATCAGTGCATGATCAGTCATGTGAACAGTACATGATCAGTCATGTGATCAGTGCATGACCAGCCAAGTGATCAGTGCATGATAGCCACGTGATCAGTGCATGATCAGTCATGTGATCAGTGCATGATCAGTCATGTGATCAGTGTATGACCAGCCAAGTGATCAGTGCATGATAGCCACGTGATCAGTGCATGATCAGTCATGTGAACAGTGCATGATCAGTCATGTGATCAGTGTATAACCAGCCAAGTGATCAGTGCATGATAGCCACGTGATCAGTGCATGATCAGTCACGTGATCAGTGCATGATCAGTCACGTGATCAGTGCATGATCAGCCAAGTTATAAGTGCATGATCAGTCACGTGATCAGTGCATGATCAGTCACGTGAATAGTGCGTGATCATTTACGTGATCTGTGCATGATCGGTCATGTGACCAGTATATGGTAGCTCCGTGATCATTCCATGACGAGCCACGTGAGCAGTGCATGATAGAAACGTGATGTGTGCATGATGAGTTACGTGAGCATAGTATGATCAGCCACGTGATCAGTGCATGAGTGCCACGTGATCTGTGCATGATATGTCACGTGACAGGTGTGTGATCAGCCACGTGAACAGTGCATGTTCAACCACGTGATCAGTGCATGATAGCCACGTGATCAGTGCATGATCAGTTACGTGAGCAGTGTATGATCAGCCACGTGAGCAGTGCATGGTCAGACACGTGAACAGTGTATGATCAGCCACGTGATCAGTGCATGATATCCAAGTGATCAGTGCATGATGAATCACGTGATCAGTGTATGATCAGGCACGTGAACAGTGCATGCTCAGTCACGTGATCAGGGCCTGCTGAGCTGCGTGATTACTGTCTGCTCATCTGCTTGACAATTGCCAGCTGAGCTGCACGATTCCTTCCTGTCATCTGCTTGACAATTGCCAGCTGTGCTGCGTAATTCCTGCCTGCTCAGCTGCTTGATTATTGCCAGCTGAGCAGCATGATTCCTCACAGCTGAGTTCCATGATTATTGCCTGCTGACTGTTTGATTCGTGCCTACTCAGCTCTTTGTTTATTGCCTCCAGAGGCACATGATCAGTGTATGATAGCAAACATGATCAGTGCATGATCAGTCACATGATCAGAGCCATTAAGTCACGTGATCACTACATGATAGTCATGTGATCAGTCCATGCTCAGTCACGGTATCAGTGCATGATCAGCCACGTGATCAGTGCATGATCAGCCAGGTGATCAGTTCATGATAGCTATGTGATCAGTTCATGATTTGTCACGTGATCTGTGCATGACAAGGCAGGTGATCAGTGTATGATCAGCCACGTGATCAGTGCATGATCATCACCTGATGGGTGTATGATCAGTCACCTGACCGGTACATGGTAGCTACATGATCATTGCATGATCAGCCACGTGAGTAGTGCATGATAGCCACGTGATCAGTGCATGATCAGTCACGTGATCAGTGCATGATCAGTCACGTGATCAGTGCATGATCAGCCACGTGATCAGTGCATGATCAACCACGTGATCAGTGCATGATCAGTTACGTGATCAGTGCATGATCAGTCACGTGACCAGTATATGGTAGCTAGGTGATCATTGCATGATCAGCCACATAAGCCGTGCATGATAGCCACGAGATCAGTGCATGATCAGTCACGTGATCAGTGCATGATCACTCACGTTAACAGTGCATGATAAGTCACCTGATCAGTGCATGATCAATTACGTGATCAGTGCATGATCACTCACGTGACCAGTACATGGTAGCTACGTGATCATTGCATGAACAGCCACGTGAGCAGTGCATGATAGCCACGTGATCAGTGCATGATCTGTCGCATGATCAGTGTATGATCATCCGGGTGATCAGTGCATGGGCAGTCATGTGATCAGTGTATGATATTGACGTGATCAGTGCATGATCAGTCTCGTTATCAGTGTATGATCAACCACGTGATCAGTGCACGATAGCCAGGTAATGAGTGCACGATAGCCAGATGATCAGTGCATTATCAGTCACGTGATCAGAGTATGATCAGCCAAGTAATAAGTGCATGATAGCCAACTGATCAGTGGATGATCAGTCACGTGATCAGTGCATGGTCAGTCACGTGATCATTGCATGATCAGCCACGTGATCAGTGCTGATCAATTACGTGATCAGTGGATGATCAGTCACGTGATCAGTACATGATCAGTCATGTGAACAGTGCATGATCAGTCATGTGATCAGTGTATGACCAGCCAAGTGATCAGTGCATGATAGCCACGTGATCAGTGCATGATCAGTCATGTGAACAGTGCATGATCAGTCATGTGATCAGTGTATGACCAGCCAAGTGATCAGTGCATGATAGCCACGTGATCAGTGCATGATCAGTCATGTGAACAGTGCATGATCAGTCATGTGATCAGTGTATAACCAGCCAAGTGATCAGTGCATGATAGCCACGTGATCAGTGCATGATCAGTCACGTGATCAGTGCATGATCAGTCACGTGATCAGTGCATGATCAGCCAAATTATAAGTGCATGATCAGTCACGTGATCAGTGCATGATCAGTCACGTGAATAGTGCGTGATCATTTACGTGATCTGTGCATGATCGGTCATGTGACCAGTATATGGTAGCTCCGTGATCATTCCATGACGAGCCACGTGAGCAGTGCATGATAGAAACGTGATGTGTGCATGATGAGTTACGTGAGCAGAGTATGATCAGCCACGTGATCAGTGCATGAGTGCCACGTGATCAGTGCATGTTATGTCACGTGACAGGTGTGTGATCAGCCACGTGAACAGTGCATGTTCAACCACGTGATCAGTGCATGATAGCCACGTGATCAGTGCATGATCAGTTACGTGAGCAGTGTATGATCAGCCACGTGAGCAGTGCATGGTCAGACACGTGAACAGTGTATGATCAGCCACGTGATCAGTGCATGATATCCAAGTGATCAGTGCATGATGAATCACGTGATCAGTGTATGATCAGGCACGTGAACAGTGCATGCTCAGTCACGTGATCAGGGCCTGCTGAGCTGCGTGATTACTGTCTGCTCATCTGCTTGACAATTGCCAGCTGATCTGCACGATTCCTTCCTGTCATCTGCTTGACAATTGCCAGCTGTGCTGCGTAATTCCTGCCTGCTCAGCTGCTTGATTGTTGCCAGCTGAGCAGCATGATTCCTCACAGCTGAGTTCCATGATTATTGCCTGCTGACTGTTTGATTCGTGCCTACTCAGCTCTTTGTTTATTGCCTCCAGAGGCACATGATCAGTGTATGATAGCAAACATGATCAGTGCATGATCAGTCACATGATCAGAGCCATTAAGTCACGTGATCACTACATGATAGTCATGTGATCAGTCCATGCTCAGTCACGGTATCAGTGCATGATCAGCCACGTGATCAGTGCATGATCAGCCAGGTGATCAGTTCATGATAGCTATGTGATAAGTTCATGATTTGTCACGTGATCTGTGCATGACCAGGCAGGTGATCAGTGTATGATCAGCCACGTTATCAGTGCATGATCCGTCACCTAATGAGTGTATGATCAGTCACCTGACCGGTACATGGTAGCTACATGATCATTGCATGATCAGCCACGTGAGTAGTGCATGATAGCCACGTGATCAGTGCATGATCAGTCACGTGATCAGTGCATGATCAGTCACGTGATCAGTGGATGATCAGCCACGTGATCAGTGCATGATGAGCCACATGATCAGTGCATGATCAATTATGTCATCAGTGCATGATCAGTCACGTGACCAGTATATGGTAGCTAGGTGATCATTGCATGATCAGGCACATAAGCCGTGCATGATAGCCACGAGATCAGTGCATGATCAGTCACGTGATCAGTGCATGATCACTCACGTTAACAGTGCATGATAAGTCACCTGACCAGTGCATGATATAGACGTGATCAGTGCATGATCAGTCTCGTGATCAGTGTATGATCAACCACGTGATCAGTGCACGATAGCCAGGTAATGAGTGCACGATAGCCAGATGATCAGTGCATTATCAGTCACGTGATTAGTGTATGATCAGCCAAGTAATAAGTGCATGATAGCCAACTGATCAGTGGATGATCAGTCACGTGATCAGTGCATGGTCAGTCACGTGATCATTGCATGATCAGCCACGTGATCAGAGCATGATCAAATACGTGATCAGTGGATGATCAGTTACGTGATCAGTACATGATCAGTCGCGTGAACAGTGCATGATCAGTCATGTGATCAGTGTATGACCAGCCAAGTGATCAGTGCATGATCAGCCAAATTATAAGTGCATGATCAATTACGTGATCAGTGCATGATCAGCCACGTGATCAGTGCATGATCAGCCACGTGATCAGTGCATGATCAGCCAAATTATAAGTGCATGATCAATTACGTGATCAGTGCATGATCAGCCACGTGATCAGTGCATGATAGCAACGTGATCAGTGCATGATCAGTTACGTGAGCAGTGTATGATCAGCCACGTGAGCAGTGCATGGTCAGACACGTGAACAGTGTATGATCTGCCACGTGATCAGTGCATGATAGCCACGTGATCAGTGCATGATCAGTCACGTGATCACTACATGATCAGTCACGTGAACAGTGCATGATCAGTTACGTGATCTGTGCATGATCAGTCACGTGACCAGTATATGGTAGCTATGTGATCATTCCATGACGAGCCACGTGAGCAGTGCATGACAGTCACGTGATCAGTGCATGAGAGCCATGTGATCAGTGCATGATCAGTCACGTGATACATGTGTGATCAGCCACGTGATCAGTGCATGATGAGCCACGTGATCAGTGCAGGATCAATTACGTGATCAGTGCATGATCAGTCACGTGACCAGTACATGGTTGCTACGTGATCATTGCATGATCAGCTTCGTGAGAAGAGCATGATAGCCACGTGATCAGTGCATGATCAGTCACGTGATCAGTACATGATCAGTCACGTGAACAGTGCATGATCAGTTACGTGATCTGTGCATGATCAGTCACGTGACCAGTATATGGTAGCTATGTGATCATTCCATGACGAGCCACGTGAGCAGTGCATGATAGCCACGTGATGTGTGCATGATGAGTTACGTGAACAGAGTATGATCAGCCACGTGATCAGTGCATGAGTGCCACGTGATCAGTGCATGATATGTCACGTGACAGGTGAGTGATCAGCCACGTGAACAGTGCATGTTCAGCCACGTGATCAGTCCATGATAGCCACGTGATCAGTGCATGATCCGTCACATGATCAGAGCCATTAAGTCACGTGATCACTACATGATAGTCATGTGATCAGTCCATGCTCAGTCACAGTATCAGTGCATGATCAGCCACGTGATCAGTGCATCATCAGCCAGGTGATCAGTTCATGATAGCTATGTGATCAGTTCATGATTTGTCACGTGATCTGTGCATGACCAGGCAGGTGATCAGTGTATGATCAGCCACGTGAACAGTGCATGATAGCCACGTGATCAGTGCATGATCCGTCACATGATGTGTGTATGATCATTCACGTGACCTGTACATGGTAGCTACATGATCATTGCATGATCAGCCACGTGAGTAGTGCATGATAGCCACGTGATCAGTGCATGATCAGTCACGTGTTCAGTGCATGATCAGTCATGTAATGTGTGCATGACCTGGCACGTGATCAGTGTATGATCAGCCAAGTGATCAGTGCATGATAGCTAGGTGATCAGTGCATGATCAGTCACGTGATCAATGCATGATCAGTCACGTGATCAGTGGATGATCAGCCACGTGATCAGTGCATGAGCAGCCACATGATCAGTGCATGATCAATTACGTGATCAGTGCATGATCAGTCACGTGACCAGTATATGGTAGCTAGGTGATCATTGCATGATCAGCCACATGAGCCGTGCATGATAGCCACGAGATCAGTGCATGATCAGTCACGTGATCAGTGCATGATCACTTACGTTAACAGTGCATGGTAAGTCACCTGATCAGTGCGTGATCAATTACGTGATCAGTGCATGATCACCTACGTGACCAGTACATGGTAGCTACGTGATCATTGCATGAACAGCCGCGTGCGCAGTGCATGATAGCCACGTGATCAGTGCATGATCTGTCGCATGATCAGTGTATGATCATCCGGCTGATCAGTGCATGGACAGTCATGTGATCAGTGCATGATATAGACGTGATTAGTGCATGATCAGTCTCGTGATCAGTGTATGATCAACCACGTGATCAGTGCACGATAGCCAGGTAATGAGTGCAAGATAGCCAGATGATCAGTACATTATCAGTCATGTGATCAGTGTATGATCAGCCAAGTAATAAGTGCATGATTGCCAACTGATCAGTGGATGATCAGTCACGTGATCAGTGCATGGTCAGTCACGTGATCATTGCATGATCAGCCACGTGATCAGTGCATGATCAATTAAGTGATCAGTACATGATCAGTCACGTGAACAGTGCATGATCAGTTACGTGATCTGTGCATGATCAGTAACGTGACCAGTATATGGTAGCTATGTGATCATTCCATGACGAGCCACGTGAGCAGTGCATGATAGCCACGTGATGTGTGCATGATGAGTTACGTGAGCACAGTATGATCAGCCACGTGATCAGTGCATGAGTGCCACGTGATCAGTGCATGATATGTCACGTGACAGGTGTGTGATCAGCCACGTAAACAGTGCATGTTCAGCCACGTGATCAGTCCATGATAGCCAGGTGATCAGTGCATGATCAGTTACCTGAGCAGTGTATGATGAGCCACGTGATCAGTGCATGGTCAGACACGTGAACAGTGTATGATCAGCCACGTGATCAGTGCATGATATCCAAGTGATCAGTGCATGATCATCACGTGATCAGTTTATGATCAGCCACGTTAACAGTGCATGCTCAGTCACGTGATCAGGGCCTGCTGAGCTGCGTGATTACTGTCTGCTCATCTGCTTGACAATTGCCAGCTGAGCTGCACGATTCCTACCTGTCATCTGCTTGACAATTGCCAGCTGTGCTGCGTAATTCCTGCCTGCTCAGCTGCTTGATTGTTGCCAGCTGAGCAGCATGATTCCTCACAGCTGAGTTCCATGATTATTGCCTGCTGACTGTTTGATTCGTGCCTACTCAGCTCTTTGTTTATTGCCTCCAGAGGCACATGATCACTGTATGATAGCAAACATGATTAGTGCATGATCAGTCACATGATCAGAGCCATTAAGTCACGTGATCACTACATGATAGTCATGTGATCAGTCCATGCTCAGTCACGGTATCAGTGCATGATCAGCCACGTGATCAGTGCATGATCAGCCAGGTGATCAGTTCATGATAGCTATGTGATCAGTTCATGATTTGTCACGTGTTCTGTGCATGACAAGGCAGGTGATCAGTGTATGATCAGCCACGTTATCAGTGCATGATCCATCACCTGATGAGTGTATGATCAGTCACCTGACCGGTACATGGTAGCTACATGATCATTGCATGATCAGCCACGTGAGTAGTGCATGATAGCCACGTGATCAGTGCATGATCAGTCACGTGATCAGTGCATGATCAGTCACGTGATCAGTGTATGATCAGCCACATGATCAGTGCATCATCAGCCACATGATCAGTGCATGATCAATTACGTCATCAGTGCATGATCAGTCACGTGACCAGTATATGGTAGCTAGGTGATTATTGCATGATCAGCCACATGAGCCCTGCATGATAGCCACGAGATCAGTGCATGATCAGTCACGTGATCAGTGCATGATCACTCACGTTAACAGGGCATGATAAGTCACCTGACCAGTGCATGATCAATTACGTGATCAGTGCATGATCACTCACGTGACCAGTACATGGTAGCTACGTGATCATTGCATGAACAGCCACGTGAGCGGTGCATGATAGCCACGTGATCAGTGCATGATCAGTCGCATGATCAGTGTATGATCATCCGGGTGATCAGTGCATGGGCAGTCATGTGATCAGTGCATGATATAGACGTGATCAGTGCATGATCAGTCTCGTGATCAGTGTATGATCAACCACGTGATCAGTGCGCGATAGCCAGGTAATGAGTGCACGATAGCCAGATGATCAGTGCATTATCAGTCACGTGATCAGAGTATGATCAGCCAAGTAATAAGTGCATGATAGCCAACTGATCAGTGGATGATCAGTCACGTGATCAGTGCATGGTCAGTCACGTGATCATTGCATGATCAGCCACGTGATCAGTGCTGATCAGTTACGTGATCAGTGGATGATCAGTCACGTGATCAGTACATGATCAGTCATGTGAACAGTGCATGATCAGTCATGTGATCAGTGTATGACCAGCCAAGTGATCAGTGCATGATAGCCACGTGATCAGTGCATGATCAGTCACGTGATCAGTGCATGATCAGTCATGTGATCAGTGTATGACCAGCCAAGTGATCAGTGCATGATAGCCACGTGATCAGTGCATGATCAGTCATGTGAACAGTGCATGATCAGTCATGTGATCAGTGTATAACCAGCCAAGTGATCAGTGCATGATAGCCACGTGATCAGTGCATGATCAGTCACGTGATCAGTGCATGATCAGTCACGTGATCAGTGCATGATCAGCCAAATTATAAGTGCATGATCAGTCACGTGATCAGTGCATGATCAGTCACGTGAACAGTGCGTGATCATTTACTCGATCTGTGCATGATCGGTCATGTGACCAGTATATGGTAGCTCCGTGATCATTCCATGACGAGCCACGTGAGCAGTGCATGATAGAAACGTGATGTGTGCATGATGAGTTACGTGAGCAGAGTATGATCAGCCCCGTGATCAGTGCATGAGTGCCACGTGATCAGTGCATGTTATGTCACGTGACAGGTGTGTGATCAGCCACGTGAACAGTGCATGTTCAGCCACGTGATCAGTGCATGATAGCCACGTGATCAGTGCATGATCAGTAACGTGAGCAGTGTATGATCAGCCACGTGAGCAGTGCATGGTCAGACACGTGAACAGTGTATGATCAGCCACGTGATCAGTGCATGATATCCAAGTGATCAGTGCATGATGAATCACGTGATCAGTGTATGATCAGCCACGTGAACAGTGCATGCTCAGTCACGTGGTCAGGGCCTGCTGAGCTGCGTGATTACTGTCTGCTCATCTGCTTGACAATTGCCAGCTGAGCTGCACGATTCCTTCCTGTCATCTGCTTGACAATTGCCAGCTGTGCTGCGTAATTCCTGCCTGCTCAGCTGCTTGATTGTTGCCAGCTGAGCAGCATGATTCCTCACAGCTGAGTTCCATGATTATTGCCTGCTGACTGTTTGATTCGTGCCTACTCAGCTCATTGTTTATTGCCTCCAGAGGCACATGATCAGTGTATGATAGCAAACATGATCAGTGCATGATCAGTCACATGATCAGAGCCATTAAGGCACGTGATCACTACATGATAGTCATGTGATCAGTCCATGCTCAGTCACGGTATCAGTGCATGATCAGCCACGTGATCAGTGCATGATCAGCCAGGTGATCAGTTCATGATAGCTATGTGATCAGTTCATGATTTGTCACGTGATCTGTGAATGACCAGGCAGGAGATCAGTGTATGATCAGCCACGTTATCAGTGCATGATCCATCACCTGATGGGTGTATGATCAGTCACCTGACCGGTACATGGTAGCTACATGATCATTGCATGATCAGCCACGTGAGTAGTGCATGATAGCCACGTGATCAGTGCATGATCAGTCACGTGATCAGTGCATGATCAGTCACGTGATCAGTGGATGATCAGCCACGTGATCAGTGCATGATCAGCCACATGATCAGTGCATGATCAATTACGTCATCAGTGCATGATCAGTCACGTGACCAGTATATGGTAGCTAGGTGATCATTGCATGATCAGGCACATAAGCCGTGCATGATAGCCACGAGATCAGTGCATGATCAGTCACGTGATCAGTGCATGATCACTCACGTTAACAGTGCATGATAAGTCACCTGACCAGTGCATGATCAATTACGTGATCAGTGCATGATCACTCACGTGACCAGTACATGGTAGCTACGTGATCATTGCATTAACAGCTGCGTGAGCAGTGCATGATAGCCACGTGATCAGTGCATGATCTGTCGCATGATCAGTGTATGATCATCCGGGTGATCAGTGCATGGGCAGTCATGTGATCAGTGCATGATATAGACGTGATCAGTGCATGATCAGTCTCGTTATCAGTGTATGATCAACCACGTGATCAGTGCACGATAGCCAGGTAATGAGTGCACGATAGCCAGATGATCAGTGCATTATCAGTCACGTGATCAGAGTATGATCAGCCAAGTAATAAGTGCATGATAGCCAACTGATCAGTGGATGATCAGTCACGTGATCAGTGCATGGTCAGTCACGTGATCATTGCATGATCAGCCACGTGATCAGTGCATGATCAATTACGTGATCAGTGGATGATCAGTCACGTGATCAGTACATGATCAGTCATGTGAACAGTGCATGATCAGTCATGTGATCAGTGTATGACCAGCCAAGTGATCAGTGCATGATAGCCACGTGATCAGTACATGATCAGTCACGTGATCAGTGCATGATCAGTCATGTGATCAGTGTATGACCAGCCAAGTCATCAGTGCATGATAGCCACGTGATCAGTGCATGATCAGTCATGTGAACAGTGCATGATCAGTCATGTGATCAGTGTATAACCAGCCAAGTGATCAGTGCATGATAGCCACGTGATCAGTGCATGATCAGTCACGTGATCAGTGCATGATCAGTCACGTGATCAGTGCATGATCAGCCAAATTATAAGTGCATGATCAGTCACGTGATCAGTGCATGATCAGTCACGTGAACAGTGCGTGATCATTTACGCGATCTGTGCATGATCGGTCATGTGACCAGTATATGGTAGCTCCGTGATCATTCCATGACGAGCCACGTGACAGTGCATGATAGAAACGTGATGTGTGCATGATGAGTTACGTGAGCAGAGTATGATCAGCGGCGTGATCAGTGCATGAGTGCCATGTGATCAGTGCATGTTATGTCACGTGACAGGTGTGTGATCAGCCACGTGAACAGTGCATGTTCAGCCACGTGATCAGTGCATGATAGCCACGTGATCAGTGCATGGTCAGTAACGTGAGCAGTGTATGATCAGCCACGTGAGCAGTGCATGGTCAGACACGTGAACAGTGTATGATCAGCCACGTGATCAGTGCATGGTATCCAAGTGATCAGTGCATGATGAATCACGTGATCAGTGTATGATCAGCCACGTGAACAGTGCATGCTCAGTCACGTGATCAGGGCCTGCTGAGCTGCGTGATTACTGTCTGCTCATCTGCTTGACAATTGCCAGCTGATCTGCACGATTCCTTCCTGTCATCTGCTTGACAATTGCCAGCTGTGCTGCGTAATTCCTGCCTGCTCAGCTGCTTGATTGTTGCCAGCTGAGCAGCATGATTCCTCACAGCTGAGTTCCATGATTATTGCCTGCTGACTGTTTGATTCGTGCCTACTCAGCTCTTTGTTTATTGCCTCCAGAGGCACATGATCAGTGTATGATAGCAAACATGATCAGTGCATGATCAGTCACATGATCAGAGCCATTAAGTCACGTGATCACTACATGATAGTCATGTGATCAGTCCATGCTCAGTCACGGTATCAGTGCATGATCAGCCACGTGATCAGTGCATGATCAGCCAGGTGATCAGTTCATGATAGCTATGTGATAAGTTCATGATTTGTCACGTGATCTGTGCATGACCAGGCAGGTGATCAGTGTATGATCAGCCACGTTATCAGTGCATGATCCATCACCTGATGAGTGTATGATCAGTCACCTGACCGGTACATGGTAGCTACATGATCATTGCATGATCAGCCACGTGAGTAGTGCATGATAGCCACGTGATCAGTGCATGATCAGTCACGTGATCAGTGCATGATCAGTCACGTGATCAGTGGATGATCAGCCACGTGATCAGTACATGATCAGCCACATGATCAGTGCATGATCAATTACGTCATCAGTGCATGATCAGTCACGTGACCAGTATATGGTAGCTAGGTGATCATTGCATGATCAGGCACATAAGCCGTGCATGATAGCCACGAGATCAGTGCATGATCAGTCACGTGATCAGTGCATGATCACTCACGTTAACAGTGCATGATAAGTCACCTGACCAGTGCATGATCAATTACGTGATCAGTGCATGATCACTCACGTGACCAGTACATGGTAGCTACGTGATCATTGCATGAACAGCCACGTGAGCAGTGCATGATAGCCACGTGATCAGTGCATGATCTGTCGCATGATCAGTGTATGATCATCCGGGTGATCAGTGCATGGGCAGTCATGTGATCAGTGCATGATATAGACGTGATCAGTGCATGATCAGTCTCGTTATCAGTGTATGATCAACCACGTGATCAGTGCACGATAGCCAGGTAATGAGTGCACGATAGCCAGATGATCAGTGCATTATCAGTCACGTGATCAGAGTATGATCAGCCAAGTAATAAGTGCATGATAGCCAACTGATCAGTGGATGATCAGTCACGTGATCAGTGCATGGTCAGTCACGTGATCATTGCATGATCAGCCACGTGATCAGTGCTGATCAATTACGTGATCAGTGGATGATCAGTCACGTGATCAGTACATGATCAGTCATGTGAACAGTGCATGATCAGTCATGTGATCAGTGTATGACCAGCCAAGTGATCAGTGCATGATAGCCACGTGATCAGTACATGATCAGTCACGTGATCAGTGCATGATCAGTCATGTGATCAGTGTATGACCAGCCAAGTCATCAGTGCATGATAGCCACGTGATCAGTGCATGATCAGTCATGTGAACAGTGCATGATCAGTCATGTGATCAGTGTATAACCAGCCAAGTGATCAGTGCATGATAGCCACGTGATCAGTGCATGATCAGTCACGTGATCAGTGCATGATCAGTCACGTGATCAGTGCATGATCAGCCAAATTATAAGTGCATGATCAGTCACGTGATCAGTGCATGATCAGTCACGTGAACAGTGCGTGATCATTTACTCGATCTGTGCATGATCGGTCATGTGACCAGTATATGGTAGCTCCGTGATCATTCCATGACGAGCCACGTGAGCAGTGCATGATAGAAACGTGATGTGTGCATGATGAGTTACGTGAGCAGAGTATGATCAGCCCCGTGATCAGTGCATGAGTGCCACGTGATCAGTGCATGTTATGTCACGTGACAGGTGTGTGATCAGCCACGTGAACAGTGCATGTTCAGCCACGTGATCAGTGCATGATAGCCACGTGATCAGTGCATGATCAGTAACGTGAGCAGTGTATGATCAGCCACGTGAGCAGTGCATGGTCAGACACGTGAACAGTGTATGATCAGCCACGTGATCAGTGCATGATATCCAAGTGATCAGTGCATGATGAATCACGTGATCAGTGTATGATCAGCCACGTGAACAGTGCATGCTCAGTCACGTGATCAGGGCCTGCTGAGCTGCGTGATTACTGTCTGCTCATCTGCTTGACAATTGCCAGCTGAGCTGCACGATTCCTTCCTGTCATCTGCTTGACAATTGCCAGCTGTGCTGCGTAATTCCTGCCTGCTCAGCTGCTTGATTGTTGCCAGCTGAGCAGCATGATTCCTCACAGCTGAGTTCCATGATTATTGCCTGCTGACTGTTTGATTCGTGCCTACTCAGCTCATTGTTTATTGCCTCCAGAGGCACATGATCAGTGTATGATAGCAAACATGATCAGTGCATGATCAGTCACATGATCAGAGCCATTAAGGCACGTGATCACTACATGATAGTCATGTGATCAGTCCATGCTCAGTCACGGTATCAGTGCATGATCAGCCACGTGATCAGTGCATGATCAGCCAGGTGATCAGTTCATGATAGCTATGTGATAAGTTCATGATTTGTCACGTGATCTGTGAATGACCAGGCAGGAGATCAGTGTATGATCAGCCACGTTATCAGTGCATGATCCATCACCTGATGGGTGTATGATCAGTCACCTGACCGGTACATGGTAGCTACATGATCATTGCATGATCAGCCACGTGAGTAGTGCATGATAGCCACGTGATCAGTGCATGATCAGTCACGTGATCAGTGCATGATCAGTCACGTGATCAGTGGATGATCAGCCACGTGATCAGTGCATGATCAGCCACATGATCAGTGCATGATCAATTACGTCATCAGTGCATGATCCGTCACGTGACCAGTATATGGTGGCTAGGTGATCATTGCATGATCAGGCACATAAGCCGTGCATGATAGCCACGAGATCAGTGCATGATCAGTCACGTGATCAGTGCATGATCACTCACGTTAACAGTGCATGATAAGTCACCTGACCAGTGCATGATCAATTACGTGATCAGTGCATGATCACTCACGTGACCAGTACATGGTAGCTACGTGATCATTGCATTAACAGCTGCGTGAGCAGTGCATGATAGCCACGTGATCAGTGCATGATCTGTCGCATGATCAGTGTATGATCATCCGGGTGATCAGTGCATGGGCAGTCATGTGATCAGTGCATGATATAGGCGTGATCAGTGCATGATCAGTCTCGTTATCAGTGTATGATCAACCACGTGATCAGTGCACGATAGCCAGGTAATGAGTGCACGATAGCCAGATGATCAGTGCATTATCAGTCACGTGATCAGAGTATGATCAGCCAAGTAATAAGTGCATGATAGCCAACTGATCAGTGGATGATCAGTCACGTGATCAGTGCATGGTCAGTCACGTGATCATTGCATGATCAGCCACGTGATCAGTGCTGATCAATTACGTGATCAGTGGATGATCAGTCACGTGATCAGTACATGATCAGTCATGTGAACAGTGCATGATCAGTCATGTGATCAGTGTATGACCAGCCAAGTGATCAGTGCATGATAGCCACGTGATCAGTACATGATCAGTCACGTGATCAGTGCATGATCAGTCATGTGATCAGTGTATGACCAGCCAAGTCATCAGTGCATGATAGCCACGTGATCAGTGCATGATCAGTCATGTGAACAGTGCATGATCAGTCATGTGATCAGTGTATAACCAGCCAAGTGATCAGTGCATGATAGCCACGTGATCAGTGCATGATCAGTCACGTGATCAGTGCATGATCAGTCACGTGATCAGTGCATGATCAGCCAAATTATAAGTGCATGATCAGTCACGTGATCAGTGCATGATCAGTCACGTGAACAGTGCGTGATCATTTACGCGATCTGTGCATGATCGGTCATGTGACCAGTATATGGTAGCTCCGTGATCATTCCATGACGAGCCACGTGACAGTGCATGATAGAAACGTGATGTGTGCATGATGGGTTACGTGAGCAGAGTATGATCAGCCACGTGATCAGTGCATGAGTGCCATGTGATCAGTGCATGTTATGTCACGTGACAGGTGTGTGATCAGCCACGTGAACAGTGCATGTTCAGCCACGTGATCAGTGCATGATAGCCACGTGATCAGTGCATGGTCAGTAACGTGAGCAGTGTATGATCAGCCACGTGAGCAGTGCATGGTCAGACACGTGAACAGTGTATGATCAGCCACGTGATCAGTGCATGGTATCCAAGTGATCAGTGCATGATGAATCACGTGATCAGTGTATGATCAGCCACGTGAACAGTGCATGCTCAGTCACGTGATCAGGGCCTGCTGAGCTGCGTGATTACTGTCTGCTCATCTGCTTGACAATTGCCAGCTGATCTGCACGATTCCTTCCTGTCATCTGCTTGACAATTGCCAGCTGTGCTGCGTAATTCCTGCCTGCTCAGCTGCTTGATTGTTGCCAGCTGAGCAGCATGATTCCTCACAGCTGAGTTCCATGATTATTGCCTGCTGACTGTTTGATTCGTGCCTACTCAGCTCTTTGTTTATTGCCTCCAGAGGCACATGATCAGTGTATGATAGCAAACATGATCAGTGCATGATCAGTCACATGATCAGAGCCATTAAGTCACGTGATCACTACATGATAGTCATGTGATCAGTCCATGCTCAGTCACGGTATCAGTGCATGATCAGCCACGTGATCAGTGCATGATCAGCCAGGTGATCAGTTCATGATAGCTATGTGATAAGTTCATGATTTGTCACGTGATCTGTGCATGACCAGGCAGGTGATCAGTGTATGATCAGCCACGTTATCAGTGCATGATCCATCACCTGATGAGTGTATGATCAGTCACCTGACCGGTACATGGTAGCTACATGATCATTGCATGATCAGCCACGTGAGTAGTGCATGATAGCCACGTGATCAGTGCATGATCAGTCACGTGATCAGTGCATGATCAGTCACGTGATCAGTGGATGATCAGCCACGTGATCAGTACATGATCAGCCACATGATCAGTGCATGATCAATTACGTCATCAGTGCATGATCAGTCACGTGACCAGTATATGGTAGCTAGGTGATCATTGCATGATCAGGCACATAAGCCGTGCATGATAGCCACGAGATCAGTGCATGATCAATTACGTGATCAGTGCATGATCACTCACGTGACCAGTACATGGTAGCTACGTGATCATTGCATGAACAACCACGTGAGCAGTGCATGATAGCCACGTGATCAGTGCATGATCTGTCGCATGATCAGTGTATGATCATCCGGGTGATCAGTGCATGGGCAGTCATGTGATCAGTGCATGATATAGACGTGATCAGTGCATGATCAGTCTCGTTATCAGTGTATGATCAACCACGTGATCAGTGCACGATAGCCAGGTAATGAGTGCACGATAGCCAGATGATCAGTGCATTATCAGTCACGTGATCAGAGTATGATCAGCCAAGTAATAAGTGCATGATAGCCAACTGATCAGTGGATGATCAGTCACGTGATCAGGGCATGGTCAGTCACGTGATCATTGCATGATCAGCCACGTGATCAGTGCTGATCAATTACGTGATCAGTGGATGATCAGTCACGTGATCAGTACATGATCAGTCATGTGAACAGTGCATGATCAGTCATGTGATCAGTGTATGACCAGCCAAGTGATCAGTGCATGATAGCCACGTGATCAGTACATGATCAGTCACGTGATCAGTGCATGATCAGTCATGTGATCAGTGTATGACCAGCCAAGTGATCAGTGCATGATAGCCACGTGATCAGTGCATGATCAGTCATGTGAACAGTGCATGATCAGTCATGTGATCAGTGTATAACCAGCCAAGTGATCAGTGCATGATAGCCACGTGATCAGTGCATGATCAGTCACGTGATCAGTGCATGATCAGTCACGTGATCAGTGCATGATCAGCCAAATTATAAGTGCATGATCAGTCACGTGATCAGTGCATGATCAGTCACGTGAACAGTGCGTGATCATTTACGCGATCTGTGCATGATCGGTCATGTGACCAGTATATGGTAGCTCCGTGATCATTCCATGACGAGCCACGTGAGCAGTGCATGATAGAAACGTGATGTGTGCATGATGAGTTACGTGAGCAGAGTATGATCAGCCCCGTGATCAGTGCATGAGTGCCACGTGATCAGTGCATGTTATGTCACGTGACAGGTGTGTGATCAGCCACGTGAACAGTGCATGTTCAGCCACGTGATCAGTGCATGATAGCCACGTGATCAGTGCATGATCAGTAACGTGAGCAGTGTATGATCAGCCACGTGAGCAGTGCATGGTCAGACACGTGAACAGTGTATGATCAGCCACGTGATCAGTGCATGGTATCCAAGTGATCAGTGCATGATGAATCACGTGATCAGTGTATGATCAGCCACGTGAACAGTGCATGCTCAGTCACGTGATCAGGGCCTGCTGAGCTGCGTGATTACTGTCTGCTCATCTGCTTGACAATTGCCAGCTGAGCTGCACGATTCCTTCCTGTCATCTGCTTGACAATTGCCAGCTGTGCTGCGTAATTCCTGCCTGCTCAGCTGCTTGATTGTTGCCAGCTGAGCAGCATGATTCCTCACAGCTGAGTTCCATGATTATTGCCTGCTGACTGTTTGATTCGTGCCTACTCAGCTCATTGTTTATTGCCTCCAGAGGCACATGATCAGTGTATGATAGCAAACATGATCAGTGCATGATCAGTCACATGATAAGAGCCATTAAGGCACGTGATCACTACATGATAGTCATGTGATCAGTCCATGCTCAGTCACGGTATCAGTGCATGATCAGCCACGTGATCAGTGCATGATCAGCCAGGTGATCAGTTCATGATAGCTATGTGATAAGTTCATGATTTGTCACGTGATCTGTGAATGACCAGGCAGGAGATCAGTGTATGATCAGCCACGTTATCAGTGCATGATCCATCACCTGATGGGTGTATGATCAGTCACCTGACCGGTACATGGTAGCTACATGATCATTGCATGATCAGCCACGTGAGTAGTGCATGATAGCCACGTGATCAGTGCATGATCAGTCACGTGATCAGTGCATGATCAGTCACGTGATCAGTGGATGATCAGCCACGTGATCAGTGCATGATCAGCCACATGATCAGTGCATGATCAATTACGTCATCAGTGCATGATCAGTCACGTGACCAGTATATGGTAGCTAGGTGATCATTGCATGATCAGGCACATAAGCCGTGCATGATAGCCACGAGATCAGTGCATGATCAGTCACGTGATCAGTGCATGATCACTCACGTTAACAGTGCATGATAAGTCACCTGACCAGTGCATGATCAATTACGTGATCAGTGCATGATCACTCACGTGACCAGTACATGGTAGCTACGTGATCATTGCATTAACAGCTGCGTGAGCAGTGCATGATAGCCACGTGATCAGTGCATGATCTGTCGCATGATCAGTGTATGATCATCCGGGTGATCAGTGCATGGGCAGTCATGTGATCAGTGCATGATATAGACGTGATCAGTGCATGATCAGTCTCGTTATCAGTGTATGATCAACCACGTGATCAGTGCACGATAGCCAGGTAATGAGTGCACGATAGCCAGATGATCAGTGCATTATCAGTCACGTGATCAGAGTATGATCAGCCAAGTAATAAGTGCATGATAGCCAACTGATCAGTGGATGATCAGTCACGTGATCAGTGCATGGTCAGTCACGTGATCATTGCATGATCAGCCACGTGATCAGTGCTGATCAATTACGTGATCAGTGGATGATCAGTCACGTGATCAGTACATGATCAGTCATGTGAACAGTGCATGATCAGTCATGTGATCAGTGTATGACCAGCCAAGTGATCAGTGCATGATAGCCACGTGATCAGTACATGATCAGTCACGTGATCAGTGCATGATCAGTCATGTGATCAGTGTATGACCAGCCAAGTCATCAGTGCATGATAGCCACGTGATCAGTGCATGATCAGTCATGTGAACAGTGCATGATCAGTCATGTGATCAGTGTATAACCAGCCAAGTGATCAGTGCATGATAGCCACGTGATCAGTGCATGATCAGTCACGTGATCAGTGCATGATCAGTCACGTGATCAGTGCATGATCAGCCAAATTATAAGTGCATGATCAGTCACGTGATCAGTGCATGATCAGTCACGTGAACAGTGCGTGATCATTTACGCGATCTGTGCATGATCGGTCATGTGACCAGTATATGGTAGCTCCGTGATCATTCCATGACGAGCCACGTGACAGTGCATGATAGAAACGTGATGTGTGCATGATGAGTTACGTGAGCAGAGTATGATCAGCCACGTGATCAGTGCATGAGTGCCATGTGATCAGTGCATGTTATGTCACGTGACAGGTGTGTGATCAGCCACGTGAACAGTGCATGTTCAGCCACGTGATCAGTGCATGATAGCCACGTGATCAGTGCATGGTCAGTAACGTGAGCAGTGTATGATCAGCCACGTGAGCAGTGCATGGTCAGACACGTGAACAGTGTATGATCAGCCACGTGATCAGTGCATGGTATCCAAGTGATCAGTGCATGATGAATCACGTGATCAGTGTATGATCAGCCACGTGAACAGTGCATGCTCAGTCACGTGATCAGGGCCTGCTGAGCTGCGTGATTACTGTCTGCTCATCTGCTTGACAATTGCCAGCTGATCTGCACGATTCCTTCCTGTCATCTGCTTGACAATTGCCAGCTGTGCTGCGTAATTCCTGCCTGCTCAGCTGCTTGATTGTTGCCAGCTGAGCAGCATGATTCCTCACAGCTGAGTTCCATGATTATTGCCTGCTGACTGTTTGATTCGTGCCTACTCAGCTCTTTGTTTATTGCCTCCAGAGGCACATGATCAGTGTATGATAGCAAACATGATCAGTGCATGATCAGTCACATGATCAGAGCCATTAAGTCACGTGATCACTACATGATAGTCATGTGATCAGTCCATGCTCAGTCACGGTATCAGTGCATGATCAGCCACGTGATCAGTGCATGATCAGCCAGGTGATCAGTTCATGATAGCTATGTGATAAGTTCATGATTTGTCACGTGATCTGTGCATGACCAGGCAGGTGATCAGTGTATGATCAGCCACGTTATCAGTGCATGATCCATCACCTGATGAGTGTATGATCAGTCACCTGACCGGTACATGGTAGCTACATGATCATTGCATGATCAGCCACGTGAGTAGTGCATGATAGCCACGTGATCAGTGCATGATCAGTCACGTGATCAGTGCATGATCAGTCACGTGATCAGTGGATGATCAGCCACGTGATCAGTACATGATCAGCCACATGATCAGTGCATGATCAATTACGTCATCAGTGCATGATCAGTCACGTGACCAGTATATGGTAGCTAGGTGATCATTGCATGATCAGGCACATAAGCCGTGCATGATAGCCACGAGATCAGTGCATGATCAGTCACGTGATCAGTGCATGATCACTCACGTTAACAGTGCATGATAAGTCACCTGACCAGTGCATGATCAATTACGTGATCAGTGCATGATCACTCACGTGACCAGTACATGGTAGCTACGTGATCATTGCATGAACAGCCACGTGAGCAGTGCATGATAGCCACGTGATCAGTGCATGATCTGTCGCATGATCAGTGTATGATCATCCGGGTGATCAGTGCATGGGCAGTCATGTGATCAGTGCATGATATAGACGTGATCAGTGCATGATCAGTCTCGTTATCAGTGTATGATCAACCACGTGATCAGTGCACGATAGCCAGGTAATGAGTGCACGATAGCCAGATGATCAGTGCATTATCAGTCACGTGATCAGAGTATGATCAGCCAAGTAATAAGTGCATGATAGCCAACTGATCAGTGGATGATCAGTCACGTGATCAGTGCATGGTCAGTCACGTGATCATTGCATGATCAGCCACGTGATCAGTGCTGATCAATTACGTGATCAGTGGATGATCAGTCACGTGATCAGTACATGATCAGTCATGTGAACAGTGCATGATCAGTCATGTGATCAGTGTATGACCAGCCAAGTGATCAGTGCATGATAGCCACGTGATCAGTACATGATCAGTCACGTGATCAGTGCATGATCAGTCATGTGATCAGTGTATGACCAGCCAAGTGATCAGTGCATGATAGCCACGTGATCAGTGCATGATCAGTCATGTGAACAGTGCATGATCAGTCATGTGATCAGTGTATAACCAGCCAAGTGATCAGTGCATGATAGCCACGTGATCAGTGCATGATCAGTCACGTGATCAGTGCATGATCAGTCACGTGATCAGTGCATGATCAGCCAAATTATAAGTGCATGATCAGTCACGTGATCAGTGCATGATCAGTCACGTGAACAGTGCGTGATCATTTACTCGATCTGTGCATGATCGGTCATGTGACCAGTATATGGTAGCTCCGTGATCATTCCATGACGAGCCACGTGAGCAGTGCATGATAGAAACGTGATGTGTGCATGATGAGTTACGTGAGCAGAGTATGATCAGCCCCGTGATCAGTGCATGAGTGCCACGTGATCAGTGCATGTTATGTCACGTGACAGGTGTGTGATCAGCCACGTGAACAGTGCATGTTCAGCCACGTGATCAGTGCATGATAGCCACGTGATCAGTGCATGATCAGTAACGTGAGCAGTGTATGATCAGCCACGTGAGCAGTGCATGGTCAGACACGTGAACAGTGTATGATCAGCCACGTGATCAGTGCATGATATCCAAGTGATCAGTGCATGATGAATCACGTGATCAGTGTATGATCAGCCACGTGAACAGTGCATGCTCAGTCACGTGATCAGGGCCTGCTGAGCTGCGTGATTACTGTCTGCTCATCTGCTTGACAATTGCCAGCTGAGCTGCACGATTCCTTCCTGTCATCTGCTTGACAATTGCCAGCTGTGCTGCGTAATTCCTGCCTGCTCAGCTGCTTGATTGTTGCCAGCTGAGCAGCATGATTCCTCACAGCTGAGTTCCATGATTATTGCCTGCTGACTGTTTGATTCGTGCCTACTCAGCTCATTGTTTATTGCCTCCAGAGGCACATGATCAGTGTATGATAGCAAACATGATCAGTGCATGATCAGTCACATGATCAGAGCCATTAAGGCACGTGATCACTACATGATAGTCATGTGATCAGTCCATGCTCAGTCACGGTATCAGTGCATGATCAGCCACGTGATCAGTGCATGATCAGCCAGGTGATCAGTTCATGATAGCTATGTGATAAGTTCATGATTTGTCACGTGATCTGTGAATGACCAGGCAGGAGATCAGTGTATGATCAGCCACGTTATCAGTGCATGATCCATCACCTGATGGGTGTATGATCAGTCACCTGACCGGTACATGGTAGCTACATGATCATTGCATGATCAGCCACGTGAGTAGTGCATGATAGCCACGTGATCAGTGCATGATCAGTCACGTGATCAGTGCATGATCAGTCACGTGATCAGTGGATGATCAGCCACGTGATCAGTGCATGATCAGCCACATGATCAGTGCATGATCAATTACGTCATCAGTGCATGATCAGTCACGTGACCAGTATATGGTAGCTAGGTGATCATTGCATGATCAGGCACATAAGCCGTGCATGATAGCCACGAGATCAGTGCATGATCAGTCACGTGATCAGTGCATGATCACTCACGTTAACAGTGCATGATAAGTCACCTGACCAGTGCATGATCAATTACGTGATCAGTGCATGATCACTCACGTGACCAGTACATGGTAGCTACGTGATCATTGCATTAACAGCTGCGTGAGCAGTGCATGATAGCCACGTGATCAGTGCATGATCTGTCGCATGATCAGTGTATGATCATCCGGGTGATCAGTGCATGGGCAGTCATGTGATCAGTGCATGATATAGGCGTGATCAGTGCATGATCAGTCTCGTTATCAGTGTATGATCAACCACGTGATCAGTGCACGATAGCCAGGTAATGAGTGCACGATAGCCAGATGATCAGTGCATTATCAGTCACGTGATCAGAGTATGATCAGCCAAGTAATAAGTGCATGATAGCCAACTGATCAGTGGATGATCAGTCACGTGATCAGTGCATGGTCAGTCACGTGATCATTGCATGATCAGCCACGTGATCAGTGCATGATCAATTACGTGATCAGTGGATGATCAGTCACGTGATCAGTACATGATCAGTCATGTGAACAGTGCATGATCAGTCATGTGATCAGTGTATGACCAGCCAAGTGATCAGTGCATGATAGCCACGTGATCAGTACATGATCAGTCACGTGATCAGTGCATGATCAGTCATGTGATCAGTGTATGACCAGCCAAGTCATCAGTGCATGATAGCCACGTGATCAGTGCATGATCAGTCATGTGAACAGTGCATGATCAGTCATGTGATCAGTGTATAACCAGCCAAGTGATCAGTGCATGATAGCCACGTGATCAGTGCATGATCAGTCACGTGATCAGTGCATGATCAGTCACGTGATCAGTGCATGATCAGCCAAATTATAAGTGCATGATCAGTCACGTGATCAGTGCATGATCAGTCACGTGAACAGTGCGTGATCATTTACGCGATCTGTGCATGATCGGTCATGTGACCAGTATATGGTAGCTCCGTGATCATTCCATGACGAGCCACGTGACAGTGCATGATAGAAACGTGATGTGTGCATGATGAGTTACGTGAGCAGAGTATGATCAGCCACGTGATCAGTGCATGAGTGCCATGTGATCAGTGCATGTTATGTCACGTGACAGGTGTGTGATCAGCCACGTGAACAGTGCATGTTCAGCCACGTGATCAGTGCATGATAGCCACGTGATCAGTGCATGGTCAGTAACGTGAGCAGTGTATGATCAGCCACGTGAGCAGTGCATGGTCAGACACGTGAACAGTGTATGATCAGCCACGTGATCAGTGCATGGTATCCAAGTGATCAGTGCATGATGAATCACGTGATCAGTGTATGATCAGCCACGTGAACAGTGCATGCTCAGTCACGTGATCAGGGCCTGCTGAGCTGCGTGATTACTGTCTGCTCATCTGCTTGACAATTGCCAGCTGATCTGCACGATTCCTTCCTGTCATCTGCTTGACAATTGCCAGCTGTGCTGCGTAATTCCTGCCTGCTCAGCTGCTTGATTGTTGCCAGCTGAGCAGCATGATTCCTCACAGCTGAGTTCCATGATTATTGCCTGCTGACTGTTTGATTCGTGCCTACTCAGCTCTTTGTTTATTGCCTCCAGAGGCACATGATCAGTGTATGATAGCAAACATGATCAGTGCATGATCAGTCACATGATCAGAGCCATTAAGTCACGTGATCACTACATGATAGTCATGTGATCAGTCCATGCTCAGTCACGGTATCAGTGCATGATCAGCCACGTGATCAGTGCATGATCAGCCAGGTGATCAGTTCATGATAGCTATGTGATAAGTTCATGATTTGTCACGTGATCTGTGCATGACCAGGCAGGTGATCAGTGTATGATCAGCCACGTTATCAGTGCATGATCCATCACCTGATGAGTGTATGATCAGTCACCTGACCGGTACATGGTAGCTACATGATCATTGCATGATCAGCCACGTGAGTAGTGCATGATAGCCACGTGATCAGTGCATGATCAGTCACGTGATCAGTGCATGATCAGTCACGTGATCAGTGGATGATCAGCCACGTGATCAGTACATGATCAGCCACATGATCAGTGCATGATCAATTACGTCATCAGTGCATGATCAGTCACGTGACCAGTATATGGTAGCTAGGTGATCATTGCATGATCAGGCACATAAGCCGTGCATGATAGCCACGAGATCAGTGCATGATCAGTCACGTGATCAGTGCATGATCACTCACGTTAACAGTGCATGATAAGTCACCTGACCAGTGCATGATCAATTACGTGATCAGTGCATGATCACTCACGTGACCAGTACATGGTAGCTACGTGATCATTGCATGAACAGCCACGTGAGCAGTGCATGATAGCCACGTGATCAGTGCATGATCTGTCGCATGATCAGTGTATGATCATCCGGGTGATCAGTGCATGGGCAGTCATGTGATCAGTGCATGATATAGACGTGATCAGTGCATGATCAGTCTCGTTATCAGTGTATGATCAACCACGTGATCAGTGCACGATAGCCAGGTAATGAGTGCACGATAGCCAGATGATCAGTGCATTATCAGTCACGTGATCAGAGTATGATCAGCCAAGTAATAAGTGCATGATAGCCAACTGATCAGTGGATGATCAGTCACGTGATCAGTGCATGGTCAGTCACGTGATCATTGCATGATCAGCCACGTGATCAGTGCTGATCAATTACGTGATCAGTGGATGATCAGTCACGTGATCAGTACATGATCAGTCATGTGAACAGTGCATGATCAGTCATGTGATCAGTGTATGACCAGCCAAGTGATCAGTGCATGATAGCCACGTGATCAGTACATGATCAGTCACGTGATCAGTGCATGATCAGTCATGTGATCAGTGTATGACCAGCCAAGTGATCAGTGCATGATAGCCACGTGATCAGTGCATGATCAGTCATGTGAACAGTGCATGATCAGTCATGTGATCAGTGTATAACCAGCCAAGTGATCAGTGCATGATAGCCACGTGATCAGTGCATGATCAGTCACGTGATCAGTGCATGATCAGTCACGTGATCAGTGCATGATCAGCCAAATTATAAGTGCATGATCAGTCACGTGATCAGTGCATGATCAGTCACGTGAACAGTGCGTGATCATTTACTCGATCTGTGCATGATCGGTCATGTGACCAGTATATGGTAGCTCCGTGATCATTCCATGACGAGCCACGTGAGCAGTGCATGATAGAAACGTGATGTGTGCATGATGAGTTACGTGAGCAGAGTATGATCAGCCCCGTGATCAGTGCATGAGTGCCACGTGATCAGTGCATGTTATGTCACGTGACAGGTGTGTGATCAGCCACGTGAACAGTGCATGTTCAGCCACGTGATCAGTGCATGATAGCCACGTGATCAGTGCATGATCAGTAACGTGAGCAGTGTATGATCAGCCACGTGAGCAGTGCATGGTCAGACACGTGAACAGTGTATGATCAGCCACGTGATCAGTGCATGATATCCAAGTGATCAGTGCATGATGAATCACGTGATCAGTGTATGATCAGCCACGTGAACAGTGCATGCTCAGTCACGTGATCAGGGCCTGCTGAGCTGCGTGATTACTGTCTGCTCATCTGCTTGACAATTGCCAGCTGAGCTGCACGATTCCTTCCTGTCATCTGCTTGACAATTGCCAGCTGTGCTGCGTAATTCCTGCCTGCTCAGCTGCTTGATTGTTGCCAGCTGAGCAGCATGATTCCTCACAGCTGAGTTCCATGATTATTGCCTGCTGACTGTTTGATTCGTGCCTACTCAGCTCATTGTTTATTGCCTCCAGAGGCACATGATCAGTGTATGATAGCAAACATGATCAGTGCATGATCAGTCACATGATCAGAGCCATTAAGGCACGTGATCACTACATGATAGTCATGTGATCAGTCCATGCTCAGTCACGGTATCAGTGCATGATCAGCCACGTGATCAGTGCATGATCAGCCAGGTGATCAGTTCATGATAGCTATGTGATAAGTTCATGATTTGTCACGTGATCTGTGAATGACCAGGCAGGTGATCAGTGTATGATCAGCCACGTGATCAGTGCATGATCCGTCACCTGATGGGTGTATGATCAGTCACCTGACCGGTACATAGTAGCTACATGATCATTGCATGATCAGCCACGTGAGTAGTGCATGATAGCCACGTGATCAGTGCATGATCAGTCACGTGATCAGTGCATGATCAGTCACGTGATCAGTGGATGATCAGCCACGTGATCAGTGCATGATCAGCCACATGATCAGTGCATGATCAATTACGTCATCAGTGCATGATCAGTCACGTGACCAGTATATGGTAGCTAGGTGATCATTGCATGATCAGGCACATAAGCCGTGCATGATAGCCACGAGATCAGTGCATGATCAGTCACGTGATCAGTGCATGATCACTCACGTTAACAGTGCATGATAAGTCACCTGACCAGTGCATGATCAATTACGTGATCAGTGCATGATCACTCACGTGACCAGTACATGGTAGCTACGTGATCATTGCATTAACAGCTGCGTGAGCAGTGCATGATAGCCACGTGATCAGTGCATGATCTGTCGCATGATCAGTGTATGATCATCCGGGTGATCAGTGCATGGGCAGTCATGTGATCAGTGCATGATATAGACGTGATCAGTGCATGATCAGTCTCGTTATCAGTGTATGATCAACCACGTGATCAGTGCACGATAGCCAGGTAATGAGTGCACGATAGCCAGATGATCAGTGCATTATCAGTCACGTGATCAGAGTATGATCAGCCAAGTAATAAGTGCATGATAGCCAACTGATCAGTGGATGATCAGTCACGTGATCAGTGCATGGTCAGTCACGTGATCATTGCATGATCAGCCACGTGATCAGTGCTGATCAATTACGTGATCAGTGGATGATCAGTCACGTGATCAGTACATGATCAGTCATGTGAACAGTGCATGATCAGTCATGTGATCAGTGTATGACCAGCCAAGTGATCAGTGCATGATAGCCACGTGATCAGTACATGATCAGTCACGTGATCAGTGCATGATCAGTCATGTGATCAGTGTATGACCAGCCAAGTCATCAGTGCATGATAGCCACGTGATCAGTGCATGATCAGTCATGTGAACAGTGCATGATCAGTCATGTGATCAGTGTATAACCAGCCAAGTGATCAGTGCATGATAGCCACGTGATCAGTGCATGATCAGTCACGTGATCAGTGCATGATCAGTCACGTGATCAGTGCATGATCAGCCAAATTATAAGTGCATGATCAGTCACGTGATCAGTGCATGATCAGTCACGTGAACAGTGCGTGATCATTTACGCGATCTGTGCATGATCGGTCATGTGACCAGTATATGGTAGCTCCGTGATCATTCCATGACGAGCCACGTGACAGTGCATGATAGAAACGTGATGTGTGCATGATGAGTTACGTGAGCAGAGTATGATCAGCCACGTGATCAGTGCATGAGTGCCATGTGATCAGTGCATGTTATGTCACGTGACAGGTGTGTGATCAGCCACGTGAACAGTGCATGTTCAGCCACGTGATCAGTGCATGATAGCCACGTGATCAGTGCATGGTCAGTAACGTGAGCAGTGTATGATCAGCCACGTGAGCAGTGCATGGTCAGACACGTGAACAGTGTATGATCAGCCACGTGATCAGTGCATGGTATCCAAGTGATCAGTGCATGATGAATCACGTGATCAGTGTATGATCAGCCACGTGAACAGTGCATGCTCAGTCACGTGATCAGGGCCTGCTGAGCTGCGTGATTACTGTCTGCTCATCTGCTTGACAATTGCCAGCTGATCTGCACGATTCCTTCCTGTCATCTGCTTGACAATTGCCAGCTGTGCTACGTAATTCCTGCCTGCTCAGCTGCTTGATTGTTGCCAGCTGAGCAGCATGATTCCTCACAGCTGAGTTCCATGATTATTGCCTGCTGACTGTTTGATTCGTGCCTACTCAGCTCTTTGTTTATTGCCTCCAGAGGCACATGATCAGTGTATGATAGCAAACATGATCAGTGCATGATCAGTCACATGATCAGAGCCATTAAGTCACATGATCACTACATGATAGTCATGTGATCAGTCCATGCTCAGTCACGGTATCAGTGCATGATCAGCCACGTGATCAGTGCATGATCAGCCAGGTGATCAGTTCATGATAGCTATGTGATAAGTTCATGATTTGTCACGTGATCTGTGCATGACCAGGCAGGTGATCAGTGTATGATCAGCCACGTTATCAGTGCATGATCCATCACCTGATGAGTGTATGATCAGTCACCTGACCGGTACATGGTAGCTACATGATCATTGCATGATCAGCCACGTGAGTAGTGCATGATAGCCACGTGATCAGTGCATGATCAGTCACGTGATCAGTGCATGATCAGTCACGTGATCAGTGGATGATCAGCCACGTGATCAGTGCATGATCAGCCACATGATCAGTGCATGATCAATTACGTCATCAGTGCATGATCAGTCACGTGACCAGTATATGGTAGCTAGGTGATCATTGCATGATCAGGCACATAAGCCGTGCATGATAGCCACGAGATCAGTGCATGATCAGTCACGTGATCAGTGCATGATCACTCACGTTAACAGTGCATGATAAGTCACCTGACCAGTGCATGATCAATTACGTGATCAGTGCATGATCACTCACGTGACCAGTACATGGTAGCTACGTGATCATTGCATGAACAGCCACGTGAGCAGTGCATGATAGCCACGTGATCAGTGCATGATCTGTCGCATGATCAGTGTATGATCATCCGGGTGATCAGTGCATGGGCAGTCATGTGATCAGTGCATGATATAGACGTGATCAGTGCATGATCAGTCTCGTTATCAGTGTATGATCAACCACGTGATCAGTGCACGATAGCCAGGTAATGAGTGCACGATAGCCAGATGATCAGTGCATTATCAGTCACGTGATCAGAGTATGATCAGCCAAGTAATAAGTGCATGATAGCCAACTGATCAGTGGATGATCAGTCACGTGATCAGTGCATGGTCAGTCACGTGATCATTGCATGATCAGCCACGTGATCAGTGCTGATCAATTACGTGATCAGTGGATGATCAGTCACGTGATCAGTACATGATCAGTCATGTGAACAGTGCATGATCAGTCATGTGATCAGTGTATGACCAGCCAAGTGATCAGTGCATGATAGCCACGTGATCAGTACATGATCAGTCACGTGATCAGTGCATGATCAGTCATGTGATCAGTGTATGACCAGCCAAGTGATCAGTGCATGATAGCCACGTGATCAGTGCATGATCAGTCATGTGAACAGTGCATGATCAGTCATGTGATCAGTGTATAACCAGCCAAGTGATCAGTGCATGATAGCCACGTGATCAGTGCATGATCAGTCACGTGATCAGTGCATGATCAGTCACGTGATCAGTGCATGATCAGCCAAATTATAAGTGCATGATCAGTCACGTGATCAGTGCATGATCAGTCACGTGAACAGTGCGTGATCATTTACTCGATCTGTGCATGATCGGTCATGTGACCAGTATATGGTAGCTCCGTGATCATTCCATGACGAGCCACGTGAGCAGTGCATGATAGAAACGTGATGTGTGCATGATGAGTTACGTGAGCAGAGTATGATCAGCCCCGTGATCAGTGCATGAGTGCCACGTGATCAGTGCATGTTATGTCACGTGACAGGTGTGTGATCAGCCACGTAAACAGTGCATGTTCAGCCACGTGATCAGTGCATGATAGCCACGTGATCAGTGCATGATCAGTAACGTGAGCAGTGTATGATCAGCCACGTGAGCAGTGCATGGTCAGACACGTGAACAGTGTATGATCAGCCACGTGATCAGTGCATGATATCCAAGTGATCAGTGCATGATGAATCACGTGATCAGTGTATGATCAGCCACGTGAACAGTGCATGCTCAGTCACGTGATCAGGGCCTGCTGAGCTGCGTGATTACTGTCTGCTCATCTGCTTGACAATTGCCAGCTGAGCTGCACGATTCCTTCCTGTCATCTGCTTGACAATTGCCAGCTGTGCTGCGTAATTCCTGCCTGCTCAGCTGCTTGATTGTTGCCAGCTGAGCAGCATGATTCCTCACAGCTGAGTTCCATGATTATTGCCTGCTGACTGTTTGATTCGTGCCTACTCAGCTCATTGTTTATTGCCTCCAGAGGCACATGATCAGTGTATGATAGCAAACATGATCAGTGCATGATCAGTCACATGATCAGAGCCATTAAGGCACGTGATCACTACATGATAGTCATGTGATCAGTCCATGCTCAGTCACGGTATCAGTGCATGATCAGCCACGTGATCAGTGCATGATCAGCCAGGTGATCAGTTCATGATAGCTATGTGATAAGTTCATGATTTGTCACGTGATCTGTGAATGACCAGGCAGGAGATCAGTGTATGATCAGCCACGTTATCAGTGCATGATCCATCACCTGATGGGTGTATGATCAGTCACCTGACCGGTACATGGTAGCTACATGATCATTGCATGATCAGCCACGTGAGTAGTGCATGATAGCCACGTGATCAGTGCATGATCAGTCACGTGATCAGTGCATGATCAGTCACGTGATCAGTGGATGATCAGCCACGTGATCAGTGCATGATCAGCCACATGATCAGTGCATGATCAATTACGTCATCAGTGCATGATCAGTCACGTGACCAGTATATGGTAGCTAGGTGATCATTGCATGATCAGGCACATAAGCCGTGCATGATAGCCACGAGATCAGTGCATGATCAGTCACGTGATCAGTGCATGATCACTCACGTTAACAGTGCATGATAAGTCACCTGACCAGTGCATGATCAATTACGTGATCAGTGCATGATCACTCACGTGACCAGTACATGGTAGCTACGTGATCATTGCATTAACAGCTGCGTGAGCAGTGCATGATAGCCACGTGATCAGTGCATGATCTGTCGCATGATCAGTGTATGATCATCCGGGTGATCAGTGCATGGGCAGTCATGTGATCAGTGCATGATATAGACGTGATCAGTGCATGATCAGTCTCGTTATCAGTGTATGATCAACCACGTGATCAGTGCACGATAGCCAGGTAATGAGTGCACGATAGCCAGATGATCAGTGCATTATCAGTCACGTGATCAGAGTATGATCAGCCAAGTAATAAGTGCATGATAGCCAACTGATCAGTGGATGATCAGTCACGTGATCAGTGCATGGTCAGTCACGTGATCATTGCATGATCAGCCACGTGATCAGTGCTGATCAATTACGTGATCAGTGGATGATCAGTCACGTGATCAGTACATGATCAGTCATGTGAACAGTGCATGATCAGTCATGTGATCAGTGTATGACCAGCCAAGTGATCAGTGCATGATAGCCACGTGATCAGTACATGATCAGTCACGTGATCAGTGCATGATCAGTCATGTGATCAGTGTATGACCAGCCAAGTCATCAGTGCATGATAGCCACGTGATCAGTGCATGATCAGTCATGTGAACAGTGCATGATCAGTCATGTGATCAGTGTATAACCAGCCAAGTGATCAGTGCATGATAGCCACGTGATCAGTGCATGATCAGTCACGTGATCAGTGCATGATCAGTCACGTGATCAGTGCATGATCAGCCAAATTATAAGTGCATGATCAGTCACGTGATCAGTGCATGATCAGTCACGTGAACAGTGCGTGATCATTTACGCGATCTGTGCATGATCGGTCATGTGACCAGTATATGGTAGCTCCGTGATCATTCCATGACGAGCCACGTGACAGTGCATGATAGAAACGTGATGTGTGCATGATGAGTTACGTGAGCAGAGTATGATCAGCCACGTGATCAGTGCATGAGTGCCATGTGATCAGTGCATGTTATGTCACGTGACAGGTGTGTGATCAGCCACGTGAACAGTGCATGTTCAGCCACGTGATCAGTGCATGATAGCCACGTGATCAGTGCATGGTCAGTAACGTGAGCAGTGTATGATCAGCCACGTGAGCAGTGCATGGTCAGACACGTGAACAGTGTATGATCAGCCACGTGATCAGTGCATGGTATCCAAGTGATCAGTGCATGATGAATCACGTGATCAGTGTATGATCAGCCACGTGAACAGTGCATGCTCAGTCACGTGATCAGGGCCTGCTGAGCTGCGTGATTACTGTCTGCTCATCTGCTTGACAATTGCAAGCTGATCTGCACGATTCCTTCCTGTCATCTGCTTGACAATTGCCAGCTGTGCTGCGTAATTCCTGCCTGCTCAGCTGCTTGATTGTTGCCAGCTGAGCAGCATGATTCCTCACAGCTGAGTTCCATGATTATTGCCTGCTGACTGTTTGATTCGTGCCTACTCAGCTCTTTGTTTATTGCCTCCAGAGGCACATGATCAGTGTATGATAGCAAACATGATCAGTGCATGATCAGTCACATGATCAGAGCCATTAAGTCACGTGATCACTACATGATAGTCATGTGATCAGTCCATGCTCAGTCACGGTATCAGTGCATGATCAGCCACGTGATCAGTGCATGATCAGCCAGGTGATCAGTTCATGATAGCTATGTGATAAGTTCATGATTTGTCACGTGATCTGTGCATGACCAGGCAGGTGATCAGTGTATGATCAGCCACGTTATCAGTGCATGATCCATCACCTGATGAGTGTATGATCAGTCACCTGACCGGTACATGGTAGCTACATGATCATTGCATGATCAGCCACGTGAGTAGTGCATGATAGCCACGTGATCAGTGCATGATCAGTCACGTGATCAGTGCATGATCAGTCACGTGATCAGTGGATGATCAGCCACGTGATCAGTACATGATCAACCACATGATCAGTGCATGATCAATTACGTCATCAGTGCATGATCAGTCACGTGACCAGTATATGGTAGCTAGGTGATCATTGCATGATCAGGCACATAAGCCGTGCATGATAGCCACGAGATCAGTGCATGATCAGTCACGTGATCAGTGCATGATCACTCACGTTAACAGTGCATGATAAGTCACCTGACCAGTGCATGATCAATTACGTGATCAGTGCATGATCACTCACGTGACCAGTACATGGTAGCTACGTGATCATTGCATGAACAGCCACGTGAGCAGTGCATGATAGCCACGTGATCAGTGCATGATCTGTCGCATGATCAGTGTATGATCATCCGGGTGATCAGTGCATGGGCAGTCATGTGATCAGTGCATGATATAGACGTGATCAGTGCATGATCAGTCTCGTTATCAGTGTATGATCAACCACGTGATCAGTGCACGATAGCCAGGTAATGAGTGCACGATAGCCAGATGATCAGTGCATTATCAGTCACGTGATCAGAGTATGATCAGCCAAGTAATAAGTGCATGATAGCCAACTGATCAGTGGATGATCAGTCACGTGATCAGTGCATGGTCAGTCACGTGATCATTGCATGATCAGCCACGTGATCAGTGCTGATCAATTACGTGATCAGTGGATGATCAGTCACGTGATCAGTACATGATCAGTCATGTGAACAGTGCATGATCAGTCGTGTGATCAGTGTATGACCAGCCAAGTGATCAGTGCATGATAGCCACGTGATCAGTACATGATCAGTCACGTGATCAGTGCATGATCAGTCATGTGATCAGTGTATGACCAGCCAAGTGATCAGTGCATGATAGCCACGTGATCAGTGCATGATCAGTCATGTGAACAGTGCATGATCAGTCATGTGATCAGTGTATAACCAGCCAAGTGATCAGTGCATGATAGCCACGTGATCAGTGCATGATCAGTCACGTGATCAGTGCATGATCAGTCACGTGATCAGTGCATGATCAGCCAAATTATAAGTGCATGATCAGTCACGTGATCAGTGCATGATCAGTCACGTGAACAGTGCGTGATCATTTACTCGATCTGTGCATGATCGGTCATGTGACCAGTATATGGTAGCTCCGTGATCATTCCATGACGAGCCACGTGAGCAGTGCATGATAGAAACGTGATGTGTGCATGATGAGTTACGTGAGCAGAGTATGATCAGCCCCGTGATCAGTGCATGAGTGCCACGTGATCAGTGCATGTTATGTCACGTGACAGGTGTGTGATCAGCCACGTGAACAGTGCATGTTCAGCCACGTGATCAGTGCATGATAGCCACGTGATCAGTGCATGATCAGTAACGTGAGCAGTGTATGATCAGCCACGTGAGCAGTGCATGGTCAGACACGTGAACAGTGTATGATCAGCCACGTGATCAGTGCATGATATCCAAGTGATCAGTGCATGATGAATCACGTGATCAGTGTATGATCAGCCACGTGAACAGTGCATGCTCAGTCACGTGATCAGGGCCTGCTGAGCTGCGTGATTACTGTCTGCTCATCTGCTTGACAATTGCCAGCTGAGCTGCACGATTCCTTCCTGTCATCTGCTTGACAATTGCCAGCTGTGCTGCGTAATTCCTGCCTGCTCAGCTGCTTGATTGTTGCCAGCTGAGCAGCATGATTCCTCACAGCTGAGTTCCATGATTATTGCCTGCTGACTGTTTGATTCGTGCCTACTCAGCTCATTGTTTATTGCCTCCAGAGGCACATGATCAGTGTATGATAGCAAACATGATCAGTGCATGATCAGTCACATGATCAGAGCCATTAAGGCACGTGATCACTACATGATAGTCATGTGATCAGTCCATGCTCAGTCACGGTATCAGTGCATGATCAGCCACGTGATCAGTGCATGATCAGCCAGGTGATCAGTTCATGATAGCTATGTGATAAGTTCATGATTTGTCACGTGATCTGTGAATGACCAGGCAGGAGATCAGTGTATGATCAGCCACGTTATCAGTGCATGATCCATCACCTGATGGGTGTATGATCAGTCACCTGACCGGTACATGGTAGCTACATGATCATTGCATGATCAGCCACGTGAGTAGTGCATGATAGCCACGTGATCAGTGCATGATCAGTCACGTGATCAGTGCATGATCAGTCACGTGATCAGTGGATGATCAGCCACGTGATCAGTGCATGATCAGCCACATGATCAGTGCATGATCAATTACGTCATCAGTGCATGATCAGTCACGTGACCAGTATATGGTAGCTAGGTGATCATTGCATGATCAGGCACATAAGCCGTGCATGATAGCCACGAGATCAGTGCATGATCAGTCACGTGATCAGTGCATGATCACTCACGTTAACAGTGCATGATAAGTCACCTGACCAGTGCATGATCAATTACGTGATCAGTGCATGATCACTCACGTGACCAGTACATGGTAGCTACGTGATCATTGCATTAACAGCTGCGTGAGCAGTGCATGATAGCCACGTGATCAGTGCATGATCAGTCGCATGATCAGTGTATGATCATCCGGGTGATCAGTGCATGGGCAGTCATGTGATCAGTGCATGATATAGACGTGATCAGTGCATGATCAGTCTCGTTATCAGTGTATGATCAACCACGTGATCAGTGCACGATAGCCAGGTAATGAGTGCACGATAGCCAGATGATCAGTGCATTATCAGTCACGTGATCAGAGTATGATCAGCCAAGTAATAAGTGCATGATAGCCAACTGATCAGTGGATGATCAGTCACGTGATCAGTGCATGGTCAGTCACGTGATCATTGCATGATCAGCCACGTGATCAGTGCTGATCAATTACGTGATCAGTGGATGATCAGTCACGTGATCAGTACATGATCAGTCACGTGAACAGTGCATGATCAGTCATGTGATCAGTGTATGACCAGCCAAGTGATCAGTGCATGATAGCCACGTGATCAGTACATGATCAGTCACGTGATCAGTGCATGATCAGTCATGTGATCAGTGTATGACCAGCCAAGTGATCAGTGCATGATAGCCACGTGATCAGTGCATGATCAGTCATGTGAACAGTGCATGATCAGTCATGTGATCAGTGTATAACCAGCCAAGTGATCAGTGCATGATAGCCACGTGATCAGTGCATGATCAGTCACGTGATCAGTGCATGATCAGTCACGTGATCAGTGCATGATCA
Source organism: Bos javanicus (assembly GCF_032452875.1). Taxonomy (NCBI): domain Eukaryota; kingdom Metazoa; phylum Chordata; class Mammalia; order Artiodactyla; family Bovidae; genus Bos; species Bos javanicus. The sequence continues at coordinate 955,652 of NW_026893618.1, forward strand.
GCCAAATTATAAGTGCATGATCAGTCACGTGATCAGTGCATGATCAGTCACGTGAACAGTGCGTGATCATTTACGCGATCTGTGCATGATCGGTCATGTGACCAGTATATGGTAGCTCCGTGATCATTCCATGACGAGCCACGTGACAGTGCATGATAGAAACGTGATGTGTGCATGATGAGTTACGTGAGCAGAGTATGATCAGCCACGTGATCAGTGCATGAGTGCCATGTGATCAGTGCATGTTATGTCACGTGACAGGTGTGTGATCAGCCACGTGAACAGTGCATGTTCAGCCACGTGATCAGTGCATGATAGCCACGTGATCAGTGCATGGTCAGTAACGTGAGCAGTGTATGATCAGCCACGTGAGCAGTGCATGGTCAGACACGTGAACAGTGTATGATCAGCCACGTGATCAGTGCATGGTATCCAAGTGATCAGTGCATGATGAATCACGTGATCAGTGTATGATCAGCCACGTGAACAGTGCATGCTCAGTCACGTGATCAGGGCCTGCTGAGCTGCGTGATTACTGTCTGCTCATCTGCTTGACAATTGCCAGCTGATCTGCACGATTCCTGCCTGTCATCTGCTTGACAATTGCCAGCTGTGCTGCGTAATTCCTGCCTGCTCAGCTGCTTGATTGTTGCCAGCTGAGCAGCATGATTCCTCACAGCTGAGTTCCATGATTATTGCCTGCTGACTGTTTGATTCGTGCCTACTCAGCTCTTTGTTTATTGCCTCCAGAGGCACATGATCAGTGTATGATAGCAAACATGATCAGTGCATGATCAGTCACATGATCAGAGCCATTAAGTCACGTGATCACTACATGATAGTCATGTGATCAGTCCATGCTCAGTCACGGTATCAGTGCATGATCAGCCACGTGATCAGTGCATGATCAGCCAGGTGATCAGTTCATGATAGCTATGTGATAAGTTCATGATTTGTCACGTGATCTGTGCATGACCAGGCAGGTGATCAGTGCATGATCAGCCACGTTATCAGTGCATGATCCATCACCTGATGAGTGTATGATCAGTCACCTGACCGGTACATGGTAGCTACATGATCATTGCATGATCAGCCACGTGAGTAGTGCATGATAGCCACGTGATCAGTGCATGATCAGTCACGTGATCAGTGCATGATCAGTCACGTGATCAGTGGATGATCAGCCACGTGATCAGTGCATGATCAGCCACATGATCAGTGCATGATCAATTACGTCATCAGTGCATGATCAGTCACGTGACCAGTATATGGTAGCTAGGTGATCATTGCATCATCAGGCACATAAGCCGTGCATGATAGCCACGTGATCAGTGCATGATCAGTCACGTGATCAGTGCATGATCACTCACGTTAACAGTGCATGATAAGTCACGTGACCAGTGCATGATCAATTACGTGATCAGTGCATGATCACTCACGTGACCAGTACATGGTAGCTACGTGATCATTGCATGAACAGCCACGTGAGCAGTGCATGATAGCCACGTGATCAGTGCATGATCTGTCGCATGATCAGTGTATGATCATCCGGGTGATCAGTGCATGGGCAGTCATGTGATCAGTGCATGATATAGACGTGATCAGTGCATGATCAGTCTCGTTATCAGTGTATGATCAACCACGTGATCAGTGCACGATAGCCAGGTAATGAGTGCACGATAGCCAGATGATCAGTGCATTATCAGTCACGTGATCAGAGTATGATCAGCCAAGTAATAAGTGCATGATAGCCAACTGATCAGTGGATGATCAGTCACGTGATCAGTGCATGGTCAGTCACGTGATCATTGCATGATCAGCCACGTGATCAGTGCATGATCAATTACGTGATCAGTGGATGATCAGTCACGTGATCAGTACATGATCAGTCAGGTGAACAGTGCATGAACAGTCATGTGATCAGTGTATGACCAGCCAAGTGATCAGTGCATGATAGCCACGTGATCAGTGCATGATCAGTCACGTGATCAGTGCATGATCAGTCATGTGATCAGTGCATGACCAGCCACGTCATCAGTGCATGTTAGCCACGTGATCAGTGCATGATCAGTCATGTGAACAGTGCATGATCAGTCATGTGATCAGTGTATTACCAGCCAAGTGATCAGTGCATGATAGCCACGTGATCAGTGCATGATCAGTCACGTGATCAGTGCATGATCAGTCACGTGATCAGTGCATGATCAGCCAAATTATAAGTGCATGATCAGTCACGTGATCAGTGCATGATCAGTCACGTGAACAGTGCGTGATCATTTACTCGATCTGTGCATGATCGGTCATGTGACCAGTATATGGTAGCTCCGTGATCATTCCATGACGAGCCACGTGAGCAGTGCATGATAGAAACGTGATGTGTGCATGATGAGTTACGTGAGCAGAGTATGATCAGCCCCGTGATCAGTGCATGAGTGCCACGTGATCAGTGCATGTTATGTCACGTGACAGGTGTGTGATCAGCCACGTGAACAGTGCATGTTCAGCCACGTGATCAGTGCATGATAGCCACGTGATCAGTGCATGATCAGTAACGTGAGCAGTGTATGATCAGCCACGTGAGCAGTGCATGGTCAGACACGTGAACAGTGTATGATCAGCCACGTGATCAGTGCATGATATCCAAGTGATCAGTGCATGATGAATCACGTGATCAGTGTATGATCAGCCACGTGAACAGTGCATGCTCAGTCACGTGATCAGGGCCTGCTGAGCTGCGTGATTACTGTCTGCTCATCTGCTTGACAATTGCCAGCTGAGCTGCAGGATTCCTGCCTGTCATCTGCTTGACAATTGCCAGCTGTGCTGCGTAATTCCTGCCTGCTCAGGTGCTTGATTGTTGCCAGCTGAGCAGCATGATTCCTCACAGCTGAGTTCCATGATTATTGCCTGCTGACTGTTTGATTCGTGCCTACTCAGCTCATTGTTTATTGCCTCCAGAGGCACATGATCAGTGTATGATAGCAAACATGATCAGTGCATGATCAGTCACATGATCAGAGCCATTAAGGCACGTGATCACTACATGATAGTCATGTGATCAGTCCATGCTCAGTCACGGTATCAGTGCATGATCAGCCACGTGATCAGTGCATGATCAGCCAGGTGATCAGTTCATGATAGCTATGTGATAAGTTCATGATTTGTCACGTGATCTGTGAATGACCAGGCAGGTGATCAGTGTATGATCAGCCACGTTATCAGTGCATGATCCATCACCTGATGGGTGTATGATCAGTCACCTGACCGGTACATGGTAGCTACATGATCATTGCATGATCAGCCACGTGAGTAGTGCATGATAGCCACGTGATCAGTGCATGATCAGTCACGTGATCAGTGCATGATCAGTCACGTGATCAGTGGATGATCAGCCACGTGATCAGTGCATGATCAGCCACATGATCAGTGCATGATCAATTACGTCATCAGTGCATGATCAGTCACGTGACCAGTATATGGTAGCTAGGTGATCATTGCATGATCAGGCACATAAGCCGTGCATGATAGCCACGAGATCAGTGCATGATCAGTCACGTGATCAGTGCATGATCACTCACGTTAACAGTGCATGATAAGTCACCTGACCAGTGCATGATCAATTACGTGATCAGTGCATGATCACTCACGTGACCAGTACATGGTAGCTACGTGATCATTGCATTAACAGCTGCGTGAGCAGTGCATGATAGCCACGTGATCAGTGCATGATCTGTCGCATGATCAGTGTATGATCATCCGGGTGATCAGTGCATGGGCAGTCATGTGATCAGTACATGATATAGACGTGATCAGTGCATGATCAGTCTCGTGATCAGTGTATGATCAACCACATGATCAGTGCACGATAGCCAGGTAATGAGTGCACGATAGCCAGATGATCAGTGCATTATCAGTCACGTGATTAGTGTATGATCAGCCAAGTAATAAGTGCATGATAGCCAACTGATCAGTGGATGATCAGTCACGTGATCAGTGCATGGTCAGTCACGTGATCATTGCATGATCAGCCACGTGATCAGAGCATGATCAAATAAGTGATCAGTGGATGATCAGTTACGTGATCAGTACATGACCAGTCACGTGAACAGTGCATGATCAGTCATGTGATCAGTGTATGACCAGCCAAGTGATCAGTGCATGATCAGCCAGATTATAAGTGCATGATCAATTACGTGATCAGTGCATGATCAGCCACGTGATCAGTGCATGATCAGCCACGTGATCAGTGCATGATCAGCCAAATTATAAGTGCATGATCAATTACATGATCATTGCATGATCAGCCACGTGATCAGTGCATGATAGCCACGTGATCAGTGCATGATCAGTTACGTGAGCAGTGTATGATCAGCCACGTGATCAGTGCATGGTCAGACACGTGAACAGTGTATGATCAGCCACGTGATCAGTGCATGATAGCCACGTGATCAGTGCATGATCAGTCACGTGATCAGTACATGATCAGTCACGTGAACAGTGCATGATCAGTTACGTGATCTGTGCATGATCAGTCACGTGACCAGTATATGGTAGCTATGTGATCATTCCATGACGAGCCACGTGATCAGTGCATGACAGTCACGTGATCAGTGCATGAGAGCCACGTGATCAGTGCATGATCAGTCACGTGATACATGTGTGATCAGCCACGTGATCAGTGCATGATGAGCCACGTGATCAGTGCAGGATCAATTACGTGATCAGTGCATGATCAGTCACGTGACCAGTACATGGTTGCTACGTGATCGTTGCCTGATCAGCTTCGTGAGCAGAGCATGATAGCCACGTGATCAGTGCATGATCAGTCACGTGATCAGTACATGATCAGTCACGTGAACAGTGCATGCTCAGTCACGTGATCAGGGCCTGCTGAGCTGCGTGATTACTGTCTGCTCATCTGCTTAACAATTGCCAGCTGAGCTGCACGATTCCTGCCTGTAATCTGCTTGACAATTGCCAGCTGTGCTGCCTAAATCCTGCTTGCTCAGCTGCTTGATTATTGCCAGCTGAGCAGCATGATTCCTCACAGCTGAGTTCCATGATTATTGCCTGCTGACTGTTTGATTCGTGCCTACTCAGCTCTTTGTTTATTGCCTCCAGAGGCACATGATCAGTGTATGATAGCAAACATGATCAGTGCATGATCAGTCACATGATCAGAGCCATTAAGTCACGTGATCACTACATGATAGTCATGTGATCAGTCCATGCTCAGTCACGGTATCAGTGCATGATCAGCCACGTGATCAGTGCATGATCAGCCACGTGATCAGTTCATGATAGCCATGTGATCAGTGCATGATCAGTCACGTGATCAGTGCATGATCAGGCACGTGATCAGTGCATGATCAGCCACGTGATCAGTGCATGATAGCCACGTGATCAGTGCATGATCAGTCACCTGATGGGTGTATGATCATTCACGTGACCTGTACATGGTAGCTACATGATCATTGCATGATCAGCCACGTGAGTAGTGCATGATAGCCACGTGATCAGTGCATGATCAGTCACGTGATCAGTGCATGATCAGTCATGTGATCAGTGCATGACCAGGCACGTGATCAGTGCATGATCAGCCACGTGATCAGTGCATGATAGCCACGTGATCAGTGCATGATCAGTCACGTGATCAGTGCATGATCAGTCACGTGATCAGTGCATGATCAGCCACGTGATCAGTGCATGATCAGCCACGTGATCAGTGCATGATCAATTACGTGATCAGTGCATGATCAGTCACGTGATCAGTGCATGGTAGCTACGTGATCAGTGCATGATCAGCCACGTGATCAGTGCATGATAGCCACGTGATCAGTGCATGATCAGTCACGTGATCAGTGCATGATCAGTCACGTGATCAGTGCATGATCAGTCACGTGATCAGTGCATGATCAATTACGTGATCAGTGCATGATCAGTCACGTGATCAGTGCATGGTAGCTACGTGATCAGTGCATGATCAGCCACGTGATCAGTGCATGATAGCCACGTGATCAGTGCATGATCAGTCACATGATCAGTGTATGATCATCCGGCTGATCAGTGCATGACAGTCACGTGATCAGTGCATGATATAGACGTGATCAGTGCATGATCAGTCACGTGATCAGTGCATGATCAGCCACGTGATCAGTGCATGATAGCCACGTGATCAGTGCATGATAGCCAGTGATCAGTGCATGATCAGTCACGTGATCAGTGCATGATCAGCCACGTGATCAGTGCATGATAGCCACTGATCAGTGCATGATCAGTCACGTGATCAGTGCATGATCAGTCACGTGATCAGTGCATGATCAGCCACGTGATCAGTGCATGATCAATTAAGTGATCAGTGCATGATCAGTCACGTGATCAGTGCATGATCAGCCACGTGATCAGTGCATGATCAGCCACGTGATCAGTGCATGATCAGCCACGTGATCAGTGCATGATCAGCCACGTGATCAGTGCATGATCAGCCACGTGATCAGTGCATGATCAGTCACGTGACAGGTGTATGATCAGCCACGTGATCAGTGCATGATAGCCACGTGATCAGTGCATGATCAGTTACGTGATCAGTGTATGATCAGCCACGTGAACAGTGCATGCTCAGTCACGTGATCTGGGCCTGCTGAGCTGCGTGATTACTGTCTGCTCATCTGCTTGACAATTGCCAGCTGAGCTGCACGATTCCTGCCTGTCATCTGCTTGACAATTGCCAGCTGTGCTGCGTAATTCCTGCCTGCTCAGCTGCTTGATTATTGCCAGCTGAGCAGCATGATTCCTCACAGCTGAGTTCCATGATTATTGCCTGCTGACTGTTTGATTCGTGCCTACTCAGCTCTTTGTTTATTGCCTCCAGAGGCACATGATCAGTGTATGATAGCAAACATGATCAGTGCATGATCAGTCACATGATCAGCGCCATTAAGTCACGTGATCACTACATGATAGTCATGTGATCAGTCCATGCTCAGTCACGGTATCAGTGCATGATCAGCCACGTGATCAGTGCATGATCAGCCACGTGATCAGTTCATGATAGCCATGTGATCAGTGCATGATCAGTCACGTGATCAGTGCATGACAGGCAGGTGATCAGTGCATGATCAGCCACGTGATCAGTGCATGATCATCACCTGATGGGTGTATGATCAGTCACGTGACCAGTACATGGTAGCTACATGATCATTGCATGATCAGCCACGTGAGTAGTGCATGATAGCCACGTGATCAGTGCATGATCAGTCACGTGATCAGTGCATGATCAGTCACGTGATCAGTGCATGATCAGCCACGTGATCAGTGCATGATCAGCCACGTGATCAGTGCATGATCAGTCACGTGATCAGTGCATGATCAGTCACGTGATCAGTGCATGATAGCTACGTGATCAGTGCATGATCAGCCACGTGATCAGTGCATGATAGCCACGTGATCAGTGCATGATCAGTCACGTGATCAGTGCATGATCAGTCACGTGATCAGTGCATGATCAGTCACGTGATCAGTGCATGATCAATTACGTGATCAGTGCATGATCAGTCACGTGACCAGTACATGGTAGCCACGTGATCATTGCATGATCAGCCACGTGATCAGTGCATGATAGCCACGTGATCAGTGCATGATCAGTCACATGATCAGTGCATGATCATCCGGGTGATCAGTGCATGATCAGTCACGTGATCAGTGCATGATATAGACGTGATCAGTGCATGATCAGTCACGTGATCAGTGCATGATCAGCCACGTGATCAGTGCATGATAGCCACGTGATCAGTGCATGATAGCCAGTGATCAGTGCATGATCAGTCACGTGATCAGTGCATGATCAGCCACGTGATCAGTGCATGATCAGTTACGTGATCAGTGCATGATCAGCCACGTGATCAGTGCATGATCAGTCACGTGATCAGTACATGATCAGTCACGTGAACAGTGCATGATCATTTACGTGATCTGTGCATGATCAGTCACGTGACCAGTATATGGTAGCTACGTGATCATTCCATGACGAGCCACGTGAGCAGTGCATGATAGCCACGTGATGTGTGCATGATGAGTTACGTGAGCAGAGTATGATCAGCCACGTGATCAGTGCATGAGTGCCACGTGATCAGTGCATGATATGTCACGTGACAGGTGTGTGATCAGCCACGTGAACAGTGCATGTTCAGCCACGTGATCAGTGCATGATAGTCACGTGATCAGTGCATGATCAGTTACGTGAGCAGTGTATGATCAGCCACGTGATCAGTGCATGGTCAGACACGTGAACAGTGTATGATCAGCCACGTGATCAGTGCATGATATCCAAGTGATCAGTGCATGATCAATGACGTGATCAGTGTATGATCAGCCACGTGAACAGTGCATGCTCAGTCACGTGATCTGGGCCTGCTGAGCTGCGTGAATACTGTCTGCTCATCTGCTTGACAATTGCCAGCTGAGCTGCACGATTCCTTCCTGTCATCTGCTTGACAATTGCCAGCTGTGCTGCGTAATTCCTGCCTGCTCAGCTGCTTGATTATTGCCAGCTGAGCAGCATGATTCCTCACAGCTGAGTTCCATGATTATTGCCTGCTGACTGTTTGATTCGTGCCTACTCAGCTCTTTGTTTATTGCCTCCAGAGGCACATGATCAGTGTATGATAGCAAACATGATCAGTGCATGATCAGTCACATGATCAGAGCCATTAAGTCACGTGATCACTACATGATAGTCATGTGATCAGTCCATGCTCAGTCACGGTATCAGTGCATGATCAGCCACGTGATCAGTGCATGATCAGCCAGGTGATCAGTTCATGATAGCCATGTGATCAGTGCATGATCAGTCACGTGATCAGTGCATGACAGGCAGGTGATCAGTGCATGATCAGCCACGTGATCAGTGCATGATCAGTCACCTGATGGGTGTATGATCAGTCACGTGACTGGTACATGGTAGCTACATGATCATTGCATGATCAGCCACGTGAGTAGTGCATGATAGCCACGTGATCAGTGCATGATCAGTCACGTGATCAGTGCATGATCAGTCACGTGATCAGTGCATGATCAGCCACGTGATCAGTGCATGATCAGCCACGTGATCAGTGCATGATCAGCCACGTGATCAGTGCATGATCAGTCACGTGATCAGTGCATGATAGCCACGTGATCAGTGCATGATCAGCCACGTGATCAGTGCATGATAGCCACGTGATCAGTGCATGATCAGTCACGTGATCAGTGCATGATCAGTCACGTGATCAGTGCATGATCAGTCACGTGATCAGTGCATGATCAATTACGTGATCAGTGCATGATCAGTCACGTGACCAGTACATGGTAGCTACGTGATCATTGCATGATCAGCCACGTGATCAGTGCATGATAGCCACGTGATCAGTGCATGATCAGTCACGTGATCAGTGCATGATCATCCACGTGATCAGTGCATGATCAGTCACGTGATCAGTGCATGATATAGACGTGATCAGTGCATGATCAGTCACGTGATCAGTGCATGATCAGCCACGTGATCAGTGCATGATAGCCACGTGATCAGTGCATGATAGCCAGTGATCAGTGCATGATCAGTCACGTGATCAGTGCATGATCAGCCACGTGATCAGTGCATGATAGCCACGTGATCAGTGCATGATCAGTCACGTGATCAGTGCATGATCAGTCACGTGATCAGTGCATGATCAGCCACGTGATCAGTGCATGATCAGTTACGTGATCAGTGCATGATCAGTCACGTGATCAGTGCATGATCAGTCACGTGATCAGTGCATGATCAGTCACGTGATCAGTGCATGATCAGCCACGTGATCAGTGCATGATAGCCACGTGATCAGTGCATGATCAGTCACGTGATCAGTGCATGATCAGCCACGTGATCAGTGCATGATAGCCACGTGATCAGTGCATGATCAGTCACGTGATCAGTGCATGACAGCCACGTGATCAGTGCATGATCAGCCACGTGATCAGTGCATGATCATCACGTGATCAGTGCATGATCAGTCACGTGACCAGTGCATGATAGCTACGTGATCAGTGCATGATCAGCCACGTGATCAGTGCATGATAGCCACGTGATCAGTGCATGATCAGTCACGTGATCAGTGCATGATCAGCCACGTGATCAGTGCATGATCAGCCACGTGATCAGTGCATGATCAGTCACGTGATCAGTGCATGATCAGTCACGTGATCAGTGCATGATAGCTACGTGATCAGTGCATGATCAGCCACGTGATCAGTGCATGATAGCCACGTGATCAGTGCATGATCAGTCACGTGATCAGTGCATGATCAGTCACGTGATCAGTGCATGATCAGTCACGTGATCAGTGCATGATCAGTCACGTGATCAGTGCATGATCAGTCACGTGACCAGTACATGGTAGCTACGTGATCATTGCATGATCAGCCACGTGATCAGTGCATGATAGCCACGTGATCAGTGCATGATCAGTCACGTGATCAGTGCATGATCATCCGGGTGATCAGTGCATGATCAGTCACGTGATCAGTGCATGATATAGACGTGATCAGTGCATGATCAGTCACGTGATCAGTGCATGATCAGCCACGTGATCAGTGCATGATAGCCACGTGATCAGTGCATGATAGCCACGTGATCAGTGCATGATCAGTCACGTGATCAGTGCATGATCAGCCACGTGATCAGTGCATGATAGCCACGTGATCAGTGCATGATCAGTCACGTGATCAGTGCATGATCAGTCACGTGATCAGTGCATGATCAGCCACGTGATCAGTGCTGATCAGCCACGTGATCAGTGCATGATCAGTCACGTGATCAGTGCATGATCAGTCACGTGATCAGTGCATGATCAGTCACGTGATCAGTGCATGATCAGCCACGTGATCAGTGCATGATCAGCCACGTGATCAGTGCATGATCAGTCACGTGATCAGTGCATGATCAGTCACGTGATCAGTGCATGATCAGCCACGTGATCAGTGCATGATCAGTTACGTGATCAGTGCATGATCAGCCACGTGATCAGTGCATGATCAGCCACGTGATCAGTGCATGATATGTCACGTGACAGGTGTGTGATCAGCCACGTGAACAGTGCATGTTCAGCCACGTGATCAGTGCATGATAGCCACGTGATCAGTGCATGATCAGTTACGTGAGCAGTGTATGATCAGCCACGTGATCAGTGCATGGTCAGACACGTGAACAGTGTATGATCAGCCACGTGATCAGTGCATGATATCCAAGTGATCAGTGCATGATCATCACGTGATCAGTGTATGATCAGCCACGTGAACAGTGCATGCTCAGTCACGTGATCTGGGCCTGCTGAGCTGCGTGATTACTGTCTGCTCATCTGCTTGACAATTGCCAGCTGAGCTGCACGATTCCTGCCTGTCATCTGCTTGACAATTGCCAGCTGTGCTGCGTAATTCCTGCCTGCTCAGCTGCTTGATTATTGCCAGCTGAGCAGCATGATTCCTCACAGCTGAGTTCCATGATTATTGCCTGCTGACTGTTTGATTCGTGCCTACTCAGCTCTTTGTTTATTGCCTCCAGAGGCACATGATCAGTGTATGATAGCAAACATGATCAGTGCATGATCAGTCACATGATCAGCGCCATTAAGTCACGTGATCACTGCATGATAGTCATGTGATCAGTCCATGCTCAGTCACGGTATCAGTGCATGATCAGCCACGTGATCAGTGCATGATCAGCCACGTGATCAGTTCATGATAGCCATGTGATCAGTGCATGATCAGTCACGTGATCAGTGCATGACAGGCAGGTGATCAGTGCATGATCAGCCACGTGATCAGTGCATGATCATCACCTGATGGGTGTATGATCAGTCACGTGACCAGTACATGGTAGCTACATGATCATTGCATGATCAGCCACGTGAGTAGTGCATGATAGCCACGTGATCAGTGCATGATCAGTCACGTGATCAGTGCATGATCAGTCACGTGATCAGTGCATGATCAGCCACGTGATCAGTGCATGATCAGCCACGTGATCAGTGCATGATCAGCCACGTGATCAGTGCATGATCAGTCACGTGATCAGTGCATGATAGCCACGTGATCAGTGCATGATCAGCCACGTGATCAGTGCATGATAGCCACGTGATCAGTGCATGATCAGTCACGTGATCAGTGCATGATCAGTCACGTGATCAGTGCATGATCAGTCACGTGATCAGTGCATGATCAGCCACGTGATCAGTGCTGATCAGCCACGTGATCAGTGCATGATCAGTCACGTGATCAGTGCATGATCAGTCACGTGATCAGTGCATGATCAGTCACGTGATCAGTGCATGATCAGCCACGTGATCAGTGCATGATAGCCACGTGATCAGTGCATGATCAGTCACGTGATCAGTGCATGATCAGTCACGTGATCAGTGCATGATCAGCCACGTGATCAGTGCATGATCAGTTACGTGATCAGTGCATGATCAGCCACGTGATCAGTGCATGATCAGTCACGTGATCAGTGCATGATCAGTCACGTGATCAGTGCATGATCAGCCACGTGATCAGTGCATGATCAGTCACGTGATCAGTGCATGGTAGCTCCGTGATCAGTGCATGATCAGCCACGTGATCAGTGCATGATAGCCACGTGATCAGTGCATGATCAGTCACGTGATCAGTGCATGATCAGCCACGTGATCAGTGCATGATGCCACGTGATCAGTGCATGATCAGTCACGTGATCAGTGCATGATCAGCCACGTGATCAGTGCATGATCAGCCACGTGATCAGTGCATGATAGCCACGTGATCAGTGCATGATCAGTCACGTGATCAGTGCATGATCAGCCACGTGATCAGTGCATGATCAGTTACGTGATCAGTGCATGATCAGTCACGTGATCAGTGCATGATCATTCACGTGATCAGTGCATGATCAGCCACGTGATCAGTGCATGATCAGTTACGTGATCAGTGCATGATCAGCCACGTGATCAGTGCATGATCAGCCACGTGATCAGTGCATGATATGTCACGTGACAGTGTGTGATCAGCCACGTGATCAGTGCATGTTCAGCCACGTGATCAGTGCATGATAGCCACGTGATCAGTGCATGATCAGTTACGTGAGCAGTGTATGATCAGCCACGTGATCAGTGCATGGTCAGACACGTGAACAGTGTATGATCAGCCACGTGATCAGTGCATGATATCCAAGTGATCAGTGCATGATCATCACGTGATCAGTGTATGATCAGCCACGTGAACAGTGCATGCTCAGTCACGTGATCTGGGCCTGCTGAGCTGCGTGATTACTGTCTGCTCATCTGCTTGACAATTGCCAGCTGAGCTGCACGATTCCTGCCTGTCATCTGCTTGACAATTGCCAGCTGTGCTGCGTAATTCCTGCCTGCTCAGCTGCTTGATTATTGCCAGCTGAGCAGCATGATTCCTCACAGCTGAGTTCCATGATTATTGCCTGCTGACTGTTTGATTCGTGCCTACTCAGCTCTTTGTTTATTGCCTCCAGAGGCACATGATCAGTGTATGATAGCAAACATGATCAGTGCATGATCAGTCACATGATCAGCGCCATTAAGTCACGTGATCACTACATGATAGTCATGTGATCAGTCCATGCTCAGTCACCGTATCAGTGCATGATCAGCCACGTGATCAGTGCATGATCAGCCACGTGATCAGTTCATGATAGCCATGTGATCAGTGCATGATCAGTCACGTGATCAGTGCATGATCAGTCACGTGATCAGTGCATGATCAGCCACGTGATCAGTGCATGATCATCACCTGATGGGTGTATGATCAGTCACGTGACCAGTACATGGTAGCTACATGATCATTGCATGATCAGCCACGTGAGTAGTGCATGATAGCCACGTGATCAGTGCATGATCAGTCACGTGATCAGTGCATGATCAGCCACGTGATCAGTGCATGATCAGCCACGTGATCAGTGCATGATCAATTACGTGATCAGTGCATGATCAGTCACGTGATCAGTGCATGGTAGCTACGTGATCAGTGCATGATCAGCCACGTGATCAGTGCATGATAGCCACGTGATCAGTGCATGATCAGTCACGTGATCAGTGCATGATCAGTCACGTGATCAGTGCATGATCAGTCACGTGATCAGTGCATGATCAATTACGTGATCAGTGCATGATCAGTCACGTGATCAGTGCATGATAGCTACGTGATCAGTGCATGATCAGCCACGTGATCAGTGCATGATAGCCACGTGATCAGTGCATGATCAGTCACATGATCAGTGCATGATCATCCACGTGATCAGTGCATGATCAGTCACGTGATCAGTGCATGATATAGACGTGATCAGTGCATGATCAGTCACGTGATCAGTGCATGATCAGCCACGTGATCAGTGCATGATAGCCACGTGATCAGTGCATGATAGCCAGTGATCAGTGCATGATCAGTCACGTGATCAGTGCATGATCAGCCACGTGATCAGTGCATGATAGCCACTGATCAGTGCATGATCAGTCACGTGATCAGTGCATGATCAGTCACGTGATCAGTGCATGATCAGCCACGTGATCAGTGCATGATCAGTTACGTGATCAGTGCATGATCAGTCACGTGATCAGTGCATGATCAGTCACGTGATCAGTGCATGATCAGTCACGTGATCAGTGCATGATCAGTCACGTGATCAGTGCATGATCAGCCACGTGATCAGTGCATGATCAGTTACGTGATCAGTGCATGATCAGCCACGTGATCAGTGCATGATCAGTCACGTGATCAGTGCATGATCAGTCACGTGATCAGTGCATGATCAGTCACGTGATCAGTGCATGATCAGTCACGTGACCAGTGCATGGTAGCTCCGTGATCATTGCATGACAGCCACGTGATCAGTGCATGATAGCCACGTGATCAGTGCATGATCAGTCACGTGATCAGTGCATGATCAGCCACGTGATCAGTGCATGATGCCACGTGATCAGTGCATGATAGTCACGTGATCAGTGCATGATCAGCCACGTGATCAGTGCATGATCAGCCACGTGATCAGTGCATGATAGCCACGTGATCAGTGCATGATCAGTCACGTGATCAGTGCATGATCAGCCACGTGATCAGTGCATGATCAGTCACGTGATCAGTGCATGATCAGTCACGTGATCAGTGCATGATCATTCACGTGATCAGTGCATGATCAGCCACGTGATCAGTGCATGATCAGTTACGTGATCAGTGCATGATCAGCCACGTGATCAGTGCATGATCAGTCACGTGATCAGTGCATGATATGTCACGTGACAGTGTGTGATCAGCCACGTGATCAGTGCATGATCAGCCACGTGATCAGTGCATGATAGCCACGTGATCAGTGCATGATCAGTTACGTGATCAGTGCATGATCAGCCACGTGATCAGTGCATGATAGCCACGTGATCAGTGCATGGTCAGACACGTGAACAGTGTATGATCAGCCACGTGATCAGTGCATGATATCCAAGTGATCAGTGCATGATCATCACGTGATCAGTGTATGATCAGCCACGTGAACAGTGCATGCTCAGTCACGTGATCAGGGCCTGCTGAGCTGCGTGATTACTGTCTGCTCATCTGCTTGACAATTGCCAGCTGAGCTGCACGATTCCTGCCTGTCATCTGCTTGACAATTGCCAGCTGTGCTGCGTAATTCCTGCCTGCTCAGCTGCTTGATTATTGCCAGCTGAGCAGCATGATTCCTCACAGCTGAGTTCCATGATTATTGCCTGCTGACTGTTTGATTCGTGCCTACTCAGCTCTTTGTTTATTGCCTCCAGAGGCACATGATCAGTGTATGATAGCAAACATGATCAGTGCATGATCAGTCACATGATCAGCGCCATTAAGTCACGTGATCACTGCATGATAGTCATGTGATCAGTCCATGCTCAGTCACCGTATCAGTGCATGATCAGCCACGTGATCAGTGCATGATCAGCCACGTGATCAGTGCATGATAGCCACGTGATCAGTGCATGATCAGTCACGTGATCAGTGCATGACAGGCACGTGATCAGTGCATGATCAGCCACGTGATCAGTGCATGATCATCACCTGATGGGTGTATGATCAGTCACGTGACCAGTACATGGTAGCTACATGATCATTGCATGATCAGCCACGTGAGTAGTGCATGATAGCCACGTGATCAGTGCATGATCAGTCACGTGATCAGTGCATGATCAGCCACGTGATCAGTGCATGATCAGCCACGTGATCAGTGCATGATCAGCCACGTGATCAGTGCATGATCAGTCACGTGATCAGTGCATGGTAGCTACGTGATCAGTGCATGATCAGCCACGTGATCAGTGCATGATAGCCACGTGATCAGTGCATGATCAGTCACGTGATCAGTGCATGATCAGTCACGTGATCAGTGCATGATCAGTCACGTGATCAGTGCATGATCAATCACGTGATCAGTGCATGATCAGTCACGTGATCAGTGCATGGTAGCTACGTGATCAGTGCATGATCAGCCACGTGATCAGTGCATGATAGCCACGTGATCAGTGCATGATCAGTCACATGATCAGTGCATGATCATCCACGTGATCAGTGCATGATCAGTCACGTGATCAGTGCATGATATAGACGTGATCAGTGCATGATCAGTCACGTGATCAGTGCATGATCAGCCACGTGATCAGTGCATGATAGCCACGTGATCAGTGCATGATAGCCAGTGATCAGTGCATGATCAGTCACGTGATCAGTGCATGATCAGCCACGTGATCAGTGCATGATAGCCACGTGATCAGTGCATGATCAGTCACGTGATCAGTGCATGATCAGTCACGTGATCAGTGCATGATCAGCCACGTGATCAGTGCTGATCAGCCACGTGATCAGTGCATGATCAGTCACGTGATCAGTGCATGATCAGTCACGTGATCAGTGCATGATCAGTCACGTGATCAGTGCATGATCAGCCACGTGATCAGTGCATGATAGCCACGTGATCAGTGCATGATCAGTCACGTGATCAGTGCATGATCAGCCACGTGATCAGTGCATGATCAGCCACGTGATCAGTGCATGATCAGCCACGTGATCAGTGCATGATCAGTCACGTGATCAGTACATGATCAGTCACGTGAACAGTGCATGATCATTTACGTGATCTGTGCATGATCAGTCACGTGACCAGTATATGGTAGCTCCGTGATCATTCCATGACGAGCCACGTGAGCAGTGCATGATAGCCACGTGATGTGTGCATGATCAGTTACGTGAGCAGAGTATGATCAGCCACGTGATCAGTGCATGAGTGCCACGTGATCAGTGCATGATATGTCACGTGACAGGTGTGTGATCAGCCACGTGAACAGTGCATGTTCAGCCACGTGATCAGTGCATGATAGCCACGTGATCAGTGCATGATCAGTTACGTGAGCAGTGTATGATCAGCCACGTGATCAGTGCATGGTCAGACACGTGAACAGTGTATGATCAGCCACGTGATCAGTGCATGATATCCAGGTGATCAGTGCATGATCAATCACGTGATCAGTGTATGATCAGCCACGTGAACAGTGCATGCTCAGTCACGTGATCAGGGCCTGCTGAGCTGCGTGATTACTGTCTGCTCATCTGCTTGACAATTGCCAGCTGAGCTGCACGATTCCTTCCTGTCATTTGCTTGACAATTGCCAGCTGTGCTGCGTAATTCCTGCCTGCTCAGCTGCTTGATTATTGCCAGCTGAGCAGCATGATTCCTCACAGCTGAGTTCCATGATTATTGCCTGCTGACTGTTTGATTCGTGCCTACTCAGCTCTTTGTTTATTGCCTCCAGAGGCACATGATCAGTATATGATAGCAAACATGATCAGTGCATGATCAGTCACATGATCAGTGCATGATCACACGTGATCATACATGTCATGTGATCAGTCCATGCATGATCACGTGTCATCATGCACTGATCAGTGCATGATCATGCATGATCAGTGCATCATGCACTGATCAGTGCTGATCATGCATGATCAGTGCATGATCACACACGTGTCAGTGCATGATCATGCACTGATCAGTGCATCATGCACTGATCAGTGCATGATCATACCTGATCACGTGATGATCATGCACACATCACGTGATCATGCATGATCACGTGATCGTCATGGATGATCACATAGCTACCATATACTGATCAGTGATGATCATGCACGTGATCAGTGCATGATCAGCACGTGATCAGTGCATGATCAGTACGTGATCAGTGCATGATATCCACGTGATCAGTGCATGATCATCACGTGATCAGTGTATGATCAGCCACGTGATCAGTGCATGATCAGTCACGTGATCAGGGCCTGCTGAGCTGCGTGATTACTGTCTGCTCATCTGCTTGACAATTGCCAGCTGAGCTGCACGATTCCTGCCTGTCATCTGCTTGACAATTGCCAGCTGTGCTGCCTAATTCCTGCTTGCTCAGCTGCTTGATTATTGCCAGCTGAGCAGCATGATTCCTCACACCTGAGTTCCATGATTATTGCCTGCTGACTGTTTGATTCGTGCCTACTCAGCTCTTTGTTTATTGCCTCCAGAGGCACATGATCAGTGTATGATAGCAAACATGATCAGTGCATGATCAGTCACATGATCAGTGCCATTAAGTCACGTGATCAGTACATGATAGTCATGTGATCAGTCCATGATCAGTCACGTGATCAGTGCATGATCAGCCACGTGATCAGTGCATGATAGCCACGTGATCAGTGCATGATCAGTCACGTGATCAGTGCATGATCAGTCACGTGATCAGTGCATGATCAGCCACGTGATCAGTGCATGATAGCCACGTGATCAGTGCATGATCAGTCACGTGATCAGTGCATGATCAGTCACGTGATGTGTGCATGATCAGGCACGTGATCAGTGCATGATCAGCCACGTGATCAGTGCATGATAGCTACGTGATCAGTGCATGATCAGTCACGTGATCAGTGCATGATCAGTCACGTGATCAGTGCATGATCAGCCACGTGATCAGTGCATGATCAGCCACGTGATCAGTGCATGATCAGTTACGTGATCAGTGCATGATCAGCCACGTGATCAGTGCATGATAGCCACGTGATCAGTGCATGATCAGTCACGTGATCAGTGCATGATCAGCCACGTGATCAGTGCATGATCAGCCACGTGATCAGTGCATGATCATCACGTGATCAGTGCATGATCAGTCACGTGATCAGTGCATGATAGCTACGTGATCAGTGCATGATCAGCCACGTGATCAGTGCATGATAGCCACGTGATCAGTGCATGATCAGCCACGTGATCAGTGCATGATCAGCCACGTGATCAGTGCATGATCAGTTACGTGATCAGTGCATGATCAGCCACGTGATCAGTGCATGATAGCCACGTGATCAGTGCATGATCAGGCACGTGATCAGTGCATGATCAGCCACGTGATCAGTGCATGATCAGTCACGTGATCAGTGCATGATCAGCCACGTGATCAGTGCATGATCAGCCACGTGATCAGTGCATGATAGCCACGTGATCAGTGCATGATCAGTTACGTGATCAGTGCATGATCAGCCACGTGATCAGTGCATGATAGCCACGTGATCAGTGCATGATAGCCACGTGATCAGTGCATGATCAGTTACGTGATCAGTGCATGATCAGCCACGTGATCAGTGCATGATAGCCACGTGATCAGTGCATGATCAGTTACGTGATCAGTGCATGATCAGCCACGTGATCAGTGCATGATAGCCACGTGATCAGTGCATGATCAGTCACGTGATCAGTGCATGATCAGCCACGTGATCAGTGCATGATCAGCCACGTGATCAGTGCATGATCAGTCACGTGATCAGTGCATGATAGCCACGTGATCAGTGCATGATAGCCACGTGATCAGTGCATGACAGCCACGTGATCAGTGCATGATAGCCACGTGATCAGTGCATGATCAGTCACGTGATACATGTGTGATCAGCCACGTGATCAGTGCATGATGAGCCACGTGATCAGTGCATGATCAATTACGTGATCAGTGCATGATCAGTCACGTGACCAGTACATGGTTGCTATGTGATCGTTGCATGATCAGCTTCGTGAGCAGAGCATGATAGCCACGTGATCAGTGCATGATCAGTCACGTGATCAGTACATGATCAGTCACGTGAACAGTGCATGATCAGTTACGTGATCTGTGCATGATCAGTCACGTGACCAGTATATGGTAGCTATGTGATCATTCCATTCCGAGCCACGTGAGCAGTGCATGATAGCCACGTGATGTGTGCATGATGAGTTACGTGAGCAGAGTATGATCAGCCACGTGATCAGTGCATGAGTGCCACGTGATCAGTGCATGATATGTCACGTGACAGGTGTGTGATCAGCCACGTGAACAGTGCATGTTCAGCCACGTGATCAGTGCATGATAGCCACGTGATCAGTGCATGATCAGTTACGTGAGCAGTGTATGATGAGCCACGTGATCAGTGCATGATATCCAAGTGATCAGTGCATGATCAGTCACGTGATCAGTGTATGATCAGCCACGTGAACAGTGCATGCTCAGTCACGTGATCAGGGCCTGCTGAGCTGCGTGATTACTGTCTGCTCATCTGCTTGACAATTGCCAGCTGAGCTGCACGATTCCTGCCTGTCATCTGCTTGACAATTGCCAGCTGTGCTGCGTAATTCCTGCCTGCTCAGCTGCTTGATTATTGCCAGCTGAGCAGCATGATTCCTCACACGTGAGTTCCATGATTATTGCCTGCTGACTGTTTGATTCGTGCCTACTCAGCTCTTTGTTTATTGCCTCCAGAGGCACATGATCAGTGTATGATAGCAAACATGATCAGTGCATGATCAGTCACATGATCAGAGCCATTAAGTCACGTGATCACTACATGATAGTCATGTGATCAGTCCATGCTCAGTCACGGTATCAGTGCATGATCAGCCACGTGATCAGTGCATGATCAGCCACGTGATCAGTTCATGATCAGCCACGTGATCAGTGCATGATCAGTCACGTGATCAGTGCATGATCAGGCACGTGATCAGTGCATGATCAGCCACGTGATCAGTGCATGATAGCCACGTGATCAGTGCATGATCAGTCACCTGATGGGTGTATGATCATTCACGTGACCTGTACATGGTAGCTACATGATCATTGCATGATCAGCCACGTGAGTAGTGCATGATAGCCACGTGATCAGTGCATGATCAGTCACGTGATCAGTGCATGATCAGTCATGTGATCAGTGCATGATCAGGCACGTGATCAGTGCATGATCAGCCACGTGATCAGTGCATGATAGCCACGTGATCAGTGCATGATCAGTCACGTGATCAGTGCATGATCAGTCACGTGATCAGTGCATGATCAGCCACGTGATCAGTGCATGATCAGCCACGTGATCAGTGCATGATCAATTACGTGATCAGTGCATGATCAGTCACGTGATCAGTGCATGGTAGCTACGTGATCAGTGCATGATCAGCCACGTGATCAGTGCATGATAGCCACGTGATCAGTGCATGATCAGTCACGTGATCAGTGCATGATCAGTCACGTGATCAGTGCATGATCAGTCACGTGATCAGTGCATGATCAGTCACGTGATCAGTGCATGATCAGTCACGTGATCAGTGCATGATAGCTACGTGATCAGTGCATGATCAGCCACGTGATCAGTGCATGATAGCCACGTGATCAGTGCATGATCAGTCACATGATCAGTGTATGATCATCCACGTGATCAGTGCATGACAGTCACGTGATCAGTGCATGATATAGACGTGATCAGTGCATGATCAGTCACGTGATCAGTGCATGATCAGCCACGTGATCAGTGCATGATAGCCACGTGATCAGTGCATGATAGCCAGTGATCAGTGCATGATCAGTCACGTGATCAGTGCATGATCAGCCACGTGATCAGTGCATGATTGCCACTGATCAGTGCATGATCAGTCACGTGATCAGTGCATGATCAGTCACGTGATCAGTGCATGATCAGCCACGTGATCAGTGCATGATCAGTCACGTGATCAGTGCATGATCAGTCACGTGATCAGTGCATGATCAGCCACGTGATCAGTGCATGATCAGCCACGTGATCAGTGCATGATCAGTCACGTGATCAGTGCATGATCAGTCACGTGATCAGTGCATGATAGCTACGTGATCAGTGCATGATCAGCCACGTGATCAGTGCATGATAGCCACGTGATCAGTGCATGATCAGTCACATGATCAGTGCATGATCAGCCACGTGATCAGTGCATGACAGTCACGTGATCAGTGCATGATATAGACGTGATCAGTGCATGATCAGTCACGTGATCAGTGCATGATCAGCCACGTGATCAGTGCATGATAGCCACGTGATCAGTGCATGATAGCCACGTGATCAGTGCATGATCAGTCACGTGATCAGTGCATGATCAGCCACGTGATCAGTGCATGATAGCCACGTGATCAGTGCATGATCAGTCACGTGATCAGTGCATGATCAGTCACGTGATCAGTGCATGATCAGCCACGTGATCAGTGCATGATCAGCCACGTGATCAGTGCATGATCAGCCACGTGATCAGTGCATGATCAGTCACGTGATCAGTACATGATCAGTCACGTGAACAGTGCATGATCATTTACGTGATCAGTGCATGATCAGTCACGTGACCAGTATATGGTAGCTACGTGATCATTCCATGACGAGCCACGTGAGCAGTGCATGATAGCCACGTGATGTGTGCATGATCAGTTACGTGAGCAGAGTATGATCAGCCACGTGATCAGTGCATGAGTGCCACGTGATCAGTGCATGATATGTCACGTGACAGGTGTGTGATCAGCCACGTGAACAGTGCATGTTCAGCCACGTGATCAGTGCATGATAGCCACGTGATCAGTGCATGATCAGTTACGTGAGCAGTGTATGATCAGCCACGTGATCAGTGCATGGTCAGACACGTGAACAGTGTATGATCAGCCACGTGATCAGTGCATGATATCCAAGTGATCAGTGCATGATCAATCACGTGATCAGTGTATGATCAGCCACGTGAACAGTGCATGCTCAGTCACGTGATCTGGGCCTGCTGAGCTGCGTGATTACTGTCTGCTCATCTGCTTGACAATTGCCAGCTGAGCTGCACGATTCCTGCCTGTCATCTGCTTGACAATTGCCAGCTGTGCTGCGTAATTCCTGCCTGCTCAGCTGCTTGATTATTGCCAGCTGAGCAGCATGATTCCTCACAGCTGAGTTCCATGATTATTGCCTGCTGACTGTTTGATTCGTGCCTACTCAGCTCTTTGTTTATTGCCTCCAGAGGCACATGATCAGTGTATGATAGCAAACATGATCAGCGCATGATCAGTCACATGATCA
Organism: Bos javanicus; assembly: GCF_032452875.1. Classification (NCBI taxonomy): domain Eukaryota; kingdom Metazoa; phylum Chordata; class Mammalia; order Artiodactyla; family Bovidae; genus Bos; species Bos javanicus. The sequence goes on from NW_026893618.1 coordinate 979,082, forward strand.
GCGCCATTAAGTCACGTGATCACTACATGATAGTCATGTGATCAGTCCATGCTCAGTCACGGTATCAGTGCATGATCAGCCACGTGATCAGTGCATGATCAGCCACGTGATCAGTTCATGATCAGCCACGTGATCAGTGCATGATCAGTCACGTGATCAGTGCATGATCAGGCAGGTGATCAGTGCATGATCAGCCACGTGATCAGTGCATGATAGCCACGTGATCAGTGCATGATCAGTCACCTGATGGGTGTATGATCATTCACGTGACCTGTACATGGTAGCTACATGATCATTGCATGATCAGCCACGTGAGTAGTGCATGATAGCCACGTGATCAGTGCATGATCAGTCACGTGATCAGTGCATGATCAGGCACGTGATCAGTGCATGATCAGCCACGTGATCAGTGCATGATAGCCACGTGATCAGTGCATGATCAGTCACGTGATCAGTGCATGATCAGTCACGTGATCAGTGCATGATCAGCCACGTGATCAGTGCATGATCAGCCACGTGATCAGTGCATGATCAATTACGTGATCAGTGCATGATCAGTCACGTGATCAGTGCATGGTAGCTACGTGATCAGTGCATGATCAGCCACGTGATCAGTGCATGATAGCCACGTGATCAGTGCATGATCAGTCACGTGATCAGTGCATGATCAGTCACGTGATCAGTGCATGATCAGTCACGTGATCAGTGCATGATCAGTTACGTGATCAGTGCATGATCAGTCACGTGATCAGTGCATGTAGCTACGTGATCAGTGCATGATCAGCCACGTGATCAGTGCATGATAGCCACGTGATCAGTGCATGATCAGTCACGTGATCAGTGCATGATCATCCACGTGATCAGTGCATGACAGTCACGTGATCAGTGCATGATATAGACGTGATCAGTGCATGATCAGTCACGTGATCAGTGCATGATCAGCCACGTGATCAGTGCATGATAGCCACGTGATCAGTGCATGATAGCCAGTGATCAGTGCATGATCAGTCACGTGATCAGTGCATGATCAGCCACGTGATCAGTGCATGATTGCCACGTGATCAGTGCATGATCAGTCACGTGATCAGTGCATGATCAGTCACGTGATCAGTGCATGATCAGCCACGTGATCAGTGCATGATCAGTTACGTGATCAGTGCATGATCAGTCACGTGATCAGTGCATGATCATTCACGTGATCAGTGCATGATCAGCCACGTGATCAGTGCATGATCAGTTACGTGATCAGTGCATGATCAGCCACGTGATCAGTGCATGATCAGTCACGTGATCAGTGCATGATATGTCACGTGACAGTGTGTGATCAGCCACGTGATCAGTGCATGATCAGCCACGTGATCAGTGCATGATAGCCACGTGATCAGTGCATGATCAGTTACGTGATCAGTGTATGATCAGCCACGTGATCAGTGCATGATAGCCACGTGATCAGTGCATGATCAGCCACGTGATCAGTGCATGATCAGCCACGTGATCAGTGCATGATAGCCACGTGATCAGTGCATGATCATCACGTGATCAGTGCATGATCAGCCACGTGATCAGTGCATGATCAGTCACGTGATCTGTGCCTGCTGAGCAGCGTGATTACTGTCTGCTCATCTGCTTGACAATTGCCAGCTGAGCTGCATGATTCCTCACAGCTGAGTTCCATGATTATTGCCTGCTGACTGTTTGATTCGTGCCTACTCAGCTCTTTGTTTATTGCCTCCAGAGGCACATGATCAGTGTATGATAGCAAACATGATCAGTGCATGATCAGTCACATGATCAGCGCCATTAAGTCACGTGATCACTACATGATAGTCATGTGATCAGTCCATGCTCAGTCACGTGATCAGTGCATGATCAGCCACGTGATCAGTGCATGATCAGTCACGTGATCAGTGCATGATCAGCCACGTGATCAGTGCATGATCAGTCACGTGATCAGTGCATGATCAGGCACGTGATCAGTGCATGATCAGCCACGTGATCAGTGCATGATAGCCACGTGATCAGTGCATGATCAGTCACCTGATGGGTGTATGATCATTCACGTGACCAGTACATGGTAGCTACATGATCATTGCATGATCAGCCACGTGAGTAGTGCATGATAGCCACGTGATCAGTGCATGATCAGTCACGTGATCAGTGCATGATCAGTCACGTGATCAGTGCATGATCAGCCACGTGATCAGTGCATGATCAGCCACGTGATCAGTGCATGATCAGACACGTGATCAGTGTATGATCAGCCACGTGATCAGTGCATGATAGCCACGTGATCAGTGCATGATCATCACGTGATCAGTGTATGATCAGCCACGTGAACAGTGCATGCTCAGTCACGTGATCAGGGCCTGCTGAGCTGCGTGATTACTGTCTGCTCATCTGCTTGACAATTGCCAGCTGAGCTGCACGATTCCTGCCTGTCATCTGCTTGACAATTGCCAGCTGTGCTGCATAATTCCTGCCTGCTCAGCTGCTTGATTATTGCCAGCTGAGCAGCATGATTCCTCACAGCTGAGTTCCATGATTATTGCCTGCTGACTGTTTGATTCGTGCCTACTCAGCTCTTTGTTTATTGCCTCCAGAGGCACATGATCAGTGTATGATAGCAAACATGATCAGTGCATGATCAGTCACATGATCAGCGCCATTAAGTCACGTGATCACTGCATGATAGTCATGTGATCAGTCCATGCTCAGTCACGTATCAGTGCATGATCAGCCACGTGATCAGTGCATGATCAGCCACGTGATCAGTGCATGATAGCCATGTGATCAGTGCATGATCAGTCACGTGATCAGTGCATGATCAGTCACGTGATCAGTGCATGATCAGCCACGTGATCAGTGCATGATCATCACCTGATGGGTGTATGATCAGTCACGTGACCAGTACATGGTAGCTACATGATCATTGCATGATCAGCCACGTGAGTAGTGCATGATAGCCACGTGATCAGTGCATGATCAGTCACGTGATCAGTGCATGATCAGCCACGTGATCAGTGCATGATCAGCCACGTGATCAGTGCATGATCAGCCACGTGATCAGTGCATGATCAGTCACGTGATCAGTGCATGATAGCTACGTGATCAGTGCATGATCAGCCACGTGATCAGTGCATGATAGCCACGTGATCAGTGCATGATCAGTCACGTGATCAGTGCATGATCAGTCACGTGATCAGTGCATGATCAGTCACGTGATCAGTGCATGATCAATTACGTGATCAGTGCATGATCAGTCACGTGATCAGTGCATGGTAGCTACGTGATCAGTGCATGATCAGCCACGTGATCAGTGCATGATAGCCACGTGATCAGTGCATGATCAGTCACGTGATCAGTGCATGATCATCCACGTGATCAGTGCATGATCAGTCACGTGATCAGTGCATGATATAGACGTGATCAGTGCATGATCAGTCACGTGATCAGTGCATGATCAGCCACGTGATCAGTGCATGATAGCCACGTGATCAGTGCATGATAGCCAGTGATCAGTGCATGATCAGTCACGTGATCAGTGCATGATCAGCCACGTGATCAGTGCATGATAGCCACTGATCAGTGCATGATCAGTCACGTGATCAGTGCATGATCAGTCACGTGATCAGTGCATGATCAGCCACGTGATCAGTGCATGATCAGCCACGTGATCAGTGCATGATCAGTCACGTGATCAGTGCATGATCAGTCACGTGATCAGTGCATGATCAGTCACGTGATCAGTGCATGATCAGTCACGTGATCAGTGCATGATCAGCCACGTGATCAGTGCATGATCAGTCACGTGATCAGTGCATGATCAGCCACGTGATCAGTGCATGATCAGTCACGTGATCAGTGCATGATCAGTCACGTGATCAGTGCATGATCAGTCACGTGATCAGTGCATGATCAGTCACGTGATCAGTGCATGGTAGCTCCGTGATCATTGCATGACAGCCACGTGATCAGTGCATGATAGCCACGTGATCAGTGCATGATCAGTCACGTGATCAGTGCATGATCAGCCACGTGATCAGTGCATGATGCCACGTGATCAGTGCATGATAGTCACGTGATCAGTGCATGATCAGCCACGTGATCAGTGCATGATCAGCCACGTGATCAGTGCATGATAGCCACGTGATCAGTGCATGATCAGTCACGTGATCAGTGCATGATCAGCCACGTGATCAGTGCATGATCAGTCACGTGATCAGTGCATGATCAGTCACGTGATCAGTGCATGATCAGCCACGTGATCAGTGCATGATCAGCCACGTGATCAGTGCATGATCAGTCACGTGATCAGTGCATGATCAGCCACGTGATCAGTGCATGATCAGTCACGTGATCAGTGCATGATAGTCACGTGACAGTGTGTGATCAGCCACGTGATCAGTGCATGATCAGCCACGTGATCAGTGCATGATAGCCACGTGATCAGTGCATGATCAGTCACGTGATCAGTGCATGATCAGCCACGTGATCAGTGCATGATAGCCACGTGATCAGTGCATGATCAGACACGTGATCAGTGTATGATCAGCCACGTGATCAGTGCATGATATCCACGTGATCAGTGCATGATCAGTCACGTGATCAGTGTATGATCAGCCACGTGAACAGTGCATGCTCAGTCACGTGATCAGGGCCTGCTGAGCTGCGTGATTACTGTCTGCTCATCTGCTTGACAATTGCCAGCTGAGCTGCACGATTCCTGCCTGTCATCTGCTTGACAATTGCCAGCTGTGCTGCGTAATTCCTGCCTGCTCAGCTGCTTGATTATTGCCAGCTGAGCAGCATGATTCCTCACAGCTGAGTTCCATGATTATTGCCTGCTGACTGTTTGATTCGTGCCTACTCAGCTCTTTGTTTATTGCCTCCAGAGGCACATGATCAGTGTATGATAGCAAACATGATCAGTGCATGATCAGTCACATGATCAGTGCATGATCACATGTGATCATACATGATCACGTGTCTGACCATGCATGATCACGTGCTCATCATACACTGATCATGTAACTGATCATGCATGATCAGTGCATCATGGACTGATCAGTGCTGATCATGCACTGATCAGTGCATGATCACACACGTGTCAGTGCATGATCATGCACTGATCAGTGCATCATGCACTGATCATGTGCTGATCATACTCTGATCACGTAACTGATCATGCACACATCACGTGCTATCATGCATGATCACGTGATCGTCATGGATGATCACATAGCTACCATATACTGATCAGTGATGATCATGCACGTGATCAGTGCATGATCAGCACTGATCAGTGATGATCAGTACGTGATCAGTGCATGATATCCACGTGATCAGTGCATGATCATCACGTGATCAGTGTATGATCAGCCACGTGAACAGTGCATGCTCAGTCACGTGATCAGGGCCTGCTGAGCTGCGTGATTACTGTCTGCTCATCTGCTTGACAATTGCCAGCTGAGCTGCACGATTCCTGCCTGTCATCTGCTTGACAATTGCCAGCTGTGCTGCGTAATTCCTGCCTGCTCAGCTGCTTGATTATTGCCAGCTGAGCAGCATGATTCCTCACACCTGAGTTCCATGATTATTGCCTGCTGACTGTTTGATTCGTGCCTACTCAGCTCTTTGTTTATTGCCTCCAGAGGCACATGATCAGTGTATGATAGCAAACATGATCAGTGCATGATCAGTCACATGATCAGTGCCATTAAGTCACGTGATCACTACATGATAGTCATGTGATCAGTCCATGCTCAGTCACGGTATCAGTGCATGATCAGCCACGTGATCAGTGCATGATCAGCCACGTGATCAGTGCATGATCAGCCACGTGATCAGTGCATGATCAGTCACGTGATCAGTGCATGATCAGGCACGTGATCAGTGCATGATCAGCCACGTGATCAGTGCATGATAGCCACGTGATCAGTGCATGATCAGTCACGTGATCAGTGCATGATCAGTCACGTGATGTGTGCATGATCAGGCACGTGATCAGTGCATGATCAGCCACGTGATCAGTGCATGATAGCCACGTGATCAGTGCATGATCAGTCACGTGATCAGTGCATGATCAGTCACGTGATCAGTGCATGATCAGCCACGTGATCAGTGCATGATCAGCCACGTGATCAGTGCATGATCAGTCACGTGATCAGTGCATGATCAGCCACGTGATCAGTGCATGATAGCCACGTGATCAGTGCATGATCAGTCACGTGATCAGTGCATGACAGCCACGTGATCAGTGCATGATCAGCCACGTGATCAGTGCATGATCATCACGTGATCAGTGCATGATCAGTCACGTGATCAGTGCATGGTAGCTACGTGATCATTGCATGATCAGCCACGTGATCAGTGCATGATAGCCACGTGATCAGTGCATGATCAGCCACGTGATCAGTGCATGATCAGCCACGTGATCAGTGCATGATCAGTACGTGATCAGTGCATGATCAGCCACGTGATCAGTGCATGATCAGCCACGTGATCAGTGCATGATCAGCCACGTGATCAGTGCATGATCAGCCACGTGATCAGTGCATGATAGCCACGTGATCAGTGCATGATCAGTTACGTGATCAGTGCATGATCAGCCACGTGATCAGTGCATGATAGCCACGTGATCAGTGCATGATCAGCCACGTGATCAGTGCATGATCAGTCACGTGATCAGTGCATGATCAGCCACGTGATCAGTGCATGATAGCCACGTGATCAGTGCATGATCAGTCACGTGATCAGTGCATGATCAGCCACGTGATCAGTGCATGATAGCCACGTGATCAGTGCATGATCAGTCACGTGATCAGTGCATGATCAGTCACGTGATCAGTGCATGATCAGCCACGTGATCAGTGCATGATCAGTCACGTGATCAGTGCATGATAGCCACGTGATCAGTGCATGATCAGCCACGTGATCAGTGCATGACAGCCACGTGATCAGTGCATGATAGCCACGTGATCAGTGCATGATCAGTCACGTGATACATGTGTGATCAGCCACGTGATCAGTGCATGATGAGCCACGTGATCAGTGCATGATCAATTACGTGATCAGTGCATGATCAGTCACGTGACCAGTACATGGTTGCTACGTGATCGTTGCATGATCAGCCACGTGAGCAGTGCATGATAGCCACGTGATCAGTGCATGATCAGTCACGTGATCAGTACATGATCAGTCACGTGAACAGTGCATGATCAGTTACGTGATCTGTGCATGATCAGTCACGTGACCAGTATATGGTAGCTACGTGATCATTCCATGACGAGCCACGTGAGCAGTGCATGATAGCCACGTGATGTGTGCATGATGAGTTACGTGAGCAGAGTATGATCAGCCACGTGATCAGTGCATGAGTGCCACGTGATCAGTGCATGATATGTCACGTGACAGGTGTGTGATCAGCCACGTGAACAGTGCATGTTCAGCCACGTGATCAGTGCATGATAGCCACGTGATCAGTGCATGATCAGTTACGTGAGCAGTGTATGATCAGCCACGTGATCTGTGCATGATATCCAAGTGATCAGTGCATGATCATCACGTGATCAGTGTATGATCAGCCACGTGAACAGTGCATGCTCAGTCACGTGATCAGGGCCTGCTGAGCTGCGTGATTACTGTCTGCTCATCTGCTTGACAATTGCCAGCTGAGCTGCACGATTCCTGCCTGTCATCTGCTTGACAATTGCCAGCTGTGCTGCGTAATTCCTGCCTGCTCAGCTGCTTGATTATTGCCAGCTGAGCAGCATGATTCCTCACACTGAGTTCCATGATTATTGCCTGCTGACTGTTTGATTCGTGCCTACTCAGCTCTTTGTTTATTGCCTCCAGAGGCACATGATCAGTGTATGATAGCAAACATGATCAGTGCATGATCAGTCACATGATCAGCGCCATTAAGTCACGTGATCACTACATGATAGTCATGTGATCAGTCCATGCTCAGTCACGGTATCAGTGCATGATCAGCCACGTGATCAGTGCATGATCAGCCACGTGATCAGTTCATGATCAGCCACGTGATCAGTGCATGATCAGTCACGTGATCAGTGCATGACCAGGCACGTGATCAGTGCATGATCAGCCACGTGATCAGTGCATGATAGCCACGTGATCAGTGCATGATCAGTCACCTGATGGGTGTATGATCATTCACGTGACCTGTACATGTAGCTACATGATCATTGCATGATCAGCCACGTGAGTAGTGCATGATAGCCACGTGATCAGTGCATGATCAGTCACGTGATCAGTGCATGATCAGTCATGTGATGTGTGCATGATCAGGCACGTGATCAGTGCATGATCAGCCACGTGATCAGTGCATGATAGCGACGTGATCAGTGCATGATCAGTCACGTGATCAGTGCATGATCAGTCACGTGATCAGTGCATGATCAGCCACGTGATCAGTGCATGATCAGCCACGTGATCAGTGCATGATCAATTACGTGATCAGTGCATGATCAGTCACGTGATCAGTGCATGGTAGCTACGTGATCAGTGCATGATCAGCCACGTGATCAGTGCATGATAGCCACGTGATCAGTGCATGATCAGTCACGTGATCAGTGCATGATCAGTCACGTGATCAGTGCATGATCAGTCACGTGATCAGTGCATGATCAATTACGTGATCAGTGCATGATCAGTCACGTGATCAGTGCATGATAGCCACGTGATCAGTGCATGATCAGCCACGTGATCAGTGCATGATAGCCACGTGATCAGTGCATGATCAGTCACATGATCAGTGTATGATCAGCCACGTGATCAGTGCATGACAGTCACGTGATCAGTGCATGATATAGACGTGATCAGTGCATGATCAGTCACGTGATCAGTGCATGATCAGCCACGTGATCAGTGCATGATAGCCACGTGATCAGTGCATGATAGCCAGTGATCAGTGCATGATCAGTCACGTGATCAGTGCATGATCAGCCACGTGATCAGTGCATGATTGCCACTGATCAGTGCATGATCAGTCACGTGATCAGTGCATGATCAGTCACGTGATCAGTGCATGATCAGCCACGTGATCAGTGCATGATCAGTCACGTGATCAGTGCATGATCAGTCACGTGATCAGTGCATGATCAGTCACGTGATCAGTGCATGATCAGCCACGTGATCAGTGCATGATCAATCACGTGATCAGTGCATGATCAGTCACGTGATCAGTGCATGATAGCTACGTGATCAGTGCATGATCAGCCACGTGATCAGTGCATGATAGCCACGTGATCAGTGCATGATCAGTCACATGATCAGTGCATGATCAGCCACGTGATCAGTGCATGACAGTCACGTGATCAGTGCATGATATAGACGTGATCAGTGCATGATCAGTCACGTGATCAGTGCATGATCAGCCACGTGATCAGTGCATGATAGCCACGTGATCAGTGCATGATAGCCACGTGATCAGTGCATGATCAGTCACGTGATCAGTGCATGATCAGCCACGTGATCAGTGCATGATAGCCACGTGATCAGTGCATGATCAGTCACGTGATCAGTGCATGATCAGTCACGTGATCAGTGCATGATCAGCCACGTGATCAGTGCATGATCAGCCACGTGATCAGTGCATGATCAGCCACGTGATCAGTGCATGATCAGTCACGTGATCAGTACATGATCAGTCACGTGAACAGTGCATGATCATTTACGTGATCTGTGCATGATCAGTCACGTGACCAGTATATGGTAGCTCCGTGATCATTCCATGACGAGCCACGTGAGCAGTGCATGATAGCCACGTGATGTGTGCATGATCAGTTACGTGAGCAGAGTATGATCAGCCACGTGATCAGTGCATGAGTGCCACGTGATCAGTGCATGATATGTCACGTGACAGGTGTGTGATCAGCCACGTGAACAGTGCATGTTCAGCCACGTGATCAGTGCATGATAGCCACGTGATCAGTGCATGATCAGTTACGTGAGCAGTGTATGATCAGCCACGTGATCAGTGCATGGTCAGACACGTGAACAGTGTATGATCAGCCACGTGATCAGTGCATGATATCCAAGTGATCAGTGCATGATCAATCACGTGATCAGTGTATGATCAGCCACGTGAACAGTGCATGCTCAGTCACGTGATCTGGGCCTGCTGAGCTGCGTGATTACTGTCTGCTCATCTGCTTGACAATTGCCAGCTGAGCTGCACGATTCCTGCCTGTCATCTGCTTGACAATTGCCAGCTGTGCTGCGTAATTCCTGCCTGCTCAGCTGCTTGATTATTGCCAGCTGAGCAGCATGATTCCTCACACCTGAGTTCCATGATTATTGCCTGCTGACTGTTTGATTCGTGCCTACTCAGCTCTTTGTTTATTGCCTCCAGAGGCACATGATCAGTGTATGATAGCAAACATGATCAGCGCATGATCAGTCACATGATCAGCGCCATTAAGTCACGTGATCACTACATGATAGTCATGTGATCAGTCCATGCTCAGTCACGGTATCAGTGCATGATCAGCCACGTGATCAGTGCATGATCAGCCACGTGATCAGTTCATGATCAGCCACGTGATCAGTGCATGATCAGTCACGTGATCAGTGCATGATCAGGCACGTGATCAGTGCATGATCAGCCACGTGATCAGTGCATGATAGCCACGTGATCAGTGCATGATCAGTCACCTGATGGGTGTATGATCATTCACGTGACCTGTACATGGTAGCTACATGATCATTGCATGATCAGCCACGTGAGTAGTGCATGATAGCCACGTGATCAGTGCATGATCAGTCACGTGATCAGTGCATGATCAGGCACGTGATCAGTGCATGATCAGCCACGTGATCAGTGCATGATAGCCACGTGATCAGTGCATGATCAGTCACGTGATCAGTGCATGATCAGTCACGTGATCAGTGCATGATCAGCCACGTGATCAGTGCATGATCAGCCACGTGATCAGTGCATGATCAATTACGTGATCAGTGCATGATCAGTCACGTGATCAGTGCATGGTAGCCACGTGATCAGTGCATGATCAGCCACGTGATCAGTGCATGATAGCCACGTGATCAGTGCATGATCAGTCACGTGATCAGTGCATGATCAGTCACGTGATCAGTGCATGATCAGTCACGTGATCAGTGCATGATCAATTACGTGATCAGTGCATGATCAGTCACGTGATCAGTGCATGATAGCTACGTGATCAGTGCATGATCAGCCACGTGATCAGTGCATGATAGCCACGTGATCAGTGCATGATCAGTCACGTGATCAGTGTATGATCAGCCACGTGATCAGTGCATGACAGTCACGTGATCAGTGCATGATATAGACGTGATCAGTGCATGATCAGTCACGTGATCAGTGCATGATCAGCCACGTGATCAGTGCATGATAGCCACGTGATCAGTGCATGATAGCCAGTGATCAGTGCATGATCAGTCACGTGATCAGTGCATGATCAGCCACGTGATCAGTGCATGATAGCCACGTGATCAGTGCATGATCAGCCACGTGATCAGTGCATGATCAGTCACGTGATCAGTGCATGATCAGCCACGTGATCAGTGCATGATCAGTCACGTGATCAGTGCATGATCAGTCACGTGATCAGTGCATGATCATTTACGTGATCAGTGCATGATCAGCCACGTGATCAGTGCATGATCAGTTACGTGATCAGTGCATGATCAGCCACGTGATCAGTGCATGATCAGTCACGTGATCAGTGCATGATATGTCACGTGACAGTGTGTGATCAGCCACGTGATCAGTGCATGATCAGCCACGTGATCAGTGCATGATAGCCACGTGATCAGTGCATGATCAGTTACGTGATCAGTGCATGATCAGCCACGTGATCAGTGCATGATAGCCACGTGATCAGTGCATGATCAGCCACGTGATCAGTGCATGATCAGCCACGTGATCAGTGCATGATAGCCACGTGATCAGTGCATGATCATCACGTGATCAGTGCATGATCAGCCACGTGATCAGTGCATGATCAGTCACGTGATCAGTGCATGCTGAGCTGCGTGATTACTGTCTGCTCATCTGCTTGACAATTGCCAGCTGAGCTGCATGATTCCTCACAGCTGAGTTCCATGATTATTGCCTGCTGACTGTTTGATTCGTGCCTACTCAGCTCTTTGTTTATTGCCTCCAGAGGCACATGATCAGTGTATGATAGCAAACATGATCAGTGCATGATCAGTCACATGATCAGTGCCATTAAGTCACGTGATCACTGCATGATAGTCATGTGATCAGTCCATGATCAGTCACGGTATCAGTGCATGATCAGCCACGTGATCAGTGCATGATCAGCCACGTGATCAGTGCATGATCAGCCACGTGATCAGTGCATGATCAGTCACGTGATCAGTGCATGATCAGGCACGTGATCAGTGCATGATCAGCCACGTGATCAGTGCATGATAGCCACGTGATCAGTGCATGATCAGTCACGTGATCAGTGCATGATCATTCACGTGACCAGTACATGGTAGCTACGTGATCATTGCATGATCAGCCACGTGATAGTGCATGATAGCCACGTGATCAGTGCATGATCAGTCACGTGATGTGTGCATGATCAGTCACGTGATCAGTGCATGATCAGCCACGTGATCAGTGCATGATAGCCACGTGATCAGTGCATGATCAGTCACGTGATCAGTGCATGATCAGCCACGTGATCAGTGCATGATCAGCCACGTGATCAGTGCATGATCAGCCACGTGATCAGTGCATGATCAGCCACGTGATCAGTGCATGATCAGTCACGTGATCAGTGCATGATCAGACACGTGATCAGTGTATGATCAGCCACGTGATCAGTGCATGATAGCCACGTGATCAGTGCATGATCAATCACGTGATCAGTGTATGATCAGCCACGTGAACAGTGCATGCTCAGTCACGTGATCTGGGCCTGCTGAGCTGCGTGTTTACTGTCTGCTCATCTGCTTGACAATTGCCAGCTGAGCTGCACAATTCCTGCCTGTCATCTGCTTCACAATTGCCAGCTGTGCTGCGTAATTCCTGCCTGCTCAGCTGCTTGATTATTGCCAGCTGAGCAGCATGATTCCTCACACCTGAGTTCCATGATTATTGCCTGCTGACTGTTTGATTCGTGCCTACTCAGCTCTTTGTTTATTGCCTCCAGAGGCACATGATCAGTGTATGATAGCAAACATGATCAGCGCATGACCAGTCACATGATCAGCGCCATTAAGTCACGTGATCACTACATGATAGTCATGTGATCAGTCCATGCTCAGTCACGGTATCAGTGCATGATCAGCCACGTGATCAGTGCATGATCAGCCACGTGATCAGTGCATGATCAGCCACGTGATCAGTGCATGATCAGTCACGTGATCAGTGCATGATCAGGCACGTGATCAGTGCATGATCAGCCACGTGATCAGTGCATGATAGCCACGTGATCAGTGCATGATCAGTCACCTGATGGGTGTATGATCATTCACGTGACCTGTACATGGTAGCTACATGATCATTGCATGATCAGCCACGTGAGTAGTGCATGATAGCCACGTGATCAGTGCATGATCAGTCACGTGATCAGTGCATGATCAGTCACGTGATCAGTGCATGATCAGCCACGTGATCAGTGCATGATAGCCACGTGATCAGTGCATGATCAGCCACGTGATCAGTGCATGATCAGTCACGTGATCAGTGCATGATCAGCCACGTGATCAGTGCATGATCAGCCACGTGATCAGTGCATGATCAGCCACGTGATCAGTGCATGATCAGTCACGTGATCAGTGCATGGTAGCTACGTGATCAGTGCATGATCAGCCACGTGATCAGTGCATGATAGCCACGTGATCAGTGCATGATCAGTCACGTGATCAGTGCATGATCAGTCACGTGATCAGTGCATGATCAGTCACGTGATCAGTGCATGATCAATTACGTGATCAGTGCATGATCAGTCACGTGATCAGTGCATGAGCTACGTGATCAGTGCATGATCAGCCACGTGATCAGTGCATGATAGCCACGTGATCAGTGCATGATCAGTCACATGATCAGTGCATGATCATCCACGTGATCAGTGCATGACAGTCACGTGATCAGTGCATGATATAGACGTGATCAGTGCATGATCAGTCACGTGATCAGTGCATGATCAGCCACGTGATCAGTGCATGATAGCCACGTGATCAGTGCATGATAGCCACGTGATCAGTGCATGATCAGTCACGTGATCAGTGCATGATCAGCCACGTGATCAGTGCATGATAGCCACGTGATCAGTGCATGATCAGTCACGTGATCAGTGCATGATCAGTCACGTGATCAGTGCATGATCAGCCACGTGATCAGTGCATGATCAGTCACGTGATCAGTGCATGATCAGTCACGTGATCAGTGCATGATCAGCCACGTGATCAGTGCATGATCAGCCACGTGATCAGTGCATGATCAGTTACGTGATCAGTGCATGATCAGCCACGTGATCAGTGCATGATCAGTCACGTGATCAGTGCATGATATGTCACGTGACAGTGTGTGATCAGCCACGTGATCAGTGCATGTTCAGCCACGTGATCAGTGCATGATAGCCACGTGATCAGTGCATGATCAGTTACGTGAGCAGTGTATGATCAGCCACGTGATCAGTGCATGGTCAGACACGTGAACAGTGTATGATCAGCCACGTGATCAGTGCATGATATCCAAGTGATCAGTGCATGATCATCACGTGATCAGTGTATGATCAGCCACGTGAACAGTGCATGCTCAGTCACGTGATCAGGGCCTGCTGAGCTGCGTGATTACTGTCTGCTCATCTGCTTGACAATTGCCAGCTGAGCTGCACGATTCCTGCCTGTCATCTGCTTGACAATTGCCAGCTGTGCTGCGTAATTCCTGCCTGCTCAGCTGCTTGATTATTGCCAGCTGAGCAGCATGATTCCTCACACCTGAGTTCCATGATTATTGCCTGCTGACTGTTTGATTCGTGCCTACTCAGCTCTTTGTTTATTGCCTCCAGAGGCACATGATCAGTGTATGATAGCAAACATGATCAGCGCATGATCAGTCACATGATCAGCGCCATTAAGTCACGTGATCACTACATGATAGTCATGTGATCAGTCCATGCTCAGTCACGGTATCAGTGCATGATCAGCCACGTGATCAGTGCATGATCAGCCACGTGATCAGTGCATGATAGCCACGTGATCAGTGCATGATCAGTCACGTGATCAGTGCATGACCAGGCACGTGATCAGTGCATGATCAGCCACGTGATCAGTGCATGATAGCCACGTGATCAGTGCATGATCAGTCACCTGATGGGTGTATGATCATTCACGTGACCTGTACATGGTAGCTACATGATCATTGCATGATCAGCCACGTGAGTAGTGCATGATAGCCACGTGATCAGTGCATGATCAGTCACGTGATCAGTGCATGATCAGGCACGTGATCAGTGCATGATCAGCCACGTGATCAGTGCATGATAGCTACGTGATCAGTGCATGATCAGTCACGTGATCAGTGCATGATCAGTCACGTGATCAGTGCATGATCAGCCACGTGATCAGTGCATGATCAGCCACGTGATCAGTGCATGATCAATTACGTGATCAGTGCATGATCAGTCACGTGATCAGTGCATGGTAGCTACGTGATCAGTGCATGATCAGCCACGTGATCAGTGCATGATAGCCACGTGATCAGTGCATGATCAGTCACGTGATCAGTGCATGATCACCACGTGATCAGTGCATGATCAGTCACGTGATCAGTGCATGATCAATCACGTGATCAGTGCATGATCAGTCACGTGATCAGTGCATGATAGCTACGTGATCAGTGCATGATCAGCCACGTGATCAGTGCATGATAGCCACGTGATCAGTGCATGATCAGTCACGTGATCAGTGCATGATCATCCACGTGATCAGTGCATGACAGTCACGTGATCAGTGCATGATATAGACGTGATCAGTGCATGATCAGTCACGTGATCAGTGCATGATCAGCCACGTGATCAGTGCATGATAGCCACGTGATCAGTGCATGATAGCCAGTGATCAGTGCATGATCAGTCACGTGATCAGTGCATGATCAGCCACGTGATCAGTGCATGATTGCCACTGATCAGTGCATGATCAGCCACGTGATCAGTGCATGATCAGTCACGTGATCAGTGCATGATCAGCCACGTGATCAGTGCATGATCAGTCACGTGATCAGTGCATGATCAGTCACGTGATCAGTGCATGATCAGTCACGTGATCAGTGCATGATCAGCCACGTGATCAGTGCATGATCAGTCACGTGATCAGTGCATGATCAGTCACGTGATCAGTGCATGATAGCTACGTGATCATTGCATGATCAGCCACGTGATCAGTGCATGATAGCCACGTGATCAGTGCATGATCAGTCACGTGATCAGTGCATGATCAGCCACGTGATCAGTGCATGACAGTCACGTGATCAGTGCATGATATAGACGTGATCAGTGCATGATCAGTCACGTGATCAGTGCATGATCAGCCACGTGATCAGTGCATGATAGCCACGTGATCAGTGCATGATAGCCACGTGATCAGTGCATGATCAGTCACGTGATCAGTGCATGATCAGCCACGTGATCAGTGCATGATAGCCACGTGATCAGTGCATGATCAGCCACGTGATCAGTGCATGATCAGTCACGTGATCAGTGCATGATCAGCCACGTGATCAGTGCATGATCAGTTACGTGATCAGTGCATGATCAGCCACGTGATCAGTGCATGATCAGTCACGTGATCAGTACATGATCAGTCACGTGAACAGTGCATGATCATTTACGTGATCTGTGCATGATCAGTCACGTGACCAGTATATGGTAGCTCCGTGATCATTCCATGACGAGCCACGTGAGCAGTGCATGATAGCAACGTGATGTGTGCATGATGAGTTACGTGAGCAGAGTATGAACAGCCACGTGATCAGTGCATGAGTGCCACGTGATCAGTGCATGTTATGTCACGTGACAGGTGTGTGATCAGCCACGTGAACAGTGCATGTTCAGCCACGTGATCAGTGCATGATAGCCACGTGATCAGTGCATGATCAGTTACGTGAGCAGTGTATGATCAGCCACGTGATCAGTGCATGGTCAGACACGTGAACAGTGTATGATCAGCCACGTGATCAGTGCATGATATCCAAGTGATCAGTGCATGATCAATCACGTGATCAGTGTATGATCAGCCACGTGAACAGTGCATGCTCAGTCACGTGATCTGGGCCTGCTGAGCTGCGTGATTACTGTCTGCTCATCTGCTTGACAATTGCCAGCTGAGCTGCACCATTCCTGCCTGTCATCTGCTTGACAATTGCCAGCTGTGCTGCGTAATTCCTGCCTGCTCAGCTGCTTGATTATTGCCAGCTGAGCAGCATGATTCCTCACACCTGAGTTCCATGATTATTGCCTGCTGACTGTTTGATTCGTGCCTACTCAGCTCTTTGTTTATTGCCTCCAGAGGCACATGATCAGTGTATGATAGCAAACATGATCAGCGCATGATCAGTCACATCGTCAGCGCCATTAAGTCACGTGATCACTACATGATAGTCATGTGATCAGTCCATGCTCAGTCACGGTATCAGTGCATGATCAGCCACGTGATCAGTGCATGATCAGCCACGTGATCAGTTCATGATAGCCATGTGATCAGTGCATGATCAGTCACGTGATCAGTGCATGACCAGGCAGGTGATCAGTGCATGATCAGCCACGTGATCAGTGCATGATAGCCACGTGATCAGTGCATGATCAGTCACCTGATGGGTGTATGATCATTCACGTGACCTGTACATGGTAGCTACATGATCATTGCATGATCAGCCACGTGAGTAGTGCATGATAGCCACGTGATCAGTGCATGATCAGTCACGTGATCAGTGCATGATCAGGCACGTGATCAGTGCATGATCAGCCACGTGATCAGTGCATGATAGCCACGTGATCAGTGCATGATCAGTCACGTGATCAGTGCATGATCAGTCACGTGATCAGTGCATGATCAGCCACGTGATCAGTGCATGATCAGCCACGTGATCAGTGCATGATCAATCACGTGATCAGTGCATGATCAGTCACGTGATCAGTGCATGGTAGCTACGTGATCAGTGCATGATCAGCCACGTGATCAGTGCATGATAGCCACGTGATCAGTGCATGATCAGTCACGTGATCAGTGCATGATCAGTCACGTGATCAGTGCATGATCAGTCACGTGATCAGTGCATGATCAATTACGTGATCAGTGCATGATCAGTCACGTGATCAGTGCATGGTAGCTACGTGATCATTGCATGATCAGCCACGTGATCAGTGCATGATAGCCACGTGATCAGTGCATGATCAGTCACATGATCAGTGCATGATCATCCACGTGATCAGTGCATGACAGTCACGTGATCAGTGCATGATATAGACGTGATCAGTGCATGATCAGTCACGTGATCAGTGCATGATCAGCCACGTGATCAGTGCATGATAGCCACGTGATCAGTGCATGATAGCCAGTGATCAGTGCATGATCAGTCACGTGATCAGTGCATGATCAGCCACGTGATCAGTGCATGATAGCCACTGATCAGTGCATGATCAGTCACGTGATCAGTGCATGATCAGTCACGTGATCAGTGCATGATCAGCCACGTGATCAGTGCATGATCAGTTACGTGATCAGTGCATGATCAGTCACGTGATCAGTGCATGATCATTTACGTGATCAGTGCATGATCAGCCACGTGATCAGTGCATGATCAGTTACGTGATCAGTGCATGATCAGCCACGTGATCAGTGCATGATCAGTCACGTGATCAGTGCATGATATGTCACGTGACAGTGTGTGATCAGCCACGTGATCAGTGCATGATCAGCCACGTGATCAGTGCATGATAGCCACGTGATCAGTGCATGATCAGTTACGTGAGCAGTGTATGATCAGCCACGTGATCAGTGCATGATAGCCACGTGATCAGTGCATGGTCAGACACGTGAACAGTGTATGATCAGCCACGTGATCAGTGCATGATATCCAAGTGATCAGTGCATGATCATCACGTGATCAGTGTATGATCAGCCACGTGAACAGTGCATGCTCAGTCACGTGATCTGGGCCTGCTGAGCAGCGTGATTACTGTCTGCTCATCTGCTTGACAATTGCCAGCTGAGCTGCACGATTCCTCACAGCTGAGTTCCATGATTATTGCCTGCTGACTGTTTGATTCGTGCCTACTCAGCTCTTTGTTTATTGCCTCCAGAGGCACATGATCAGTGTATGATAGCAAACATGCTCAGCGCATGATCAGTCACATCGTCAGCGCCATTAAGTCACGTGATCACTACATGATAGTCATGTGATCAGTCCATGCTCAGTCACGGTATCAGTGCATGATCAGCCACGTGATCAGTGCATGATCAGCCAGGTGATCAGTTCATGAGAGCTATGTGATCAGTTCATGATTTGTCACGTGATCTGTGCATGACCAGGCAGGTGATCAGTGTATGATCAGCCACGTGAACAGTGCATGATAGCCACGTGATCAGTGCATGATCCGTCACCTGATGGGTGTATGATCATTCACGTGACCTGTACATGGTAGCTACATGATCATTGCATGATCAGCCACGTGAGTAGTGCATGATAGCCACGTGATCAGTGCATGATCAGTCATGTAATGTGTGCATGACCTGGCACGTGATCAGTGTATGACCAGCCAAGTGATCAGTGCATGATAGCCACGTGATCAGTGCATGATCAGTCACGTGATGGGTGTATGAACATTCACGTGATCTGTACATGGTAGCTACATGATCATTGCATGATCAGCCACGTGAGTAGTGCATGATAGCCACGTGATCAGTGCATGATCAGTCATGTAATGTGTGCATGACCTGGCACGTGATCAGTGTATGACCAGCCAAGTGATCAGTGCATGATAGCCACGTGATCAGTGCATGATCAATCACGTGATCAGTGTATGATCAGCCACGTGAACAGTGCATGCTCAGTCACGTGATGTGGGCCTGCTGAGCTGCGTGATTACTGTCTGCTCATCTGCTTGACAATTGCCAGCTGAGCTGCACCATTCCTGCCTGTCATCTGCTTGACAATTGCCAGCTGTGCTGTGTAATTACTGCCTGCTCAGCTGCTTGATTATTGCCAGCTCAGCAGCATGATTCCTCACACCTGAGTTCCATGATTATTGCCTGCTGACTGTTTGATTCGTGCCTACTCAGCTCTTTGTTTATTAACTCCAGAGGCACATGATCAGTGTATGATAGCAAACATGCTCAGCGCATGATCAGTCACATGGTCAGCGCCATTAAGTCACGTGAACACTACATGATAGTCATGTGATCAGTCCATGCTCAGTCACGGTATCAGTGCATGATCAGCCACGTGATCAGTGCATGATCAGCCAGGTGATTAGTTCATGATAGCTATGTGATCAGTTCATGATTTGTCACGTGATCTGTGCATGACCAGGCAGGTGATCAGTGTATGATCAGCCACGTGAACAGTGCATGATAGCCACGTGATCAGTGCATGATCCGTCACCTGATGGGTGTATGATCATTCACGTTACCTGTACATGGTAGCTACATGATCATTGCATGATCAGCCACGTGAGTAGTGCATGATAGCCACGTGATCAGTGCATGATCAGTCATGTAATGTGTGCATGACCTGGCACGTGATCAGTGTATGACCAGCCAAGTGATCAGTGCATGATAGCCACGTGATCAGTGCATGATCAGCCACGTGATCAATGCATGATCAGTCACGTGATCAGTGGATGATCAGCCACGTGATCAGTGCATGATCAGCCACATGATCAGTGCATGATCAATTACGTGATCAGTGCATGATCAGTCACATTATCAGTATATGGTAGCTAGGTGATCATTGCATGATCAGCCACATGAGCCGTGCATGATAGCCACGAGATCAGTGCATGATCAGTCACGTGATCAGTGCATGATCACTTACGTTAACAGTGCATGATAAGTCACCTGATCAGTGCATGATCAATTACGTGATCAGTGCATGATCACTCACGTGACCAGTACATGGTAGCTACGTGATCATTGCATGAACAGCCGCATGAGCAGTGCATGATAGCCACGTGATCAGTGCATGATCTGTCGCATGATCAGTGTATGATCATCCGGGTGATCAGTGCATGGACAGTCATGTGATCAGTGCAGGATATAGACGTGATTAGTGCATGATCAGTCTCGTGGTCAGTGTATGATCAACCACGTGATCAGTGCACGATAGCCAGGTAATGAGTGCAAGATAGCCAGATGAGCAGTACATTATCAGTCATGTGATCAGTGTATGATCAGCCAAGTAATAAGTGCATGATTGCCAACTGATCAGTGGATGATCAGA
Organism: Bos javanicus; assembly: GCF_032452875.1. Taxonomy (NCBI): domain Eukaryota; kingdom Metazoa; phylum Chordata; class Mammalia; order Artiodactyla; family Bovidae; genus Bos; species Bos javanicus. The sequence goes on from NW_026893618.1 coordinate 1,000,545, forward strand.
CACGTGATCAGTGCATGGTCAGTCACGTGATCATTGCATGATCAGCCACGTGATCAGTGCATGATCAATTACGTGATCAGTACATGATCAGTCACGTGAACAGTGCGTGATCATTTACGTGATCTGTGCATGATCAGCCAAATGATAAGCGCATGATCAATTACGTGATCAGTGCATGATCAGCCACGTGATCAGTGCATGATCAGTCAGGTGATCAGTGCATGATATGTCACGTGACAGGTGTGTGATCAGCCACGTGAAAAGTGCATGTTCAGCCACGTGATCAGTGCATGATAGCCACGTGATCAGTGCATGATCAGTTACGTGAGCAGTGTATGATCAGCCACGTGATCAGTGCATGGTCAGACACGTGAACAGTGTATGATCAGCCACGTGATCAGTGCATGATATCCAAGTGATCAGTGCATGATCATCACGTGATCAGTGTATGATCAGCCACGTGAACAGTGCATGCTCAGTCACGTGATCTGGGCCTGCTCAGCTGCGTGATTACTGTCTGCTCATCTGCTTGACAATTGCCAGCTGAGCTGCACCATTCCTGCCTGTCATCTGCTTGACAATTGCCAGCTGTGCTGTGTAATTACTGCCTGCTCAGCTGCTTGATTATTGCCAGCTCAGCAGCATGATTCCTCACACCTGAGTTCCATGATTATTGCCTGCTGACTGTTTGATTCGTGCCTACTCAGCTCTTTGTTTATTACCTCCAGAGGCACATGATCAGTGTATGATAGCAAACATGCTCAGCGCATGATCAGTCACATGGTCAGCGCCATTAAGTCACGTGAACACTACATGATAGTCATGTGATCAGTCCATGCTCAGTCACAGTATCAGTGCATGATCAGCCACGTGATCAGTGCATGATCAGCCAGGTGATTAGTTCATGATAGCTATGTGATCAGTTCATGATTTGTCACGTGATCTGTGCATGACCAGGCAGGTGATCAGTGTATGATCAGCCACGTGAACAGTGCATGATAGCCACGTGATCAGTGCATGATCCGTCACCTGATGGGTGTATGATCATTCACGTGACCTGTACATGGTAGCTACATGATCATTGCATGATCAGCCACTTGAGTAGTGCATGATAGCCACGTGATCAGTGCATGATGAGTCATGTAATGTGTGCATGACCTGGCACGTGATCAGTGTATGACCAGCCAAGTGATCAGTGCATGATAGCCACGTGATCAGTGCATGATCAGCCACGTGATCAATGCATGATCAGTCACGTGATCAGTGGATGATCAGCCACGTGATCAGTGCATGATCAGCCACATGATCAGTGCATGATCAATTACGTGATCAGTGCATGATCAGTCACGTGATCAGTATATGGTAGCTAGGTGATCATTGCATGATCAGCCACATGAGCCGTGCATGATAGCCACGAGATCAGTGCATGATCAGTCACGTGATCAGTGCATGATCACTTACGTTAACAGTGCATGATAAGTCACCTGATCAGTGCATGATCAATTACGTGATCAGTGCATGATCACTCACGTGACCAGTACATGGTAGCTACGTGATCATTGCATGAACAGCCGCATGAGCAGTGCATGATAGCCACGTGATCAGTGCATGATCTGTCGCATGATCAGTGTATGATCATCCGGGTGATCAGTGCATGGACAGTCATGTGATCAGTGCAGGATATAGACGTGATTAGTGCATGATCAGTCTCGTGGTCAGTGTATGATCAACCACGTGATCAGTGCACGATAGCCAGGTAATGAGTGCAAGATAGCCAGATGAGCAGTACATTATCAGTCAGGTGATCAGTGTATGATCAGCCAAGTAATAAGTGCATGATTGCCAACTGATCAGTGGATGATCAGACACGTGATCAGTGCATGGTCAGTCACGTGATCATTGCATGATCAGCCACGTGATCAGTGCATGATCAATTACGTGATCAGTACATGATCAGTCACGTGAACAGTGCGTGATCATTTACGTGATCTGTGCATGATCAGCCAAATGATAAGCGCATGATCAATTACGTGATCAGTGCATGATCAGCCACGTGATCAGTGCATGATCAGTCAGGTGATCAGTGCATGATATGTCACGTGACAGGTGTGTGATCAGCCACGTGAAAAGTGCATGTTCAGCCACGTGATCAGTGCATGATAGCCACGTGATCAGTGCATGATCAGTTACGTGAGCAGTGTATGATCAGCCACGTGATCAGTGCATGGTCAGACACGTGAACAGTGTATGATCAGCCACGTGATCAGTGCATGATATCCAAGTGATCAGTGCATGATCATCACGTGATCAGTGTATGATCAGCCACGTGAACAGTGCATGCTCAGTCACGTGATCTGGGCCTGCTGAGCTGCGTGATTACTGTCTGCTCATCTGCTTGACAATGGCCAGCTGAGCTGCACGATTCCTGCCTGTCATCTGCTTTACAATTGCCAGCTGTGCTGCGTAATTCCTGCCTGCTCAGCTGCTTGATTGTTGCCAGCTGAGCAGCATGATTCCTCACACCTGAGTTCCATGAGTATTGCCTGCTGACTGTTTGATTCGTGCCTACTCAGCTCTTTGTTTATTGCCTCCAGAGGCACATGATCAGTGTATGATAGCAAACATGATCAGTGCATGATCAGTCACATGATCAGAGCCATTAAGTCACGTGATCACTACATGATAGTCATGTGATCAGTCCATGCTCAGTCACGATATCAGTGTATGATCAGCCACGTGATCAGTGCATGATCAGCCACGTCATCAGTGCATGCGCAGTCACGTCATCAGTGCATGATAGCCAGGTGATCAGTGCATTCTCAGTCACGTGATCTGCACTTGACCAGCCACGTGATCAGTGCCTGCAGAGTCACGTGATCAGGGCCTGCTGAGCTGCGTGATTCTTGCCGGCCCATCTGCATGACAGTTGCCATCTGAGCTGCGTGATTCCTGTCGGCTCATCTGCTTGACAATTGCCAGCTGAGCTGCGTGATTCCTGCCTGGTCACGTGCTTGATTATTGCCAGTTGAGCAGCATGATTCGTCACTGCTGAGCTCCATGCTTATTGCCTGCTGATTGCGTGGTTCGTGTCTGCTCAGCTCTTTGAGTATTGCCTCCTGAGGTCCCTGTTCGGTCGCCACCTGCCGGGGACCAGCCCCAACTGATCCAGGGTATTAGAAGGAGAGATGGCCTAGGCGACTATTTATATGCTAATCAGAGGTGTCAAGAATAAGAGTATGAGGAGAGCTCAGTAGGAAAATTCGGTGGAGAAAAGAGACTGAGTAGCTTGGTTTACGCGGAAGACCAATCAAACTTCAAGACAAGAAGTTTGCACCACTTACGTAGGCCGCAGGCGCCCTCTCGAATAGCAAAAGGTGCCTCACCCTAGACACCTTCTCGAGTGGGTCTTAGCAGCCCAGGCATAATTAGTAAGCGTGGTGGGTTCCGCGCTCCAGATGGAGACTCAGCTGGAAGGTAAAGGGAAGAATGACAAGGAACTTTATGAATTGGAGCTGTAAGTTAACTCTTTGACATAGAGAGCGAGATGGTGGTGGGGGACAGCCCCCAGTGAAATCAGAGGTGAGAGCACAAAGCAATACAGTAGGCAGACTCCGGTTTTTTGGGGGGAGATGCTCGAGAATATCCGGGTGGACTCCTGAGGCTCGATCCCATATTTGCGTATGCCGAGCCTCCTTCCTCATGACCTTTGTCCAGAGTGGAATGCCTCCCCGGCTCCCGGCACATGATCAGTGCATGCTCAGTCACGATATCAGTGCCTGCTCAGCCACGTGATCACTGACGGCACAGTCACTTGATCAGCGCCTCTCAGTCACGTGAACACCGTATGATAAACACGTGATCAGTGAACGACCAGCCACGTGATCACTGCATGCGCAGTCAGGTGGTCAGTTCCTGATCAGCCACCTCATCAGTGGGTGCACAGTCCCCTGATCAGCACCTGTCAGTCACTGAGCACTGCCTGATAAACACGTGATCAGTGCCCGAAGAGCCACGTCATCAGTGCATGCGCAGTCACGTGATCAGTGCATGATAGCCACGTGATCAGTGCGTGCACAGTCCCATGATCAGCGCCTGTCAGTCACTGATCATTGCCTGATAAACACGTGATCAGTGCATGATGAGCCATGTGATCAGTGCCCGATCAGCCACGTCATCAGTGCATGTGCAGTCACGTCATCAGTGCATGATAGCCACGTGATCAGTGCGTGCACAGTCCCATGATCAGCGCCTGTCAGTCACTGAACATTGCCTGATAAACACGTGATCAGTGCATGATGAGCCATGTGACCAGTGCCTGATCAGCCACGTCATCAGTGCATGCGCAGTCAGGTCATCAGTGCATGATAGCCACGTGATCAGTGCATGCTCAGTCACGTGATCTGGACTTGATCAGCCACGTGATCAGTGCCTGCAGAGTCACGTGATCAGGGCCTGCTGAGCTGCGTGATTCCTGCCGGCCCTTCTGCATGACTATTGCCATCTGAGCTGCGTGATTCCTGTCAGCTCATCTGCTTGACAATTGCCAGCTGAGCTGCGTGATTCCTGCCTGGTCACGTGCTTGATTATTGCCAGTTGAGCAGCATGATTCGTCACTGCTGAGCTCCATGCTTATTGCCTGCTGATTGCGTGGTTCTTGTCTGCTCAGCTCTTTGAGTATTGCCTCCTGAGGTCCCTGTTCGGTCGCCACCTGCCGGGGACCAGCCCCAACTGATCCAGGGTATTCGAAGGAGAGATGGTCTAGGCGACTCTTTATATGCTAATCAGAGATGTCAAGAATAATAGTATGAGGAGAGCTCAGTAGGAAAATTCGGTGGAGAAAAGAGACTGAGTAGCTTGGTTTACGCGGAAGACCAATCAAACTTCAAGACAAGAAGTTTGCACCACTTACGTAGGCCGCAGGCGCCCTCTCGAATAGCGAAAGGTGCCTCACCCTAGACACCTTCTCGAGTGGGTCTTAGCAGCCCAGGCATAATTAGTAAGCGTGGTGGGTTCCGCGCTCCAGATGGAGACTCAGCTGGAAGTTAAAGGGAAGAATGACAAGGAACTTTATGAATTGGAGCTGTAAGTTAACTCTTTGACAGAGAGAGCGAGATGGTGGTGGGGGACAGCCCCCAATGAAATCAGAGGTGAGAGCACAAAGCAATACAGTAGGCAGACTCCGGTTTTTTTCGGGGGGAGATGCTCGAGAATATCCGGGTGGACTCCTGAGGCTCGATCCCGCATTTGCGTATGCCGAGCCTCCTTCCTCATGACCTTTGTCCAGAGTGGAATGCCTCCCCGGCTCCCGGCACATGATCAGTGCATGCTCAGTCACGATATCAGTGCCTGCTCAGCCACGTGATCACTGACGGCACAGTCACGTGATCAGCGCCTCTCAGTCACGTGAACACCGTATGATAAACACGTGATCAGTGAACGACCAGCCACGTGATCACTGCATGCGCAGTCAGGTGGTCAGTTCCTGATCAGCCACCTCATGAGTGGGTGCACAGTCCCCTGATCAGCGCCTGTCAGTCACTGATCACTGCCTGATAAACAGGTGATCAGTGCCCGAAGAGCCACGTCATCAGTGCATGCGCAGTCACGTGATCAGTGCATGATAGCCACGTGATCAGTGCGTGCACAGTCCCATGATCAGCGCCTGTCAGTCACTGATCATTGCCTGAGAAACACGTGATCAGTGCATGATGAGCCATGTGATCAGTGCCCGATCAGCCACGTCATCAGTGCATGGGCAGTCACGTCATCATTGCATGATAGCCACGTGATCAGTGCGTGCACAGTCCCATGATCAGCGCCTGTCAGTCACTGAACATTGCCTGAGAAACACGTGATCAGTGCATGATGAGCCATGTGACCAGTGCCTGATCAGCCACGTCATCAGTGCATGCGCAGTCAGGTCATCAGTGCATGATAGCCACGTGATCAGTGCATGCTCAGTCACGTGATCTGGACTTGATCAGCCACGTGATCAGTGCCTGCAGAGTCACGTGATCAGGGCCTGCTGAGCTGCGTGATTCCTGCCGGCCCTTCTGCATGACTATTGCCATCTGAGCTGCGTGAATCCTGTCAGCTCATCTGCTTGACAATTGCCAGCTGAGCTGCGTGATTCCTGCCTGGTCACGTGCTTGATTATTGCCAGTTGAGCAGCATGATTCGTCACTGCTGAGCTCCATGCTTATTGCCTGCTGATTGCGTGGTTCTTGTCTGCTCAGCTCTTTGAGTATTGCCTCCTGAGGTCCCTGTTCGGTTGCCACCTGCTGGGGACCAGCCCCAACTGATCCAGGGTATTGGAAGGAGAGATGGCCTAGGCGACTCTTTATATGCTAATCAGAGATGTCAAGAATAATAGTATGAGGAGAGCTCAGTAGGAAAATTCGGTGGAGAAAAGAGACTGAGTAGCTTGGTTTACGCGGAAGAGCAATCAAACTTCAAGACAAGAAGTTTGCACCACTTACGTAGGCCGCAGGCGCCCTCTCGAATAGCGAAAGGTGCCTCACCCTAGACACCTTCTCGAGTGGGTCTTAGCAGCCCAGGCATAATTAGTAAGCGTGGTGGGTTCCTCGCTCCAGATGGAGACTCAGCTGGAAGGTAAAGGGAAGAATGACAAGGAACTTTATGAATTGGAGCTGTAAGTTAACTCTTTGACAGAGAGAGCGAGATGGTGGTGGGGGACAGCCCCCAGTGAAATCAGAGGTGAGAGCACAAAGCAATACAGTAGGCAGACTCCGGTTTTTTGGGGGGAGATGCTCGAGAATATCCGGGTGGACTCCTGAGGCTCGATCCCGCATTTGCGTATGCCGAGCCTCCTTCCTCATGACCTTTGTCCAGAGTGGAATGCCTCCCCGGCTCCCGGCACATGATCAGTGCATGCTCAGTCTCGATATCAGTGCCTGCTCAGCCACGTGATCACTGACGGCACAGTCACGTGATCAGCGCCTCTCAGTCACGTGAACACCGTATGATAAACACGTGATCAGTGAACGACCAGCGACGTGATCACTGCATGTGCCGTCAGGTGGTCAGTTCCTGATCAGCCACCTCATCAGTGCGTGCACAGTCCCCTGATCAGCGCCTGTCAGTCACTGATCACTGCCTGATAAACAGGTGATCAGTGCCCGAACAGCCACGTCATCAGTGCATGGGCAGTCACGTGATCAGTGAATGATAGCCACGTGATCAGTGCGTGCACAGTCCCATGATCAGCGCCTGTCAGTCGCTGATCATTGCCTGATAAACACGTGATCAGTGCATGATGAGCCATGTGATCAGTGCCCGATCAGCCACGTCATCAGTGCATGCGCAGTCACGTCATCAGTGCATGATAGCCACGTGATCAGTGCGTGCACAGTCCCATGATCAGCGCCTGTCAGTCACTGATCATTGCCTGATAAACACGTGATCAGTGCATGATGAGCCATGTGATCAGTGCCCGATCAGCCACGCCATCAGTGCATGCGCAGTCAGGTCATCAGTGCATGATAGCCACGTGATCAGTGCATGCACAGTCCCATGATCAGCGCCTGTCAGTCACTGAACATTGCCTGATAAACACGTGATCAGTGCATGATGAGCCATGTGATCAGTGCCTGATCAGCCACGTCATCAGTGCATGCGCAGTCAGGTCATCAGTGCATGATAGCCACGTGATCAGTGCATGCTCAGTCACGATATCAGTGCCTGCTCAGCCACGTGATCACTGACGGCACAGTCACGTGATCAGAGCCTCTCAGTCACGTGAACACCATATGATAAACACGTGATCAGTGAACGACCAGCCACGTGATCACTGCATGCCCAGTCAGGTGGTCAGTTCCTGATCAGCCACCTCATCAGTGGGTGCACAGTCCCCTGATCAGCGCCTGTCAGTCACTGATCACTGCCTGATAAACACGTGATCAGTGCCCGAACAGCCACGTCATCAGTGCATGATAGCCATGTGATCAGTGCGTGCACAGTCCCCTGATCAGCGCCTGTCAGTCACTGATCACTGCCTGATAAACACGTGATCAGTGCCCGAACAGCCACGTCATCAGTGCATGGGCAGTCACGTGATCAGTGCATGATAGCCACGTGATCAGTGCGTGCACAGTCCCATGATCAGCGCCTGTCAGTCACTGATCATTGCCTGATAAACACGTGATCAGTGCATGATGAGCCATGTGATCAGTGCCCGATCAGCCACGTCATCAGTGCATGCGCAGTCACGTCATCAGTGCATGATAGCCACGTGATCAGTGCGTGCACAGTCCCATGATCAGCGCCTGTCAGTCACTGAACATTGCCTGATAAACACGTGATCAGTGCATGATGAGCCACGTGATCAGTGCCTGATCAGCCACGTCATCAGTGCATGCGCAGTCAGGTCATCAGTGCATGATAGCCACGTGATCAGTGCATGCTCAGTCACGTGATCTGGACTTGACCAGCCACGTGATCAGTGCCTGCAGAGTCACGTGATCAGGGCCTGCTGAGCTGCGTGATTCCTGCCGGCCCATCTGCATGACAATTGCCATCTGAGCTGCGTGATTCCTGTCGGCTCATCTGCTTGACAATTGCCAGCTGAGCTGCGTGATTCCTGCCTGGTCACGTGCTTGATTATTGCCAGTTGAGCAGCATGATTCGTCACTGCTGAGCTCCATGCTTATTGCCTGCTGATTCCGTGGTTCTTGTCTGCTCAGCTCTTTGAGTATTGCCTCCTGAGGTCCCTGTTCGGTCGCCACCTGCCGGGGACCAGCCCCAACTGATCCAGGGTATTAGAAGGAGAGATGGCCTAGGCGACTCTTTACATGCTAATCAGAGATGTCAAGAATAATAGTATGAGGAGAGCTCAGTAGGAAAATTCGGTGGAGAAAAGAGACTGAGTAGCTTGGTTTACGAGGAAGACCAATCAAACTTCAAGACAAGAAGTTTGCACCACTTACGTAGGCCGCAGGCGCCCTCTCGAATAGCGAAAGGTGCCTCACCCTAGACACCTTCTCGAGTGGGTCTTAGCAGCCCAGGCATAATTAGTAAGCGTGGTGGGTTTCGCCTCCAGATGGAGAATCAGCTGGAAGGTAAAGGGAAGAATGACAAGGAACTTTATGAATTGGAGCTGTAAGTTAACTCTTTGACAGAGAGAGCGAGATGGTGGTGGGGGACAGCCCCCAGTGAAATCAGAGGTGAGAGCACAAAGCAATACAGTAGGCAGACTCCAGTTTTTTTGGGGGGGAGATGCTCGAGAATATCCGGGTGGACTCCTGAGGCTCGATCCCGCATTTGCGTATGCCGAGCCTCCTTCCTCATGACCTTTGTCCAGAGTGGAATGCCTCCCCGGCTCCCGGCACATGATCAGTGCATGCTCAGTCTCGATATCAGTGCCTGCTCAGCCACGTGATCACTGACGGCACAGTCACGTGATCAGCGCCTCTCAGTCACGTGAACACCGTATGATAAACACGTGATCAGTGAACGACCAGCGACGTGATCACTGCATGTGCCGTCAGGTGGTCAGTTCCTGATCAGCCACCTCATCAGTGCGTGCACAGTACCCTGATCAGCGCATGTCAGTCACTGATCACTGCCTGATAAACAGGTGATCAGTGCCCGAACAGCCACGTCATCAGTGCATGGGCAGTCACGTGATCAGTGAATGATAGCCACGTGATCAGTGCGTGCACAGTCCCATGATCAGCGCCTGTCAGTCGCTGATCATTGCCTGATAAACACGTGATAAGTGCATGATGAGCCGTGTGATCAGTGCCCGATCAGCCACGTCATCAGTGCATGCGCAGTCACGTCATCAGTGCATGATAGCCACGTGATCAGTGCGTGCACAGTCCCATGATCAGCGCCTGTCAGTCACTGAACATTGCCTGATAAACACGTGATCAGTGCAGGATGAGCCATGTGATCAGTGCCTGATCAGCCACGTCATCAGTGCATGCGCAGTCAGGTCATCAGTGCATGATAGCCACGTGATCAGTGCATGCTCAGTCACGTGATCTGGACTTGATCAGCCACGTGATCAGTGCCTGCAGAGTCACGTGATCAGGGCCTGCTGAGCTGCGTGATTCCTGCCGGCCCTTCTGCATGACTATTGCCATCTGAGCTGCGTGATTCCTGTCAGCTCATCTGCTTGACAATTGCCAGCTGAGCTGCGTGATTCCTGCCTGGTCACGTGCTTGATTATTGCCAGTTGAGCAGCATGATTCGTCACTGCTGAGCTCCATGCTTATTGCCTGCTGATTGCGTGGTTCTTGTCTGCTCAGCTCTTTGAGTATTGCCTCCTGAGGTCCCTGTTCGGTCGCCACCTGCTGGGGACCAGCCCCAACTGATCCAGGGTATTAGAAGGAGAGATGGCCTAGGCGACTCTTTATATGCTAATCAGAGATGTCAAGAATAATAGTATGAGGAGAGCTCAGTAGGAAAATTCGGTGGAGAAAAGAGACTGAGTAGCTTGGTTTACGCGGAAGACCAATCAAACTTCAAGACAAGAAGTTTGCACCACTTACGTAGGCCGCAGGCGCCCTCTCGAATAGCGAAAGGTGCCTCACCCTAGACACCTTCTCGAGTGGGTCTTAGCAGCCCAGGCATAATTAGTAAGCGTGGTGGGTTCCGCGCTCCAGATGGAGACTCAGCTGGAAGGTAAAGGGAAGAATGACAAGGAACTTTATGAATTGGAGCTGTAAGTTAACTCTTTGACAGAGAGAGCGAGATGGTGGTGGGGGACAGCCCCCAGTGAAATCAGAGGTGAGAGCACAAAGCAATACAGTAGGCAGACTCCGGTTTTTTTCGGGGGGAGATGCTCGAAAATATCCGGGTGGACTCCTGAGGCTCGATCCAGATTTGCGTATGCCGAGCCTCCTTCCTCATGACCTTTGTCCAGAGTGGAATGCCTCCCCGGCTCCCGGCACATGATCAGTGCATGCTCAGTCTCGATATCAGTGCCTGCTCAGCCACGTGATCACTGACGGCACAGTCCCCTGATCAGCGCCTGTCAGTCACTGATCACTGCCTGATAAACACGTGATCAGTGCCCGAACAGCCACGTCATCAGTGCATGGGCAGTCACGTGATCAGTGCATGATAGCCACGTGATCAGTGCGTGCACAGTCCCATGATCAGCGCCTGTCAGTCACTGATCATTGCCTGATAAACACGTGATCAGTGCATGATGAGCCATGTGATCAGTGCCCGATCAGCCACGCCATCAGTGCATGCGCAGTCACGTCATCAGTGCATGATAGCCACGTGATCAGTGCGTGCACAGTCCCATGATCAGCGCCTGTCAGTCACTGAACATTGCCTGATAAACACGTGATCAGTGCATGATGAGCCATGTGATCAGTGCCTGATCAGCCACGTCATCAGTGCATGCGCAGTCAGGTCATCAGTGCATGATAGCCACGTGATCAGTGCATGCTCAGTCACGATATCAGTGTCTGCTCAGCCACGTGATCACTGACGGCACAGTCACGTGATCAGAGCCTCTCAGTCACGTGAACACCATATGATAAACACGTGATCAGTGAACGACCAGCCACGTGATCACTGCATGCGCAGTCAGGTGGTCAGTTCCTGATCAGCCACCTCATCAGTGGGTGCACAGTCCCCTGATCAGCGCCTGTCAGTCACTGATCACTGCCTGATAAACACGTGATCAGTGCCCGAACAGCCACGTCATCAGTGCATGATAGCCATGTGATCAGTGCGTGCACAGTCCCCTGATCAGCGCCTGTCAGTCACTGATCACTGCCTGATAAACACGTGATCAGTGCCCGAACAGCCACGTCATCAGTGCATGGGCAGTCACGTGATCAGTGCATGATAGCCACGTGATCAGTGCGTGCACAGTCCCATGATCAGCGCCTGTCAGTCACTGATCATTGCCTGATAAACACGTGATCAGTGCATGATGAGCCATGTGATCAGTGCCCGATCAGCCACGTCATCAGTGCATGCGCAGTCACGTCATCAGTGCATGATAGCCACGTGATCAGTGCGTGCACAGTCCCATGATCAGCGCCTGTCAGTCACTGATCATTGCCTGATAAACACGTGATCAGTGCATGATGAGCCATGTGATCAGTGCCCGATCAGCCACGTCATCAGTGCATGCGCAGTCAGGTCATCAGTGCATGATAGCCACGTGATCAGTGCATGCTCAGTCACGATATCAGTGTCTGCTCAGCCACGTGATCACTGACGGCACAGTCACGTGATCAGAGCCTCTCAGTCACGTGAACACCATATGATAAACACGTGATCAGTGAACGACCAGCCACGTGATCACTGCATGCGCAGTCAGGTGGTCAGTTCCTGATCAGCCACCTCATCAGTGGGTGCACAGTCCCCTGATCAGCGCCTGTCAGTCACTGATCACTGCCTGATAAACACGTGATCAGTGCCCGAACAGCCACGTCATCAGTGCATGATAGCCATATGATCAGTGCGTGCACAGTCCCCTGATCAGCGCCTGTCAGTCACTGATCACTGCCTGATAAACACGTGATCAGTGCCCGAACAGCCACGTCATCAGTGCATGGGCAGTCACGTGATCAGTGCATGATAGCCACGTGATCAGTGCGTGCACAGTCCCATGATCAGCGCCTGTCAGTCACTGATCATTGCCTGATAAACACGTGATCAGTGCATGATGAGCCATGTGATCAGTGCCCGATCAGCCACGTCATCAGTGCATGCGCAGTCACGTCATCAGTGCATGATAGCCACGTGATCAGTGCGTGCACAGTCCCATGATCAGCGCCTGTCAGTCACTGAACATTGCCTGATAAACACGTGATCAGTGCATGATGAGCCACGTGATCAGTGCCTGATCAGCCACGTCATCAGTGCATGCGCAGTCAGGTCATCAGTGCATGATAGCCACGTGATCAGTGCATGCTCAGTCACGTGATCTGGACTTGACCAGCCACGTGATCAGTGCCTGCAGAGTCACGTGATCAGGGCCTGCTGAGCTGCGTGATTCCTGCCGGCTCATCTGCATGACAATTGCCATCTGAGCTGCGTGATTCCTGTCGGCTCATCTGCTTGACAATTGCCAGCTGAGCTGCGTGATTCCTGCCTGGTCACGTGCTTGATTATTGCCAGTTGAGCAGCATGATTCGTCACTGCTGAGCTCCATGCTTATTGCCTGCTGATTCCGTGGTTCTTGTCTGCTCAGCTCTTTGAGTATTGCCTCCTGAGGTCCCTGTTCGGTCGCCACCTGCCGGGGACCAGCCCCAACTGATCCAGGGTATTAGAAGGAGAGATGGCCTAGGCGACTCTTTACATGCTAATCAGAGATGTCAAGAATAATAGTATGAGGAGAGCTCAGTAGGAAAATTCGGTGGAGAAAAGAGACTGAGTAGTTTGGTTTACGCGGAAGACCAATCAAACTTCAAGACAAGAAGTTTGCACCACTTACGTAGGCCGCAGGCGCCCTCTCGAATAGCGAAAGGTGCCTCACCCTAGACACCTTCTCGAGTGGGTCTTAGCAGCCCAGGCATAATTAGTAAGCGTGGTGGGTTTCGCCTCCAGATGGAGAATCAGCTGGAAGGTAAAGGGAAGAATGACAAGGAACTTTATGAATTGGAGCTGTAAGTTAACTCTTTGACAGAGAGAGCGAGATGGTGGTGGGGGACAGCCCCCAGTGAAATCAGAGGTGAGAGCACAAAGCAATACAGTAGGCAGACTCCAGTTTTTTTGGGGGGGAGATGCTCGAGAATATCCGGGTGGACTCCTGAGGCTCGATCCCGCATTTGCGTATGCCGAGCCTCCTTCCTCATGACCTTTGTCCAGAGTGGAATGCCTCCCCGGCTCCCGGCACATGATCAGTGCCTGCTCAGCCACGTGATCACTGACGGCACAGTCACGTGATCAGAGCCTCTCAGTCACGTGAACACCGTATGATAAACACGTGATCAGTGAACGACCAGCCACGTGATCACTGCATGCGCAGTCAGGTGTTCAGTTCCTGATCAGCCACCTCATCAGTGGGTGCACAGTCCCCTGATCAGCGCCTGTCAGTCACTGATCATTGCCTGATGAACACGTGATCAGTGCCCGAACAGCCACGTCATCAGTGCATGCGCAGTCACGTGGTCAGTGCATGATAGCCACGTGATCAGTGCGTGCACAGTCCCATGATCAGCGCCTGTCAGTCACTGATCATTGCCTGATAAACACGTGATCAGTGCATGATGAGCCATGTGATCAGTGCCCGATCAGCCACGTCATCAGTGCATGCGCAGTCACGTCATCAGTGCATGATAGCCACGTGATCAGTGCATGCTCAGTTACGTGATCTGGACTTGATCAGCCACGTGATCAGTGCCTGCAGTGTCACGTGATCAGGGCCTGCTGAGCTGCGTGATTCCTGCCGGCCCATCTGCATGACAATTGCCAGCTGAGCTGCGTGATTCCTGCCTGGTCACGTGCTTGATTATTGCCAGTTGAGCAGCATGATTCGTCACTGCTGAGCTCCATGCTTATTGCCTGCTGATTGCGTGGTTCGTGTCTGCTCAGCTCTTTGAGTATTGCCTCCTGAGGTCCCTGTTCGGTCGCCACCTGCCGGGGACCATCCCCAACTGATCCAGGGTATTCGAAGGAGAGATGGCCTAGGCGCCTATTTATATGCTAATCAGAGATGTCAAGAATAATAGTATGAGGAGAGCTCAGTAGGAAAATTCGGTGGAGAAAAGAGACTGAGTAGCTTGGTTTACGCGGAAGACCAATCAAACGGAAAGACAAGAAGTTTGCACCACTTACGTAGGCCGCAGGTGCCCTCTCGAATAGCGAAAGGTGCCTCACCCTAGACACCTTCTCGAGTGGGTCTTAGCAGCCCAGGCATAATTAGTAAGCGTGGTGGGTTCCGCGCTCCAGATGGAGACTCAGCTGGAAGTTAAAAGGAAGAATGACAAGGAACTTTATGAATTGGAGCTGTAAGTTAACTCTTTGACAGAGAGAGCGAGATGGTGGTGGGGGACAGCCCCCAGTGAAATCAGAGGTGAGAGCACAAAGCAATACAGTAGGCAGACTCCGGTTTTTTTTGGGGGGGAGATGCTCAAGAACATCCGGGTGGACTCCTGAGGCTCGATCCCGCATTTGCGTATGCCGAGCCTCCTTCCTCATGACCTTTGTCCAGAGTGGAATGCCTCCCCGGCTCCCGGCACATGATCAGTGCATGCTCAGTCACGATATCAGTGCCTGCTCAGCCACGTGATCACTGACGGCACAGTCACGTGATCAGCGCCTCTCAGTGACGTGATCACCGTATGATAAACACGTGATCAGTGCCCGAAGAGCCACGTCAAGAGTGCATGCGCAGTCACGTGATCAGTGCATGATAGCCACGTGATCAGTGCGTGCACAGTCCCATGATCAGCGCCTGTCAGTCACTGATCATTGCCTGATGAACACGTGATCAGTGCCCGAACAGCCACGTCATCAGTGCATGCGCAGTCACGTGGTCAGTGCATGATAGCCACGTGATCAGTGCGTGCACAGTCCCATGATCAGCGCCTGTCAGTCACTGATCATTGCCTGATAAACACGTGATCAGTGCATGATGAGCCATGTGATCAGTGCCCGATCAGCCACGTCATCAGTGCATGCACAGTCACGTCATCAGTGCATGATAGCCACGTGATCAGTGCATGCTCAGTTACGTGATCTGGACTTGATCAGCCACGTGATCAGTGCCTGCAGTGTCACGTGATCAGGGCCTGCTGAGCTGCGTGATTCCTGCCGGCCCATCTGCATGACAATTGCCAGCTGAGCTGCGTGATTCCTGCCTGGTCACGTGCTTGATTATTGCCAGTTGAGCAGCATGATTCGTCACTGCTGAGCTCCATGCTTATTGCCTGCTGATTGCGTGGTTCGTGTCTGCTCAGCTCTTTGAGTATTGCCTCCTGAGGTCCCTGTTCGGTCGCCACCTGCCGGGGACCAGCCCCAACTGATCCAGGGTATTCGAAGGAGAGATGGCCTAGGCGCCTATTTATATGCTAATCAGAGATGTCAAGAATAATAGTATGAGGAGAGCTCAGTAGGAAAATTCGGTGGAGAAAAGAGACTGAGTAGCTTGGTTTACGCGGAAGACCAATCTAACTTCAAGACAAGAAGTTTGCACCACTTACGTAGGCCGCAGGCGCCCTCTCGAATAGCGAAAGGTGCCTCAGCCTAGACACCTTCTCGAGTGGGTCTTAGCAGCCCAGGCATAATTAGTAAGCGTGGTGGGTTCCGCGCTCCAGATGGAGACTCAGCTGGAAGTTAAAGGGAAGAATGACAAGGAACTTTATGAATTGGAGCTGTAAGTTAACTCTTTGACAGAGAGAGCGAGATGGTGGTGGGGGACAGCCCCCAGTGAAATCAGAGGTGAGACCACAAAGCAATACAGTAGGCAGACTCCGGTTTTTTTGGGGGGAGATGCTCAAGAACATCCGGGTGGACTCCTGAGGCTCGATCCCGCATTTGCGTATGCCGAGCCTCCTTCCTCATGACGTTTGTCCAGAGTGGAATGCCTCCCCGGCTCCCGGCACATGATCAGTGCATGCTCAGTCACGATATCAGTGCCTGCTCAGCCACGTGATCACTGACGGCACAGTCACGTGATCAGCGCCTCTCAGTGACGTGATCACCGTATGATAAACACGTGATCAGTGCCCGAAGAGCCACGTCAAGAGTGCATGCGCAGTCACGTGATCAGTGCATGATAGCCACGTGATCAGTGCGTGCACAGTCCCATGATCAGCGCCTGTCAGTCACTGATCATTGCCTGATGAACACGTGATCAGTGCCCGAACAGCCACGTCATCAGTGCATGCGCAGTCACGTGGTCAGTGCATGATAGCCACGTGATCAGTGCGTGCACAGTCCCATGATCAGCGCCTGTCAGTCACTGATCATTGCCTGATAAACACGTGATCAGTGCATGATGAGCCATGTGATCAGTGCCCGATCAGCCACGTCATCAGTGCATGCGCAGTCACGTCATCAGTGCATGATAGCCACGTGATCAGTGCATGCTCAGTTACGTGATCTGGACTTGATCAGCCACGTGATCAGTGCCTGCAGTGTCACGTGATCAGGGCCTGCTGAGCTGCGTGATTCCTGCCGGCCCATCTGCATGACAATTGCCAGCTGAGCTGGGTGATTCCTGCCTGGTCACGTGCTTGATTATTGCCAGTTGAGCAGCATGATTCGTCACTGCTGAGCTCCATGCTTATTGCCTGCTGATTGCGTGGTTCGTGTCTGCTCAGCTCTTTGAGTATTGCCTCCTGAGGTCCCTGTTCGGTCGCCACCTGCCGGGGACCAGCCCCAACTGATCCAGGGTATTCGAAGGAGAGATGGCCTAGGCGACTATTTATATGCTAATCAGAGATGTCAAGAATAATAGTATGAGGAGAGCTCAGTAGGAAAATTCGGTGGAGAAAAGAGACTGAGTAGCTTGGTTTACGCGGAAGACCAATCAAACTTCAAGACAAGAAGTTTGCACCACTTACGTAGGCCGCAGGCGCCCTCTCGAATAGCGAAAGGTGCCTCACCCTAGACACCTTCTCGAGTGGGTCTTAGCAGCCCAGGCATAATTAGTAAGCGTGGTGGGTTCCGCGCTCCAGATGGAGACTCAGCTGGAAGTTAAAGGGAAGAATGACAAGGAACTTTATGAATTGGAGCTGTAAGTTAACTCTTTGACAGAGAGAGCGAGATGGTGGTGGGGGACAGCCACCAGTGAAATCAGAGGTGAGAGCACAAAGCAATACAGTAGGCAGACTCCGGTTTTTTTTGGGGGGGGAGATGCTCAAGAACATCCGGGTGGACTCCTGAGGCTCGATCCCGCATTTGCGTATGCCGAGCCTCCTTCCTCATGACCTTTGTCCAGAGTGGAATGCCTCCCCGGCTCCCGGCACATGATCAGTGCATGCTCAGTCACGATATCAGTGCCTGCTCAGCCACGTGATCACTGACGGCACAGTCACGTGATCAGCGCCTCTCAGTCACGTGATCACCGTATGATAAACACGTGATCAGTGCCCGACCAGCCACGTCAACAGTGCATGCGCAGTCACGTGATCAGTGCATGATCAGCCACGTGATCAGTGCGTGCACAGTCCCATGATCAGCGCCTGTCAGTCACTGATCATTGCCTGATAAACACGTGATCAGTGCATGATGAGCCATGTGATCAGTGCCCGATCAGCCACGTCATAAGTGCATGCGCGGTCACGTCATCAGTGCATGATAGTCACGTGATCAGTGCATGCTCAGTCACGTGATCTGGACTTGATCAGCCACGTGATCAGTGCCTGCAGAGTCACGTAATCGGGGCCTGCTGAGCTGCATGATTCCTGCCGGCTCATCTGCATGACAATTGCCAGCTGAGCTGCGTGATTCCTGTCGGCTCATCTGCTTGACAATTGCCAGCTGAGCTGCGTGATTCCTGCCTGGTCACGTGCTTGATTATTGCCAGTTGAGCAGCATGATTCGTCACTGCTGAGCTCCATGCTTATTGCCTGCTGATTGCGTGGTTCGTGTCTGCTCAGCTCTTTGAGTATTGCCTCCTGAGGTCCCTGTTCGGTCGCCACCTGCCGGGGACCAGCCCCAACTGATCCAGGGTATTCGAAGGAGAGATGGCCTAGGCGACTATTTATATGCTAATCAGAGATGTCAAGAATAATAGTATGAGGAGAGCTCAGTGGGAAAATTCGGTGGAGAAAAGAGACTGAGTAGCTTGGTTTACGCGGAAGACCAATCAAACTTCAAGACAAGAAGTTTGCACCACTTACGTAGGCCGCAGGCGCCCTCTCGAATAGCGAAAGGTGCCTCACCCTAGACACCTTCTCGAGTGGGTCTTAGCAGCCCAGGCATAATTAGTAAGCGTGGTGGGTTCCGCGCTCCAGATGGAGACTCAGCTGGAAGTTAAAGGGAAGAATGACAAGGAACTTTATGAATTGGAGCTCTAAGTTAACTCTTTGACAGAGAGAGCGAGATGGTGGTGGGGGACAGCCCCCAGTGAAATCAGAGGTGAGAGCACAAAGCAATACAGTAGGCAGACTCTGGTTTTTTTTGGGGGGGGAGATGCTCGAGAACATCCGGGTGGACTCCTGAGGCTCGATCCCGCATTTGCGTATGCCGAGCCTCCTTCCTCATGACCTTTGTCCAGAGTGGAATGCCTCCCCGGCTCCCGGCACATGATCAGTGCATGCTCAGTCACGATATCAGTGCCTGCTCAGCCACGTGATCACTGACGGCACAGTCACGTGATCAGCGCCTCTCAGTCACGTGGTCACCGTATGATAAACACGTGATCAGTGAACGACCAGCCACGTGATCACTGCATGCGCGGTCAGGTGGTCAGTTCCTGATCAGCCACCTGATCAGTGCGTGCACAGTCCCCTGATCAGCGCCTGTCAGTCACTGATCACTGCCTGATAAACACGTGATCAGTGCCCGAACAGCCACGTCATCAGTGCATGCGCAGTCACGTGATCAGTGCATGATAGCCACGTGATCAGTGCGTGCACAGTCCCATGATCAGCGCCTGTCAGTCACTGATCATTGCCTGATAAACACGTGATCAGTGCATGATGAGCCATGTGATCAGTGCCCGATCAGCCACGTCATCAGTGCATGCGCAGTCACGTCATCAGTGCATGATAGCCACGTGATCAGTGCATGCTCAGTCACGTGATCTGGACTTGATCAGCCACGTGATCAGTGCCTGCAGTGTCACGTGATCAGGGCCTGCTGAGCTGCGTGATTCCTGCCGGCTCATCTGCATGACAATTGCCAGCTGAGCTGCGTGATTCCTGTCGGCTCATCTGCTTGACAATTGCCAGCTGAGCTGCGTGATTCCTGCCTGGTCACGTGCTTGATTATTGCCAGTTGAGCAGCATGATTCGTCACTGCTGAGCTCCATGCTTATTGCCTGCTGATTGCGTGGTTCGTGTCTGCTCAGCTCTTTGAGTATTGCCTCCTGAGGTCCCTGTTCGGTCGCCACCTGCCGGGGACCAGCCCCAACTGATCCAGGGTATTCGAAGGAGAGATGGCCTAGGCGACTATTTATATGCTAATCAGAGATGTCAAGAATAATAGTATGAGGAGAGCTCAGTAGGAATATTCGGTGGAGAAAAGAGACTGAGTAGCTTGGTTTACGCAGAAGACCAATCAAACTTCAAGACAAGAAGTTTGCACCACTTACGTAGGCCGCAGGCGCCCTCTCGAATAGCGAAAGGTGCCTCACCCTAGACACCTTCTCGAGTGGGTCTTAGCAGCCCAGGCATAATTAGTAAGCGTGGTGGGTTCCGCGCTCCAGATGGAGACTCAGCTGGAAGTTAAAGGGAAGAATGACAAGGAACTTTATGAATTGGAGCTGTAAGTTAACTCTTTGACAGAGAGAGCGAGATGGTGGTGGGGGACAGCCCCCAGTGAAATCAGAGGTGAGAGCACAAAGCAATACAGTAGGCAGACTCCGGTTTTTTTGGGGGGGGGGAGATGCTCGAGAACATCCGGGTGGACTCCTGAGGCTCGATCCCGCATTTGCGTATGCCGAGCCCCCTTCCTCATGACCTTTGTCCAGAGTGGAATGCCTCCCCGGCTCCCGGCACATGATCAGTGCCTGCTCAGCCACGTGATCACTGACGGCACAGTCACGTGATCAGCGCCTCTCAGTCACGTGATCACCGTATGATAAACACGTGATCAGTGAACGACCAGCCACGTGATCACTGCATGCGCGGTCAGGTGGTCAGTTCCTGATCAGCCACCTGATCAGTGCGTGCACAGTCCCCTGATCAGCGCCTGTCAGTCACTGATCACTGCCTGATAAACACGTGATCAGTGCCCGAACAGCCACGTCATCAGTGCATGCGCAGTCACGTGATCAGTGCATGATAGCCACGTTATCAGTGCGTGCACAGTCCCATGATCAGCGCCTGTCAGTCACTGATCATTGCCTGATAAACACGTGATCAGTGCATGATGAGCCATGTGATCAGTGCCCGATCAGCCACGTCATCAGTGCATGCGCAGTCACGTCATCAGTGCATGATAGCCACGTGATCAGTGCATGCTCAGTCACGTGATCTGGACTTGATCAGCCACGTGATCAGTGCCTGCAGTGTCACGTGATCAGGGCCTGCTGAGCTGCGTGATTCCTGCCGGCTCATCTGCATGACAATTGCCAGCTGAGCTGCGTGATTCCTGTCGGCTCATCTGCTTGACAATTGCCAGCTGAGCTGCGTGATTCCTGCCTGGTCACGTGCTTGATTATTGCCAGTTGAGCAGCATGATTCGTCACTGCTGAGCTCCATGCTTATTGCCTGCTGATTGCGTGGTTCGTGTCTGCTCAGCTCTTTGAGTATTGCCTCCTGAGGTCCCTGTTCGGTCGCCACCTGCCGGGGACCAGCCCCAACTGATCCAGGGTATTCGAAGGAGAGATGGCCTAGGCGACTATTTATATGCTAATCAGAGATGTCAAGAATAATAGTATGAGGTGAGCTCAGTAGGAAAATTCGGTGGAGAAAAGAGACTGAGTAGCTTGGTTTACGCGGAAGACCAATCAAACTTCAAGACAAGAAGTTTGCACCACTTACGTAGGCCGCAGGCGCCCTCTCGAATAGCGAAAGGTGCCTCACCCTAGACACCTTCTCGAGTGGGTCTTAGCAGCCCAGGCATAATTAGTAAGCGTGGTGGGTTCCGCGCTCCAGATGGAGACTCAGCTGGAAGTTAAAGGGAAGAATGACAAGGAACTTTAAGAATTGGAGCTGTAAGTTAACTCTTTGACAGAGAGAGCGAGATGGTGGTGGGGGACAGCCCCCAGTGAAATCAGAGGTGAGAGCACAAAGCAATACAGTAGGCAGACTCCGGTTTTTTTTGGGGGGGGAGATGCTCGAGAACATCCGGGTGGACTCCTGAGGCTCGATCCCGCATTTGCGTATGCCGAGCCTCCTTCCTCATGACCTGTGTCCAGAGTGGAATCCCTCCCCGGCTCCCGGCACATGATCAGTGCATGCTCAGTAACGATATCAGTGCCTGCTCAGCCACGTGATCACTGACGGCACAGTCACGTGATCAGCGCCTCTCAGTCACGTGATCACCGTATGATAAACACGTGATCAGTGCCCGAACAGCCACGTCATCAGTGCATGCGCAGTCACGTGATCAGTGCATGATAGCCACGTGATCAGTGCGTGCACAGTCCCATGACCAGCGCCTGTCAGTCACTGATCATTGCCTGATAAACACATGATCAGTGCATGATGAGCCATGTGATCAGTGCCCGATCAGCCACGTCATCAGTGCATGCGCAGTCACGTCATCAGTGCATGATAGCCACGTGATCAGTGCATGCTCAGTCACGTGATCTGGACTTGATCAGCCACGTGATCAGTGCCTGCAGTGTCACGTGATCAGGGCCTGCTGAGCTGCGTGATTCCTGCCGGCTCATCTGCATGACAATTGCCAGCTGAGCTGCGTGATTCCTGTCGGCTCATCTGCTTGACAATTGCCAGCTGAGCTGCGTGATTCCTGCCTGGTCACGTGCTTGATTATTGCCAGTTGAGCAGCATGATTCGTCACTGCTGAGCTCCATGCTTATTGCCTGCTGATTGCGTGGTTCGTGTCTGCTCAGCTCTTTGAGTATTGCCTCCTGAGGTCCCTGTTCGGTTGCCACCTGCCGGGGACCAGCCCCAACTGATCCAGGGTATTCGAAGGAGAGATGGCCTAGGCGACTATTTATATGCTAATCAGAGATGTCAAGAATAATAGTATGAGGAGAGCTCAGTAGGAAAATTCGGTGGAGAAAAGAGACTGAGTAGCTTGGTTTACGCGGAAGACCAATCACACTTCAAGACAAGAAGTTTGCACCACTTACGTAGGCCGCAGGCGCCCTCTCGAATAGCGAAAGGTGCCTCACCCTAGACACCTTCTCGAGTGGGTCTTAGCAGCCCAGGCATAATTAGTAAGCGTGGTGGGTTCCGCGCTCCAGATGGAGACTCAGCTGGAAGTTAAAGGGAAGAATGACAAGGAACTTTATGAATTGGAGCTGTAAGTTAACTCTTTGACAGAGAGAGCGAGATGGTGGTGGGGGACAGCCCCCAGTGAAATCAGAGGTGAGAGCACAAAGCAATACAGTAGGCAGACTCCGGTTTTTTTTGGGGGGGAGATGCTCGAGAACATCCGGGTGGACTCCTGAGGCTCGATCCCGCATTTGCGTATGCCGAGCCTCCTTCCTCATGACCTTTGTCCAGAGTGGAATGCCTCCCCGGCTCCCGGCACATGATCAGTGCATGCTCAGTCACGGTATCAGTGCCTGCTCAGCCACGTGATCACTGACGGCACAGTCACGTGATCAGCGCCTCTCAGTCACGTGGTCACCGTATGATAAACACGTGATCAGTGAACGACCAGCCACGTGATCACTGCATGCGCGGTCAGGTGGTCAGTTCCTGATCAGCCACCTGATCAGTGCGTGCACACTCCCCTGATCAGCGCCTGTCAGTCACTGATCACTGCCTGATAAACACGTGATCAGTGCCCGAACAGCCACGTCATCAGTGCATGCGCAGTCACGTGATCAGTGCATGATAGCCACGTGATCAGTGCGTGCACAGTCCCATGATCAGCGCCTGTCAGTCACTGATCATTGCCTGATAAACACGTGATCAGTGCATGATGAGCCATGTGATCAGTGCCCGATCAGCCACGTCATAAGTGCATGCGCGGTCACGTCATCAGTGCATGCTCAGTCACGTGATCTGGACTTGATCAGCCAAGTGATCAGTGCCTGCAGAGTCACGTGATCGGGGCCTGCTGAGCTGCGTGATTCCTGCCGGCTCATCTGCATGACAATTGCCAGCTGAGCTGCGTGATTCCTGTCGGCTCATCTGCTTGAAAATTGCCAGCTGAGCTGCGTGATTCCTGCCTGGTCACGTGCTTGATTATTGCCAGTTGAGCAGCATGATTCGTCACTGCTGAGCTCCATGCTTATTGCCTGCTGATTGCGTGGTTCGTGTCTGCTCAGCTCTTTGAGTATTGCCTCCTGAGGTCCCTGTTCGGTCGCCACCTGCCGGGGACCAGCCCCAACTGATCCAGGGTATTCGAAGGAGAGATGGCCTAGGCGACTATTTATATGCTAATCAGAGATGTCAAGAATAATAGTATGAGGAGAGCTCAGTGGGAAAATTCGGTGGAGAAAAGAGACTGAGTAGCTTGGTTTACGCGGAAGACCAATCAAACTTCAAGACAAGAAGTTTGCACCACTTACGTAGGCCGCAGGTGCCCTCTCGAATAGCGAAAGGTGCCTCACCCTAGACACCTTCTCGAGTGGGTCTTAGCAGCCCAGGCATAATTAGTAAGCGTGGTGGGTTCCGCGCTCCAGATGGAGACTCAGCTGGAAGTTAAAGGGAAGAATGACAAGGAACTTTATGAATTGGAGCTGTAAGTTAACTCTTTGACAGAGAGAGCGAGATGGTGGTGGGGGACAGCCCCCAGTGAAATCAGAGGTGAGAGCACAAAGCAATACAGTAGGCAGACTTCGATTTTTTTTCGGGGGGGAGATGCTCGAGAACATCCGGGTGGACTCCTGAGGCTGGATCCCGCATTTGCGTATGCCGAGCCTCCTTCCTCATGACCTTTGTCCAGAGTGGAATGCCTCCCCGGCTCCCGGCACATGATCAGTGCATGCTCAGTCACGATATCAGTGCCTGCTCAGCCACGTGATCACTGACGGCACAGTCACGTGATCAGCGCCTCTCAGTCACGTGATCACCGTATGATAAACACGTGATCAGTGAACGACCAGCCACGTGATCACTGCATGCGCGGTCAGGTGGTCAGTTCCTGATCAGCCACCTGATCAGTGCGTGAACAGTCCCCTGATCAGCGCCTGTCAGTCACTGATCACTGCCTGATAAACACGTGATCAGTGCCCGAACAGTCACGTCATCAGTGCATGCGCAGTCACGTGATCAGTGCATGATAGCCACGTGATCAGTGCGTGCACAGTCCCATGATCAGCGCCTGTCAGTCACTGATCATTGCCTGATAAACACGTGATCAGTGCATGATGAGCCATGTGATCAGTGCCCGATCAGCCACGTCATAAGTGCATGCGCGGTCACGTCATCAGTGCATGATAGCCACGTGATCAGTGCATGCTCAGTCACGTGATCTGGACTTGATCAGCCACGTGATCAGTGCCTGCAGTGTCACGTGATCAGGGCCTGCTGAGCTGCGTGATTCCTGCCGGCTCATCTGCTTGACAATTGCCAGCTGAGCTGCGTGATTCCTGCCTGGTCACGTGCTTGATTATTGCCAGTTGAGCAGCATGATTCGTCACTGCTGAGCTCCATGCTTATTGCCTGCTGATTGCGTGGTTCGTGTCTGCTCAGCTCTTTGAGTATTGCCTCCTGAGGTCCCTGTTCGGTCGCCACCTGCCGGGGACCAGCTCCAACTGATCCAGGGTATTCGAAGGAGAGATGGCCTAGGCGACTATTTATATGCTAATCAGAGATGTCAAGAATAATAGTATGAGGAGAGCTCAGTAGGAAAATTCGGTGGAGAAAAGAGACTGAGTAGCTTGGTTTACGCAGAAGACCAATCAAACTTCAAGACAAGAAGTTTGCACCACTTACGTAGGCCGCAGGCGCCCTCTTGAATAGCGAAAGGTGCCTCACCCTAGACACCTTCTCGAGTGGGTCTTAGCAGCCCAGGCATAATTAGTAAGCGTGGTATGTTCCGCGCTCCAGATGGAGACTCAGCTGGAAGTTAAAGGGAAGAATGACAAGGAAATTTATGAATTGGAGCTGTAAGTTAACTCTTTGACAGAGAGAGCGAGATGGTGGTGGGGGACAGCCCCCAGTGAAATCAGAGGTGAGAGCACAAAGCAATACAGTAGGCAGACTCCGGTTTTTTTTGGGGGGGGAGATGCTCGAGAACATCCGCGTGGACTCCTGAGGCTCGATCCCGCATTTGCGTATGCCGAGCCTCCTTCCTCATGACCTTTGTCCAGAGTGGAATGCCTCCCCGGCTCCCGGCACATGATCAGTGCATGCTCAGTCACGATATCAGTGCCTGCTCAGCCACGTGATCACTGACGGCACAGTCACGTGATCAGCGCCTCTCAGTCACGTGGTCACCGTATGATAAACACGTGATCAGTGAACGACCAGCCACGTGATCACTGCATGCGCGGTCAGGTGGTCAGTTCCTGATCAGCCACCTGATCAGTGCGTGCACACTCCCCTGATCAGCGCCTGTCAGTCACTGATCACTGCCTGATAAACACGTGATCAGTGCCCGAACAGCCACGTCATCAGTGCATGCGCAGTCACGTGATCAGTGCATGATAGCCACGTGATCAGTGCGTGCACAGTCCCATGATCAGCGCCTGTCAGTCACTGATCATTGCCTGATAAACACGTGATCAGTGCATGATGAGCCATGTGATCAGTGCCCGATCAGCCACGTCATCAGTGCATGATAGCCACGTGATCAGTGCATGCTCAGTCACGTGATCTGGACTTGATCAGCCATGTGATCAGTGCCTGCAGAGTCACGTGATCAGGGCCTGCTGAGCTGCGTGATTCCTGACGGCTCATCTGCATGACAATTGCCAGATGAGCTGCGTGATTCCTGTCGGCTCATCTGCTTGAAAATTGCCAGCTGAGCTGCGTGATTCCTGCCTGGTCACGTGCTTGATTATTGCCAGTTGAGCACCATGATTCGTCACTGCTGAGCTCCATGCTTCTTGCCTGCTGATTGCGTGGTTCGTGTCTGCTCAGCTCTTTGAGTATTGCCTCCTGAGGTCCCTGTTCGGTCGCCATCTGCCGGGGACCAGCCCCAACTGATCCAGGGTATTCGAAGGAGAGATGGCCTAGGCGACTCTTTATATGCTAATCAGAGATGTCAAGAATAATAGTATGAGGAGAGCTCAGTGGGAAAATTCGGTGGAGAAAAGAGACTGAGTAGCTTGGTTTACGCGGAAGACCAATCAAACTTCAAGACAAGAAGTTTGCACCACTTACGTAGGCTGCAGGCGCCCTCTCGAATAGCGAAAGGTGCCTCACCCTAGACACCTTCTCGAGTGGGTCTTAGCAGCCCAGGCATAATTAGTAAGCGTGGTGGGTTCTGCGCTCCAGATGGAGACTCAGCTGGAAGTTAAAGGGAAGAATGACAAGGAACTTTATGAATTGGAGCTGTAAGTTAACTCTTTGACAGAGAGAGCGAGATGGTGGTGGGGGACAGCCCCCAGTGAAATCAGAGGTGAGAGCACAAAGCAATACAGTAGGCAGACTCCGGTTTTTTTGGGGGGGGGAGATGCTCGAGAACATCCGGGTGGACTCCTGAGGCTCGATCCCGCATTTGCGTATGCCGAGCCTCCTTCCTCATGACCTTTGTCCAGAGTGGAATGCCTCCCCGGCTCCCGGCACATGATCAATGCATGCTCAGTCACGATATCAGTGCCTGCTCAGCCACGTGATCACTGACGGCACAGTCACGTGATCAGCGCCTCTCAGTCACGTGATCACCGTATGATAAACACGTGATCAGTGAACGACCAGCCACGTGATCACTGCATGCGCGGTCAGGTGGTCAGTTCCTGATCAGCCACCTGATCAGTGCGTGCACAGTCCCCTGATCAGCGCCTGTCAGTCACTGATCACTGCCTGATAAACACGTGATCAGTGCCCGAACAGCCACGTCATCAGTGCATGCGCAGTCACGTGATCAGTGCATGATAGCCACGTGATCAGTGCGTGCACAGTCCCATGATCAGCGCCTGTCAGTCACTGATCATTGCCTGATAAACACGTGATCAGTGCATGATGAGCCATGTGATCAGTGCCCGATCAGCCACGTCATCAGTGCATGCGCAGTCACGTCATCAGTGCATGATAGCCACGTGATCAGTGCATGCTCAGTCACGTGATCTGGACTTGATCAGCCACGTGATCAGTGCCTGCAGAGTCACGTGATCAGGGCCTGCTGAGCTGCGTGATTCCTGCCGGCTCATCTGCATGACAATTGCCAGCTGAGCTGCGTGATTCCTGTTGGCTCATCTGCTTGACAATTGCCAGCTGAGCTGCGTGATTCCTGCCTGGTCACGTGCTTGATTATTGCCAGTTGAGCAGCATGATTCGTCACTGCTGAGCTCCATGCTTATTGCCTGCAGATTGCGTGGTTCGTGTCTGCTCAGCTCTTTGAGTATTGCCTCCTGAGGTCCCTGTTCGGTCGCCACCTGCCGGGGACCAGCCCCAACTGATCCAGGGTATTCGAAGGAGGGATGGCCTAGGCGACTATTTATATGCTAATCAGAGATGTCAAGAATAAGAGTATGAGGAGAGCTCAGTGGGAAAATTCGGTGGAGAAAAGAGACTGAGTAGCTTGGTTTACGCGGAAGACCAATCAAACTTCAAGACAAGAAATTTGCACCACTTACGTAGGCCGCAGGCGCCTTCTCGAATAGCGAAAGGTGCCTCACCCTAGACACCTTCTCGAGTGGGTCTTAGCAGCCCAGGCATAATTAGTAAGCGTGGTGGGTTCCGCGCTCCAGATGGAGACTCAGCTGGAAGTTAAAGGGAAGAATGACAAGGAACTTTATGAATAGGAGCTCTAAGTTAACTCTTTGACAGAGAGAGCGAGATGGTGGTGGGGGACAGCCCCCAGTGAAATCAGAGGTGAGAGCACAAAGCAATACAGTAGGCAGACTCCGGTTTTTTTGGGGGAGATGCTCGAGAACATCCGGGTGGACTCCTGAGGCTGGATCCCGCATTTGCGTATGCCGAGCCTCCTTCCTCATGACCTTTGTCCAGAGTGGAATGCCTCCCCGGCTCCCGGCACATGATCAGTGCATGCTCAGTCACGATATCAGTGCCTGCTCAGCCACGTGATCACTGACGGCACAGTCACGTGATCAGCGCCTCTCAGTCACGTGATCACCGTATGATAAACACGTGATCAGTGAACGACCAGCCACGTGATCACTGCATGCGCGGTCAGGTGGTCAGTTCCTGATCAGCCACCTGATCAGTGCGTGCACACTCCCCTGATCAGCGCCTGTCAGTCACTGATCACTGCCTGATAAACACGTGATCAGTGCCCGAACAGCCACGTCATCAGTGCATGCGCAGTCACGTGATCAGTGCATGATAGCCACGTGATCAGTGCGTGCACAGTCCCATGATCAGCGCCTGTCAGTCACTGATCATTGCCTGATAAACACGTGATCAGTGCATGATGAGCCATGTGATCAGTGCCCGATCAGCCACGTCATAAGTGCATGCGCGGTCACGTCATCAGTGCATGATAGCCACGTGATCAGTGCATGCTCAGTCACGTGATCTGGACTTGATCAGCCACGTGATCAGTGCCTGCAGAGTCACGTGATCAGGGCCTGCTGAGCTGCGTGATTCCTGCCGGCTCATCTGCATGAAAATTGCCAGCTGAGCTGCGTGATTCCTGTCGGCTCATCTGCTTGAAAATTGCCAGCTGAGCTGCGTGATTCCTGCCTGGTCACGTGCTTGATTATTGCCAGTTGAGCAGCATGATTCGTCACTGCTGAGCTCCATGCTTATTGCCTGCTGATTGCGTGGTTCGTGTCTGCTCAGCTCTTTGAGTATTGCCTCCTGAGGTCCCTGTTCGGTCGCCACCTGCCGGGGACCAGCCCCAACTGATCCAGGGTATTCGAAGGAGAGATGGCCTAGGCGACTATTTATATGCTAATCAGAGATGTCAAGAATAATAGTATGAGGAGAGCTCAGTAGGAAAATTCGGTGGAGAAAAGAGACTGAGTAGCTTGGTTTACGAGGAAGACCAATCAAACTTCAAGACAAGAAGTTTGCACCACTTACGTAGGCCGCAGGCGCCCTCTCGAATAGCGAAAGGTGCCTCACCCTAGACACCTTTTCGAGTGGGTCTTAGCAGCCCAGGCATAATTAGTAAGCGTGGTGGGTTCCGCGCTCCAGATGGAGACTCAGCTGGAAGTTAAAGGGAAGAATGACAAGGAACTTTATGAATTGGAGCTGTAAGTTAACTCTTTGACAGAGAGAGCGAGATGGTGGTGGGGGACAGCCCCCAGTGAAATCAGAGGTGAGAGCACAAAGCAATACAGTAGGCAGACTCCGGTTTTTTTTGTGGGGGGAGATGCTCGAGAACATCCGGGTGGACTCCTGAGGCTCGATCCCGCATTTGCGTATGCCGAGCCTCCTTCCTCATGACCTTTGTCCAGAGTGGAATGCCTCCCCGGCTCCCGGCACATGATCAGTGCATGCTCAGTCACGGTATCAGTGCCTGCTCAGCCACGTGATCACTGACGGCACAGTCACGTGATCAGCGCCTCTCAGTCACGTGATCACCGTATGATAAACACGTGATCAGTGAACGACCAGCCACGTGATCACTGCATGCGCGGTCAGGTGGTCAGTTCCTGATCAGCCACCTGATCAGTGCGTGCACAGTCCCCTGATCAGCGCCTGTCAGTCACTGATCACTGCCTGATAAACAGGTGATCAGTGCCCGAACAGCCACGTCATCAGTGCATGCGCAGTCACGTGATCAGTGCATGATAGCCACGTGATCAGTGCGTGCACAGTCCCATGATCAGCGCCTGTCAGTCACTGATCATTGCCTGATAAACACGTGATCAGTGCATGATGAGCCAGGTGATCAGTGCCCGATCAGCCACGTCATCAGTGCATGCGCAGTCACGTCATCAGTGCATGATAGCCACGTGATCAGTGCATGCTCAGTCACGTGATCTGGACTTGATCAGCCACGTGATCAGTGCCTGCAGTGTCACGTGATCAGGGCCTGCTGAGCTGCGTGATTCCTGCCGGCTCATCTGCATGACAATTGCCAGCTGAGCTGCGTGATTCCTGTCGGCTCATCTGCTTGACAATTGCCAGCTGAGCTGCGTGATTCCTGCCTGGTCACGTGCTTGATTATTGCCAGTTGAGCAGCATGATTCGTCACTGCTGAGCTCCATGCTTATTGCCTGCTGATTGCGTGGTTCGTGTCTGCTCAGCTCTTTGAGTATTGCCTCCTGAGGTCCCTGTTCAGTCGCCACCTGCCGGGGACCAGCCCCAACTGATCCAGGGTATTCGAAGGAGAGATGGCCTAGGCGACTATTTATATGCTAATCAGAGATGTCAAGAATAATAGTATGAGGAGAGCTCAGTAGGAAAATTCGGTGGAGAAAAGAGACTGAGTAGCTTGGTTTACGCGGAAGACCAATCAAACTTCAAGACAAGAAGTTTGCACCACTTACGTAGGCCGCAGGCGCCCTCTCGAATAGCGAAAGGTGCCTCACCCTAGACACCTTCTCGAGTGGGCCTTAGCAGCCCAGGCATAATTAGTAAGCGTGGTGGGTTCCGCGCTCCAGATGGAGACTCAGCTGGAAGTTAAAGGAAAGAATGACAAGGAACTTTATGAATTGGAGCTGCAAGTTAACTCTTTGACAGAGAGAGCGAGATGGTGGTGGGGGACAACCCCCAGTGAAATCAGAGGTGAGAGCACAAAGCAATACAGTAGGCAGGCTCCGGTTTTTTTTGGGGTGGTGATGCTCGAGAACATCCGGGTGGACTCCTGAGGCTCGATCCTGCATTTGCGTATGCCGAGCCTCCTTCCTCATGACCTTTGTCCAGAGTGGAATGCCTCCCCGGCTCCCGGCACATGATCAGTGCATGCTCAGTCACGATATCAGTGCCTGCTCAGCCACGTGATCACTGACGGCACAGTCACGTGATCAGCGCCTCTCAGTCACGTGATCACCATATGATAAACACGTGATCAGTGAACGACCAGCCACGTGATCACTGCATGCGCCGTCAGGTGGTCAGTTCCTGATCAGCCACCTGATCAGTGCGTGCACACTCCCCTGATCAGCGCCTGTCAGTCACTGATCACTGCCTGATAAACAGGTGATCAGTGCCCGAACAGCCACGTCATCAGTGCATGCGCAGTCACGTGATCAGTGCATGATAGCCACGTGATCAGTGCGTGCACAGTCCCATGATCAGCGCCTGTCAGTCACTGATCATTGCCTGATAAACACGTGATCAGTGCATGATGAGCCATGTGATCAGTGCCCGATCAGCCACGTCATAAGTGCATGCGCGGTCACGTCATCAGTGCATGATAGCCACGTGATCAGTGCATGCTCAGTCACGTGATCAGGACTTGATCAGCCACGTGTTCAGTGCCTGCAGAGTCACGTGATCGGGGCCTGCTGAGCTGCGTGATTCCTGCCGGCTCATCTGCATGACAATTGCCAGCTGAGCTGCGTGATTCCTGTCGGCTCATCTGCTTGACAATTGCCAGCTGAGCTGCGTGATTCCTGCCTGGTCACGTGCTTGATTATTGCCAGTTGAGCAGCATGATACGTCACTGCTGAGCTCCATGCTTATTGCCTGCTGATTGCGTGGTTCGTGTCTGCTCAGCTCTTTGAGTATTGCCTCCTGAGGTCCCTGTTCAGTCGCCACCTGCCGGGGACCAGCCCCAACTGATCCAGGGTATTCGAAGGAGAGATGGCCTAGGCGACTATTTATATGCTAATCAGAGATGTCAAGAATAATAGTATGAGGAGAGCTCAGTAGGAAAATTCGGTGGAGAAAAGAGACTGAGTAGCTTGGTTTACGCGGAAGACCAATCAAACTTCAAGACAAGAAGTTTGCACCACTTACGTAGGCCGCAGGCGCCCTCTCGAATAGCGAAAGGTGCCTCACCCTAGACACCTTCTCGAGTGGGTCTTAGCAGCCCAGGCATAATTAGTAAGCGTGGTGGGTTCCGCGCTCCAGATGGAGACTCAGCTGGAAGTTAAAGGGAAGAATGACAAGGAACTTTATGAATTGGAGCTGTAAGTTAACTCTTTGACAGAGAGAGCGAGATGGTGGTGGGGGACAGCCCCCAGTGAAATCAGAGGTGAGAGCACAAAGCAATACAGTAGGCAGACTCCGGTTTTTTTTTGGGGGGGAGATGCTCGAGAACATCCGGGTGGACTCCTGAGGCTCGATCCCGCATTTGCGTATGCCGAGCCTCCTTCCTCATGACCTTTGTCCAGAGTGGAATGCCTCCCCGGCTCCCGGCACATGATCAGTGCATGCTCAGTCACGATATCAGTGCCTGCTCAGCCACGTGATCACTGACGGCACAGTCACGTGATCAGCGCCTCTCAGTCACGTGATCACCGTATGATAAACACGTGATCAGTGAACGACCAGCCACGTGATCACTGCATGCGCGGTCAGGTGGTCAGTTCCTGATCAGCCACCTGATCAGTGCGTGCACAGTCCCCTGATCAGCGCCTGTCAGTCACTGATCACTGCCTGATAAACACGTGATCAGTGCCCGAACAGCCACGTCATCAGTGCATGCGCAGTCACGTGATCAGTGCATGATAGCCACGTGATCAGTGCGTGCACAGTCCCATGATCAGCGCCTGTCAGTCACTGATCATTGCCTGATAAACACGTGATCAGTGCATGATGAGCCATGTGATCAGTGCCCGATCAGCCACGTCATCAGTGCATGATAGCCACGTGATCAGTGCATGATCAGCCACGTGATCAGTGCATGATCAGCCACGTGATCAGTGCCTGCAGACTCACGTGATCAGGGCCTGCTGAGCTGCGTGATTCCTGCCGGCTCATCTGCATGACAATTGCCAGCTGAGCTTCGTGATTCCTGCCGGCTCATCTGCATGACAATTGCCAGCTGAGCTGCGTGATTCCTGTCGGCTCATCTGCTTGACAATTGCCAGCTGAGCTGCGTGATTCCTGCCTGGTCACGTGCTTGATTATTGCCAGTTGAGCAGCATGATTCGTCACTGCTGAGCTCCATGCTTATTGCCTGCTGATTGCGTGGTTCGTGTCTGCTCAGCTCTTTGAGTATTGCCTCCTGAGGTCCCTGTTCGGTCGCCACCTGCCGGGGACCAGCCCCAACTGATCCAGGGTATTCGAAGGAGAGATGGCCTAGGCGACTATTTATATGCTAATCAGAGATGTCAAGAATAATAGTATGAGGAGAGCTCAGTAGGAAAATTCGGTGGAGAAAAGAGACTGAGTAGCTTGGTTTACGCGGAAGACCAATCAAACTTCAAGACAAGAAGTTTGCACCACTTACGTAGGCCGCAGGCGCCCTCTCGAATAGCGAAAGGTGCCTCACCCTAGACACCTTCTCGAGTGGGTCTTAGCAGCCCAGGCATAATTAGTAAGCGTGGTGGGTTCCGCGCTCCAGATGGAGACTCAGCTGGAAGTTAAAGGGAAGAATGACAAGGAACTTTATGAATTGGAGCTGTAAGTTAACTCTTTGACAGAGAGAGCGAGATGGTGGTGGGGGACAGCCCCCAGTGAAATCAGAGGTGAGAGCACAAAGCAATACAGTAGGCAGACTCCGGTTTTTTTGGGGGGAGATGCTCGAGAATATCCGGGTGGACTCCTGAGGCTCGATCCCGCATTTGCGTATGCCGAGCCTCCTTCCTCATGACCTTTGTCCAGAGTGGAATGCCTCCCCGGCTCCCGGCACATGATCAGTGCATGCTCAGTCACGATATCAGTGCCTGCTCAGCCACGTGATCACTGACGGCACAGTCACGTGATCAGCGCCTCTCAGTCACGTGATCACCGTATGATAAACACGTGATCAGTGAACGACCAGCCACGTGATCACTGCATGCGCGGTCAGGTGGTCAGTTCCTGATCAGCCACCTGATCAGTGCGTGCACAGTCCCCTGATCAGCGCCTGTCAGTCACTGATCACTGCCTGATAAACACGTGATCAGTGCCCGAACAGCCACGTCATCAGTGCATGCGCAGTCACGTGATCAGTGCATGATAGCCACGTGATCAGTGCGTGCACAGTCCCATGATCAGCGCCTGTCAGTCACTGATCATTGCCTGATAAACACGTGATCAGTGCATGATGAGCCATGTGATCAGTGCCCGATCAGCCACGTCATCAGTGCATGCGCAGTCACGTCATCAGTGCATGATAGCCACGTGATCAGTGCATGCTCAGTCACGTGATCTGGACTTGATCAGCCACGTGATCAGTGCCTGCAGAGTCACGTGATCAGGGCCTGCTGAGCTGCGTGATTCCTGCCGGCTCATCTGCATGACAATTGCCAGCTGAGCTGCGTGATTCCTGTCGGCTCATCTGCTTGACAATTGCCAGCTGAGCTGCGTGATTCCTGCCTGGTCACGTGCTTGATTATTGCCAGTTGAGCAGCATGATTCGTCACTGCTGAGCTCCATGCTTATTGCCTGCTGATTGCGTGGTTCGTGTCTGCTCAGCTCTTTGAGTATTGCCTCCTGAGGTCCCTGTTCGGTCGCCACCTGCCGGGGACCAGCCCCAACTGATCCAGGGTATTCGAAGGAGAGATGGCCTAGGCGACTATTTATATGCTAATCAGAGATGTCAAGAATAATAGTATGAGGAGAGCTCAGTAGGAAAATTCGGTGGAGAAAAGAGACTGAGTAGCTTGGTTTACGCGGAAGACCAATCAAACTTCAAGACAAGAAGTTTGCACCACTTACGTAGGCCGCAGGCGCCCTCTCGAATAGCGAAAGGTGCCTCACCCTAGACACCTTCTCGAGTGGGTCTTAGCAGCCCAGGCATAATTAGTAAGCGTGGTGGGTTCCGCGCTCCAGATGGAGACTCAGCTGGAAGTTAAAGGGAAGAATGACAAGGAACTTTATGAATTGGAGCTGTAAGTTAACTCTTTGACAGAGAGAGCGAGATGGTGGTGGGGGACAGCCCCCAGTGAAATCAGAGGTGAGAGCACAAAGCAATACAGTAGGCAGACTCCGGTTTTTTTGGGGGGAGATGCTCGAGAATATCCGGGTGGACTCCTGAGGCTCGATCCCGCATTTGCGTATGCCGAGCCTCCTTCCTCATGACCTTTGTCCAGAGTGGAATGCCTCCCCGGCTCCCGGCACATGATCAGTGCATGCTCAGTCACGATATCAGTGCCTGCTCAGCCACGTGATCACTGACGGCACAGTCACGTGATCAGCGCCTCTCAGTCACGTGATCACCGTATGATAAACACGTGATCAGTGAACGACCAGCCACGTGATCACTGCATGCGCGGTCAGGTGGTCAGTTCCTGATCAGCCACCTGATCAGTGCGTGCACAGTCCCCTGATCAGCGCCTGTCAGTCACTGATCACTGCCTGATAAACACGTGATCAGTGCCCGAACAGCCACGTCATCAGTGCATGCGCAGTCACGTGATCAGTGCATGATAGCCACGTGATCAGTGCGTGCACAGTCCCATGATCAGCGCCTGTCAGTCACTGATCATTGCCTGATAAACACGTGATCAGTGCATGATGAGCCATGTGATCAGTGCCCGATCAGCCACGTCATCAGTGCATGCGCAGTCACGTCATCAGTGCATGATAGCCACGTGATCAGTGCATGCTCAGTCACGTGATCTGGACTTGATCAGCCACGTGATCAGTGCCTGCAGAGTCACGTGATCAGGGCCTGCTGAGCTGCGTGATTCCTGCCGGCTCATCTGCATGACAATTGCCAGCTGAGCTGCGTGATTCCTGTCGGCTCATCTGCTTGACAATTGCCAGCTGAGCTGCGTGATTCCTGCCTGGTCACGTGCTTGATTATTGCCAGTTGAGCAGCATGATTCGTCACTGCTGAGCTCCATGCTTATTGCCTGCTGATTGCGTGGTTCGTGTCTGCTCAGCTCTTTGAGTATTGCCTCCTGAGGTCCCTGTTCGGTCGCCACCTGCCGGGGACCAGCCCCAACTGATCCAGGGTATTCGAAGGAGAGATGGCCTAGGCGACTATTTATATGCTAATCAGAGATGTCAAGAATAATAGTATGAGGAGAGCTCAGTAGGAAAATTCGGTGGAGAAAAGAGACTGAGTAGCTTGGTTTACGCGGAAGACCAATCAAACTTCAAGACAAGAAGTTTGCACCACTTACGTAGGCCGCAGGCGCCCTCTCGAATAGCGAAAGGTGCCTCACCCTAGACACCTTCTCGAGTGGGTCTTAGCAGCCCAGGCATAATTAGTAAGCGTGGTGGGTTCCGCGCTCCAGATGGAGACTCAGCTGGAAGTTAAAGGGAAGAATGACAAGGAACTTTATGAATTGGAGCTGTAAGTTAACTCTTTGACAGAGAGAGCGAGATGGTGGTGGGGGACAGCCCCCAGTGAAATCAGAGGTGAGAGCACAAAGCAATACAGTAGGCAGACTCCGGTTTTTTTGGGGGGAGATGCTCGAGAATATCCGGGTGGACTCCTGAGGCTCGATCCCGCATTTGCGTATGCCGAGCCTCCTTCCTCATGACCTTTGTCCAGAGTGGAATGCCTCCCCGGCTCCCGGCACATGATCAGTGCATGCTCAGTCACGATATCAGTGCCTGCTCAGCCACGTGATCACTGACGGCACAGTCACGTGATCAGCGCCTCTCAGTCACGTGATCACCGTATGATAAACACGTGATCAGTGAACGACCAGCCACGTGATCACTGCATGCGCGGTCAGGTGGTCAGTTCCTGATCAGCCACCTGATCAGTGCGTGCACAGTCCCCTGATCAGCGCCTGTCAGTCACTGATCACTGCCTGATAAACACGTGATCAGTGCCCGAACAGCCACGTCATCAGTGCATGCGCAGTCACGTGATCAGTGCATGATAGCCACGTGATCAGTGCGTGCACAGTCCCATGATCAGCGCCTGTCAGTCACTGATCATTGCCTGATAAACACGTGATCAGTGCATGATGAGCCATGTGATCAGTGCCCGATCAGCCACGTCATCAGTGCATGCGCAGTCACGTCATCAGTGCATGATAGCCACGTGATCAGTGCATGCTCAGTCACGTGATCTGGACTTGATCAGCCACGTGATCAGTGCCTGCAGAGTCACGTGATCAGGGCCTGCTGAGCTGCGTGATTCCTGCCGGCTCATCTGCATGACAATTGCCAGCTGAGCTGCGTGATTCCTGTCGGCTCATCTGCTTGACAATTGCCAGCTGAGCTGCGTGATTCCTGCCTGGTCACGTGCTTGATTATTGCCAGTTGAGCAGCATGATTCGTCACTGCTGAGCTCCATGCTTATTGCCTGCTGATTGCGTGGTTCGTGTCTGCTCAGCTCTTTGAGTATTGCCTCCTGAGGTCCCTGTTCGGTCGCCACCTGCCGGGGACCAGCCCCAACTGATCCAGGGTATTCGAAGGAGAGATGGCCTAGGCGACTATTTATATGCTAATCAGAGATGTCAAGAATAATAGTATGAGGAGAGCTCAGTAGGAAAATTCGGTGGAGAAAAGAGACTGAGTAGCTTGGTTTACGCGGAAGACCAATCAAACTTCAAGACAAGAAGTTTGCACCACTTACGTAGGCCGCAGGCGCCCTCTCGAATAGCGAAAGGTGCCTCACCCTAGACACCTTCTCGAGTGGGTCTTAGCAGCCCAGGCATAATTAGTAAGCGTGGTGGGTTCCGCGCTCCAGATGGAGACTCAGCTGGAAGTTAAAGGGAAGAATGACAAGGAACTTTATGAATTGGAGCTGTAAGTTAACTCTTTGACAGAGAGAGCGAGATGGTGGTGGGGGACAGCCCCCAGTGAAATCAGAGGTGAGAGCACAAAGCAATACAGTAGGCAGACTCCGGTTTTTTTGGGGGGAGATGCTCGAGAATATCCGGGTGGACTCCTGAGGCTCGATCCCGCATTTGCGTATGCCGAGCCTCCTTCCTCATGACCTTTGTCCAGAGTGGAATGCCTCCCCGGCTCCCGGCACATGATCAGTGCATGCTCAGTCACGATATCAGTGCCTGCTCAGCCACGTGATCACTGACGGCACAGTCACGTGATCAGCGCCTCTCAGTCACGTGATCACCGTATGATAAACACGTGATCAGTGAACGACCAGCCACGTGATCACTGCATGCGCGGTCAGGTGGTCAGTTCCTGATCAGCCACCTGATCAGTGCGTGCACAGTCCCCTGATCAGCGCCTGTCAGTCACTGATCACTGCCTGATAAACACGTGATCAGTGCCCGAACAGCCACGTCATCAGTGCA
Source organism: Bos javanicus (assembly GCF_032452875.1). Lineage (NCBI taxonomy): Eukaryota > Metazoa > Chordata > Mammalia > Artiodactyla > Bovidae > Bos > Bos javanicus. The sequence goes on from NW_026893618.1 coordinate 1,039,585, forward strand.
TGCGCAGTCACGTGATCAGTGCATGATAGCCACGTGATCAGTGCGTGCACAGTCCCATGATCAGCGCCTGTCAGTCACTGATCATTGCCTGATAAACACGTGATCAGTGCATGATGAGCCATGTGATCAGTGCCCGATCAGCCACGTCATCAGTGCATGCGCAGTCACGTCATCAGTGCATGATAGCCACGTGATCAGTGCATGCTCAGTCACGTGATCTGGACTTGATCAGCCACGTGATCAGTGCCTGCAGAGTCACGTGATCAGGGCCTGCTGAGCTGCGTGATTCCTGCCGGCTCATCTGCATGACAATTGCCAGCTGAGCTGCGTGATTCCTGTCGGCTCATCTGCTTGACAATTGCCAGCTGAGCTGCGTGATTCCTGCCTGGTCACGTGCTTGATTATTGCCAGTTGAGCAGCATGATTCGTCACTGCTGAGCTCCATGCTTATTGCCTGCTGATTGCGTGGTTCGTGTCTGCTCAGCTCTTTGAGTATTGCCTCCTGAGGTCCCTGTTCGGTCGCCACCTGCCGGGGACCAGCCCCAACTGATCCAGGGTATTCGAAGGAGAGATGGCCTAGGCGACTATTTATATGCTAATCAGAGATGTCAAGAATAATAGTATGAGGAGAGCTCAGTAGGAAAATTCGGTGGAGAAAAGAGACTGAGTAGCTTGGTTTACGCGGAAGACCAATCAAACTTCAAGACAAGAAGTTTGCACCACTTACGTAGGCCGCAGGCGCCCTCTCGAATAGCGAAAGGTGCCTCACCCTAGACACCTTCTCGAGTGGGTCTTAGCAGCCCAGGCATAATTAGTAAGCGTGGTGGGTTCCGCGCTCCAGATGGAGACTCAGCTGGAAGTTAAAGGGAAGAATGACAAGGAACTTTATGAATTGGAGCTGTAAGTTAACTCTTTGACAGAGAGAGCGAGATGGTGGTGGGGGACAGCCCCCAGTGAAATCAGAGGTGAGAGCACAAAGCAATACAGTAGGCAGACTCCGGTTTTTTTGGGGGGAGATGCTCGAGAATATCCGGGTGGACTCCTGAGGCTCGATCCCGCATTTGCGTATGCCGAGCCTCCTTCCTCATGACCTTTGTCCAGAGTGGAATGCCTCCCCGGCTCCCGGCACATGATCAGTGCATGCTCAGTCACGATATCAGTGCCTGCTCAGCCACGTGATCACTGACGGCACAGTCACGTGATCAGCGCCTCTCAGTCACGTGATCACCGTATGATAAACACGTGATCAGTGAACGACCAGCCACGTGATCACTGCATGCGCGGTCAGGTGGTCAGTTCCTGATCAGCCACCTGATCAGTGCGTGCACAGTCCCCTGATCAGCGCCTGTCAGTCACTGATCACTGCCTGATAAACACGTGATCAGTGCCCGAACAGCCACGTCATCAGTGCATGCGCAGTCACGTGATCAGTGCATGATAGCCACGTGATCAGTGCGTGCACAGTCCCATGATCAGCGCCTGTCAGTCACTGATCATTGCCTGATAAACACGTGATCAGTGCATGATGAGCCATGTGATCAGTGCCCGATCAGCCACGTCATCAGTGCATGATAGCCACGTGATCAGTGCATGCTCAGTCACGTGATCTGGACTTGATCAGCCACGTGATCAGTGCCTGCAGAGTCACGTGATCAGGGCCTGCTGAGCTGCGTGATTCCTGCCGGCTCATCTGCATGACAATTGCCAGCTGAGCTGCGTGATTCCTGTCGGCTCATCTGCTTGACAATTGCCAGCTGAGCTGCGTGATTCCTGCCTGGTCACGTGCTTGATTATTGCCAGTTGAGCAGCATGATTCGTCACTGCTGAGCTCCATGCTTATTGCCTGCTGATTGCGTGGTTCGTGTCTGCTCAGCTCTTTGAGTATTGCCTCCTGAGGTCCCTGTTCGGTCGCCACCTGCCGGGGACCAGCCCCAACTGATCCAGGGTATTCGAAGGAGAGATGGCCTAGGCGACTATTTATATGCTAATCAGAGATGTCAAGAATAATAGTATGAGGAGAGCTCAGTAGGAAAATTCGGTGGAGAAAAGAGACTGAGTAGCTTGGTTTACGCGGAAGACCAATCAAACTTCAAGACAAGAAGTTTGCACCACTTACGTAGGCCGCAGGCGCCCTCTCGAATAGCGAAAGGTGCCTCACCCTAGACACCTTCTCGAGTGGGTCTTAGCAGCCCAGGCATAATTAGTAAGCGTGGTGGGTTCCGCGCTCCAGATGGAGACTCAGCTGGAAGTTAAAGGGAAGAATGACAAGGAACTTTATGAATTGGAGCTGTAAGTTAACTCTTTGACAGAGAGAGCGAGATGGTGGTGGGGGACAGCCCCCAGTGAAATCAGAGGTGAGAGCACAAAGCAATACAGTAGGCAGACTCCGGTTTTTTTGGGGGAGATGCTCGAGAATATCCGGGTGGACTCCTGAGGCTCGATCCCGCATTTGCGTATGCCGAGCCTCCTTCCTCATGACCTTTGTCCAGAGTGGAATGCCTCCCCGGCTCCCGGCACATGATCAGTGCATGCTCAGTCACGATATCAGTGCCTGCTCAGCCACGTGATCACTGACGGCACAGTCACGTGATCAGCGCCTCTCAGTCACGTGATCACCGTATGATAAACACGTGATCAGTGAACGACCAGCCACGTGATCACTGCATGCGCGGTCAGGTGGTCAGTTCCTGATCAGCCACCTGATCAGTGCGTGCACAGTCCCCTGATCAGCGCCTGTCAGTCACTGATCACTGCCTGATAAACACGTGATCAGTGCCCGAACAGCCACGTCATCAGTGCATGCGCAGTCACGTGATCAGTGCATGATAGCCACGTGATCAGTGCGTGCACAGTCCCATGATCAGCGCCTGTCAGTCACTGATCATTGCCTGATAAACACGTGATCAGTGCATGATGAGCCATGTGATCAGTGCCCGATCAGCCACGTCATCAGTGCATGCGCAGTCACGTCATCAGTGCATGATAGCCACGTGATCAGTGCATGCTCAGTCACGTGATCTGGACTTGATCAGCCACGTGATCAGTGCCTGCAGAGTCACGTGATCAGGGCCTGCTGAGCTGCGTGATTCCTGCCGGCTCATCTGCATGACAATTGCCAGCTGAGCTGCGTGATTCCTGTCGGCTCATCTGCTTGACAATTGCCAGCTGAGCTGCGTGATTCCTGCCTGGTCACGTGCTTGATTATTGCCAGTTGAGCAGCATGATTCGTCACTGCTGAGCTCCATGCTTATTGCCTGCTGATTGCGTGGTTCGTGTCTGCTCAGCTCTTTGAGTATTGCCTCCTGAGGTCCCTGTTCGGTCGCCACCTGCCGGGGACCAGCCCCAACTGATCCAGGGTATTCGAAGGAGAGATGGCCTAGGCGACTATTTATATGCTAATCAGAGATGTCAAGAATAATAGTATGAGGAGAGCTCAGTAGGAAAATTCGGTGGAGAAAAGAGACTGAGTAGCTTGGTTTACGCGGAAGACCAATCAAACTTCAAGACAAGAAGTTTGCACCACTTACGTAGGCCGCAGGCGCCCTCTCGAATAGCGAAAGGTGCCTCACCCTAGACACCTTCTCGAGTGGGTCTTAGCAGCCCAGGCATAATTAGTAAGCGTGGTGGGTTCCGCGCTCCAGATGGAGACTCAGCTGGAAGTTAAAGGGAAGAATGACAAGGAACTTTATGAATTGGAGCTGTAAGTTAACTCTTTGACAGAGAGAGCGAGATGGTGGTGGGGGACAGCCCCCAGTGAAATCAGAGGTGAGAGCACAAAGCAATACAGTAGGCAGACTCCGGTTTTTTTGGGGGAGATGCTCGAGAATATCCGGGTGGACTCCTGAGGCTCGATCCCGCATTTGCGTATGCCGAGCCTCCTTCCTCATGACCTTTGTCCAGAGTGGAATGCCTCCCCGGCTCCCGGCACATGATCAGTGCATGCTCAGTCACGATATCAGTGCCTGCTCAGCCACGTGATCACTGACGGCACAGTCACGTGATCAGCGCCTCTCAGTCACGTGATCACCGTATGATAAACACGTGATCAGTGAACGACCAGCCACGTGATCACTGCATGCGCGGTCAGGTGGTCAGTTCCTGATCAGCCACCTGATCAGTGCGTGCACAGTCCCCTGATCAGCGCCTGTCAGTCACTGATCACTGCCTGATAAACACGTGATCAGTGCCCGAACAGCCACGTCATCAGTGCATGCGCAGTCACGTGATCAGTGCATGATAGCCACGTGATCAGTGCGTGCACAGTCCCATGATCAGCGCCTGTCAGTCACTGATCATTGCCTGATAAACACGTGATCAGTGCATGATGAGCCATGTGATCAGTGCCCGATCAGCCACGTCATCAGTGCATGATAGCCACGTGATCAGTGCATGCTCAGTCACGTGATCTGGACTTGATCAGCCACGTGATCAGTGCCTGCAGAGTCACGTGATCAGGGCCTGCTGAGCTGCGTGATTCCTGCCGGCTCATCTGCATGACAATTGCCAGCTGAGCTGCGTGATTCCTGTCGGCTCATCTGCTTGACAATTGCCAGCTGAGCTGCGTGATTCCTGCCTGGTCACGTGCTTGATTATTGCCAGTTGAGCAGCATGATTCGTCACTGCTGAGCTCCATGCTTATTGCCTGCTGATTGCGTGGTTCGTGTCTGCTCAGCTCTTTGAGTATTGCCTCCTGAGGTCCCTGTTCGGTCGCCACCTGCCGGGGACCAGCCCCAACTGATCCAGGGTATTCGAAGGAGAGATGGCCTAGGCGACTATTTATATGCTAATCAGAGATGTCAAGAATAATAGTATGAGGAGAGCTCAGTAGGAAAATTCGGTGGAGAAAAGAGACTGAGTAGCTTGGTTTACGCGGAAGACCAATCAAACTTCAAGACAAGAAGTTTGCACCACTTACGTAGGCCGCAGGCGCCCTCTCGAATAGCGAAAGGTGCCTCACCCTAGACACCTTCTCGAGTGGGTCTTAGCAGCCCAGGCATAATTAGTAAGCGTGGTGGGTTCCGCGCTCCAGATGGAGACTCAGCTGGAAGTTAAAGGGAAGAATGACAAGGAACTTTATGAATTGGAGCTGTAAGTTAACTCTTTGACAGAGAGAGCGAGATGGTGGTGGGGGACAGCCCCCAGTGAAATCAGAGGTGAGAGCACAAAGCAATACAGTAGGCAGACTCCGGTTTTTTTGGGGGAGATGCTCGAGAATATCCGGGTGGACTCCTGAGGCTCGATCCCGCATTTGCGTATGCCGAGCCTCCTTCCTCATGACCTTTGTCCAGAGTGGAATGCCTCCCCGGCTCCCGGCACATGATCAGTGCATGCTCAGTCACGATATCAGTGCCTGCTCAGCCACGTGATCACTGACGGCACAGTCACGTGATCAGCGCCTCTCAGTCACGTGATCACCGTATGATAAACACGTGATCAGTGAACGACCAGCCACGTGATCACTGCATGCGCGGTCAGGTGGTCAGTTCCTGATCAGCCACCTGATCAGTGCGTGCACAGTCCCCTGATCAGCGCCTGTCAGTCACTGATCACTGCCTGATAAACACGTGATCAGTGCCCGAACAGCCACGTCATCAGTGCATGCGCAGTCACGTGATCAGTGCATGATAGCCACGTGATCAGTGCGTGCACAGTCCCATGATCAGCGCCTGTCAGTCACTGATCATTGCCTGATAAACACGTGATCAGTGCATGATGAGCCATGTGATCAGTGCCCGATCAGCCACGTCATCAGTGCATGCGCAGTCACGTCATCAGTGCATGATAGCCACGTGATCAGTGCATGCTCAGTCACGTGATCTGGACTTGATCAGCCACGTGATCAGTGCCTGCAGAGTCACGTGATCAGGGCCTGCTGAGCTGCGTGATTCCTGCCGGCTCATCTGCATGACAATTGCCAGCTGAGCTGCGTGATTCCTGTCGGCTCATCTGCTTGACAATTGCCAGCTGAGCTGCGTGATTCCTGCCTGGTCACGTGCTTGATTATTGCCAGTTGAGCAGCATGATTCGTCACTGCTGAGCTCCATGCTTATTGCCTGCTGATTGCGTGGTTCGTGTCTGCTCAGCTCTTTGAGTATTGCCTCCTGAGGTCCCTGTTCGGTCGCCACCTGCCGGGGACCAGCCCCAACTGATCCAGGGTATTCGAAGGAGAGATGGCCTAGGCGACTATTTATATGCTAATCAGAGATGTCAAGAATAATAGTATGAGGAGAGCTCAGTAGGAAAATTCGGTGGAGAAAAGAGACTGAGTAGCTTGGTTTACGCGGAAGACCAATCAAACTTCAAGACAAGAAGTTTGCACCACTTACGTAGGCCGCAGGCGCCCTCTCGAATAGCGAAAGGTGCCTCACCCTAGACACCTTCTCGAGTGGGTCTTAGCAGCCCAGGCATAATTAGTAAGCGTGGTGGGTTCCGCGCTCCAGATGGAGACTCAGCTGGAAGTTAAAGGGAAGAATGACAAGGAACTTTATGAATTGGAGCTGTAAGTTAACTCTTTGACAGAGAGAGCGAGATGGTGGTGGGGGACAGCCCCCAGTGAAATCAGAGGTGAGAGCACAAAGCAATACAGTAGGCAGACTCCGGTTTTTTTGGGGGGAGATGCTCGAGAATATCCGGGTGGACTCCTGAGGCTCGATCCCGCATTTGCGTATGCCGAGCCTCCTTCCTCATGACCTTTGTCCAGAGTGGAATGCCTCCCCGGCTCCCGGCACATGATCAGTGCATGCTCAGTCACGATATCAGTGCCTGCTCAGCCACGTGATCACTGACGGCACAGTCACGTGATCAGCGCCTCTCAGTCACGTGATCACCGTATGATAAACACGTGATCAGTGAACGACCAGCCACGTGATCACTGCATGCGCGGTCAGGTGGTCAGTTCCTGATCAGCCACCTGATCAGTGCGTGCACAGTCCCCTGATCAGCGCCTGTCAGTCACTGATCACTGCCTGATAAACACGTGATCAGTGCCCGAACAGCCACGTCATCAGTGCATGCGCAGTCACGTGATCAGTGCATGATAGCCACGTGATCAGTGCGTGCACAGTCCCATGATCAGCGCCTGTCAGTCACTGATCATTGCCTGATAAACACGTGATCAGTGCATGATGAGCCATGTGATCAGTGCCCGATCAGCCACGTCATCAGTGCATGCGCAGTCACGTCATCAGTGCATGATAGCCACGTGATCAGTGCATGCTCAGTCACGTGATCTGGACTTGATCAGCCACGTGATCAGTGCCTGCAGAGTCACGTGATCAGGGCCTGCTGAGCTGCGTGATTCCTGCCGGCTCATCTGCATGACAATTGCCAGCTGAGCTGCGTGATTCCTGCCTGGTCACGTGCTTGATTATTGCCAGTTGAGCAGCATGATTCGTCACTGCTGAGCTCCATGCTTATTGCCTGCTGATTGCGTGGTTCGTGTCTGCTCAGCTCTTTGAGTATTGCCTCCTGAGGTCCCTGTTCGGTCGCCACCTGCCGGGGACCAGCCCCAACTGATCCAGGGTATTCGAAGGAGAGATGGCCTAGGCGACTATTTATATGCTAATCAGAGATGTCAAGAATAATAGTATGAGGAGAGCTCAGTAGGAAAATTCGGTGGAGAAAAGAGACTGAGTAGCTTGGTTTACGCGGAAGACCAATCAAACTTCAAGACAAGAAGTTTGCACCACTTACGTAGGCCGCAGGCGCCCTCTCGAATAGCGAAAGGTGCCTCACCCTAGACACCTTCTCGAGTGGGTCTTAGCAGCCCAGGCATAATTAGTAAGCGTGGTGGGTTCCGCGCTCCAGATGGAGACTCAGCTGGAAGTTAAAGGGAAGAATGACAAGGAACTTTATGAATTGGAGCTGTAAGTTAACTCTTTGACAGAGAGAGCGAGATGGTGGACAGCCCCCAGTGAAATCAGAGGTGAGAGCACAAAGCAATACAGTAGGCAGACTCCGGTTTTTTTGGGGGGAGATGCTCGAGAATATCCGGGTGGACTCCTGAGGCTCGATCCCGCATTTGCGTATGCCGAGCCTCCTTCCTCATGACCTTTGTCCAGAGTGGAATGCCTCCCCGGCTCCCGGCACATGATCAGTGCATGCTCAGTCACGATATCAGTGCCTGCTCAGCCACGTGATCACTGACGGCACAGTCACGTGATCAGCGCCTCTCAGTCACGTGATCACCGTATGATAAACACGTGATCAGTGAACGACCAGCCACGTGATCACTGCATGCGCGGTCAGGTGGTCAGTTCCTGATCAGCCACCTGATCAGTGCGTGCACAGTCCCCTGATCAGCGCCTGTCAGTCACTGATCACTGCCTGATAAACACGTGATCAGTGCCCGAACAGCCACGTCATCAGTGCATGCGCAGTCACGTGATCAGTGCATGATAGCCACGTGATCAGTGCGTGCACAGTCCCATGATCAGCGCCTGTCAGTCACTGATCATTGCCTGATAAACACGTGATCAGTGCATGATGAGCCATGTGATCAGTGCCCGATCAGCCACGTCATCAGTGCATGCGCAGTCACGTCATCAGTGCATGATAGCCACGTGATCAGTGCATGCTCAGTCACGTGATCTGGACTTGATCAGCCACGTGATCAGTGCCTGCAGAGTCACGTGATCAGGGCCTGCTGAGCTGCGTGATTCCTGCCGGCTCATCTGCATGACAATTGCCAGCTGAGCTGCGTGATTCCTGTCGGCTCATCTGCTTGACAATTGCCAGCTGAGCTGCGTGATTCCTGCCTGGTCACGTGCTTGATTATTGCCAGTTGAGCAGCATGATTCGTCACTGCTGAGCTCCATGCTTATTGCCTGCTGATTGCGTGGTTCGTGTCTGCTCAGCTCTTTGAGTATTGCCTCCTGAGGTCCCTGTTCGGTCGCCACCTGCCGGGGACCAGCCCCAACTGATCCAGGGTATTCGAAGGAGAGATGGCCTAGGCGACTATTTATATGCTAATCAGAGATGTCAAGAATAATAGTATGAGGAGAGCTCAGTAGGAAAATTCGGTGGAGAAAAGAGACTGAGTAGCTTGGTTTACGCGGAAGACCAATCAAACTTCAAGACAAGAAGTTTGCACCACTTACGTAGGCCGCAGGCGCCCTCTCGAATAGCGAAAGGTGCCTCACCCTAGACACCTTCTCGAGTGGGTCTTAGCAGCCCAGGCATAATTAGTAAGCGTGGTGGGTTCCGCGCTCCAGATGGAGACTCAGCTGGAAGTTAAAGGGAAGAATGACAAGGAACTTTATGAATTGGAGCTGTAAGTTAACTCTTTGACAGAGAGAGCGAGATGGTGGTGGGGGACAGCCCCCAGTGAAATCAGAGGTGAGAGCACAAAGCAATACAGTAGGCAGACTCCGGTTTTTGGGGGGGAGATGCTCGAGAATATCCGGGTGGACTCCTGAGGCTCGATCCCGCATTTGCGTATGCCGAGCCTCCTTCCTCATGACCTTTGTCCAGAGTGGAATGCCTCCCCGGCTCCCGGCACATGATCAGTGCATGCTCAGTCACGATATCAGTGCCTGCTCAGCCACGTGATCACTGACGGCACAGTCACGTGATCAGCGCCTCTCAGTCACGTGATCACCGTATGATAAACACGTGATCAGTGAACGACCAGCCACGTGATCACTGCATGCGCGGTCAGGTGGTCAGTTCCTGATCAGCCACCTGATCAGTGCGTGCACAGTCCCCTGATCAGCGCCTGTCAGTCACTGATCACTGCCTGATAAACACGTGATCAGTGCCCGAACAGCCACGTCATCAGTGCATGCGCAGTCACGTGATCAGTGCATGATAGCCACGTGATCAGTGCGTGCACAGTCCCATGATCAGCGCCTGTCAGTCACTGATCATTGCCTGATAAACACGTGATCAGTGCATGATGAGCCATGTGATCAGTGCCCGATCAGCCACGTCATCAGTGCATGCGCAGTCACGTCATCAGTGCATGATAGCCACGTGATCAGTGCATGCTCAGTCACGTGATCTGGACTTGATCAGCCACGTGATCAGTGCCTGCAGAGTCACGTGATCAGGGCCTGCTGAGCTGCGTGATTCCTGCCGGCTCATCTGCATGACAATTGCCAGCTGAGCTGCGTGATTCCTGCCTGGTCACGTGCTTGATTATTGCCAGTTGAGCAGCATGATTCGTCACTGCTGAGCTCCATGCTTATTGCCTGCTGATTGCGTGGTTCGTGTCTGCTCAGCTCTTTGAGTATTGCCTCCTGAGGTCCCTGTTCGGTCGCCACCTGCCGGGGACCAGCCCCAACTGATCCAGGGTATTCGAAGGAGAGATGGCCTAGGCGACTATTTATATGCTAATCAGAGATGTCAAGAATAATAGTATGAGGAGAGCTCAGTAGGAAAATTCGGTGGAGAAAAGAGACTGAGTAGCTTGGTTTACGCGGAAGACCAATCAAACTTCAAGACAAGAAGTTTGCACCACTTACGTAGGCCGCAGGCGCCCTCTCGAATAGCGAAAGGTGCCTCACCCTAGACACCTTCTCGAGTGGGTCTTAGCAGCCCAGGCATAATTAGTAAGCGTGGTGGGTTCCGCGCTCCAGATGGAGACTCAGCTGGAAGTTAAAGGGAAGAATGACAAGGAACTTTATGAATTGGAGCTGTAAGTTAACTCTTTGACAGAGATGGTGGTGGGGGACAGCCCCCAGTGAAATCAGAGGTGAGAGCACAAAGCAATACAGTAGGCAGACTCCGGTTTTTTTGGGGGGAGATGCTCGAGAATATCCGGGTGGACTCCTGAGGCTCGATCCCGCATTTGCGTATGCCGAGCCTCCTTCCTCATGACCTTTGTCCAGAGTGGAATGCCTCCCCGGCTCCCGGCACATGATCAGTGCATGCTCAGTCACGATATCAGTGCTGCTCAGCCACCGGGATCACCGTATGATAAACACGTGATCAGTGAACGACCAGCCACGTGATCACTGCATGCGCGGTCAGGTGGTCAGTTCCTGATCAGCCACCTGATCAGTGCGTGCACAGTCCCCTGATCAGCGCCTGTCAGTCACTGATCACTGCCTGATAAACACGTGATCAGTGCCCGAACAGCCACGTCATCAGTGCATGCGCAGTCACGTGATCAGTGCATGATAGCCACGTGATCAGTGCGTGCACAGTCCCATGATCAGCGCCTGTCAGTCACTGATCATTGCCTGATAAACACGTGATCAGTGCATGATGAGCCATGTGATCAGTGCCCGATCAGCCACGTGATCAGTGCCTGCTCAGTCACGTGATCTGGACTTGATCAGCCACGTGATCAGTGCCTGCAGAGTCACGTGATCAGGGCCTGCTGAGCTGCGTGATTCCTGCCGGCTCATCTGCATGACAATTGCCAGCTGAGCTGCGTGATTCCTGCCTGGTCACGTGCTTGATTATAGCCAGTTGAGCAGCATGATTCGTCACTGCTGAGCTCCATGCTTATTGCCTGCTGATTGCGTGGCTCGTGTCTGCTCAGCTCTTTGAGTATTGCCTCCTGAGGTCCCTGTTCGGTCGCCACCTGCCGGGGACCAGCCCCAACTGATCCAGGGTATTCGAAGGAGAGATGGCCTAGGCGACTATTTATATGCTAATCAGAGATGTCAAGAATAATAGTATGAGGAGAGCTCAGTAGGAAAATTCGGTGGAGAAAAGAGACTGAGTAGCTTGGTTTACGCGGAAGACCAATCAAACTTCAAGACAAGAAGTTTGCACCACTTACGTAGGCCGCAGGCGCCCTCTCGAATAGCGAAAGGTGCCTCACCCTAGACACCTTCTCGAGTGGGTCTTAGCAGCCCAGGCATAATTAGTAAGCGTGGTGGGTTCCGCGCTCCAGATGGAGACTCATCTGGAAGTTAAAGGGAAGAATGACAAGGAACTTTATGAATTGGAGCTGTAAGTTAACTCTTTGACAGAGAGAGCGAGATGGTGGTGGGGGACAGCCCCCAGTGAAATCAGAGGTGAGAGCACAAAGCAATACAGTAGGCAGACTCCGGTTTTTTGGGGGGGAGATGCTCGAGAATATCCGGGTGGACTCCTGAGGCTCGATCCCGCATTTGCGTATGCCGAGCCTCCTTCCTCATGACCTTTGTCCAGAGTGGAATGCCTCCCCGGCTCCCGGCACATGATCAGTGCATGCTCAGTCACGATATCAGTGCCTGCTCAGCCACGTGATCACTGACGGCACAGTCACGTGATCAGCGCCTCTCAGTCACGTGATCACCGTATGATAAACACGTGATCAGTGAACGACCAGCCACGTGATCACTGCATGCGCGGTCAGGTGGTCAGTTCCTGATCAGCCACCTGATCAGTGCGTGCACAGTCCCCTGATCAGCGCCTGTCAGTCACTGATCACTGCCTGATAAACACGTGATCAGTGCCCGAACAGCCACGTCATCAGTGCATGCGCAGTCACGTGATCAGTGCATGATAGCCACGTGATCAGTGCGTGCACAGTCCCATGATCAGCGCCTGTCAGTCACTGATCATTGCCTGATAAACACGTGATCAGTGCATGATGAGCCATGTGATCAGTGCCCGATCAGCCACGTCATCAGTGCATGCGCAGTCACGTCATCAGTGCATGATAGCCACGTGATCAGTGCATGCTCAGTCACGTGATCTGGACTTGATCAGCCACGTGATCAGTGCCTGCAGAGTCACGTGATCAGGGCCTGCTGAGCTGCGTGATTCCTGCCGGCTCATCTGCATGACAATTGCCAGCTGAGCTGCGTGATTCCTGCCTGGTCACGTGCTTGATTATTGCCAGTTGAGCAGCATGATTCGTCACTGCTGAGCTCCATGCTTATTGCCTGCTGATTGCGTGGTTCGTGTCTGCTCAGCTCTTTGAGTATTGCCTCCCTGAGGTCCCTGTTCGGTCGCCACCTGCCGGGGACCAGCCCCAACTGATCCAGGGTATTCGAAGGAGAGATGGCCTAGGCGACTATTTATATGCTAATCAGAGATGTCAAGAATAATAGTATGAGGAGAGCTCAGTAGGAAAATTCGGTGGAGAAAAGAGACTGAGTAGCTTGGTTTACGCGGAAGACCAATCAAACTTCAAGACAAGAAGTTTGCACCACTTACGTAGGCCGCAGGCGCCCTCTCGAATAGCGAAAGGTGCCTCACCCTAGACACCTTCTCGAGTGGGTCTTAGCAGCCCAGGCATAATTAGTAAGCGTGGTGGGTTCCGCGCTCCAGATGGAGACTCTGCTGGAAGTTAAAGGGAAGAATGACAAAGAACTTTATGAATTGGAGCTGTAAGTTAACTCTTTGACAGAGAGAGCGAGATGGTGGTGGGGGACAGCCCCAGTGAAATCAGAGGTGAGAGCACAAAGCAATACAGTAGGCAGACTCTGGTTTTTTGGGGGGAGATGCTCGAGAATATCCGGGTGGACTCCTGAGGCTCGATCCCGCATTTGCGTATGCCGAGCCTCCTTCCTCATGACCTTTGTCCAGAGTGGAATGCCTCCCCGGCTCCCGGCACATGATCAGTGCATGCTCAGTCACGATATCCCTGCTCAGTGATCACTGATCAGTCACGTGATCAGCGCAGTCACCGTATGATAAACGCGTGATCAGTGAGCGACCAGCCACGTGATCACTGCATGCGCGGTCAGGTGGTCAGTTCCTGATCAGCCACCTGATCAGTGCGTGCACAGTCCCCTGATCAGCGCCTGTCAGTCACTGATCACTGCCTGATAAACACGTGATCAGTGCCCGAACAGCCACGTCATCAGTGCATGCGCAGTCACGTGATCAGTGCATGATAGCCACGTGATCAGTGCGTGCACAGTCCCATGATCAGCGCCTGTCAGTCACTGATCAGTGCCTGATAAACACGTGATCAGTGCATGATGAGCCATGTGATCAGTGCCCGATCAGCCACGTGATCAGAGCATGCTCAGTCACGTGATCTGGACTTGATCAGCCACGTGATCAGTGCCTGCAGAGTCACGTGATCAGGGCCTGCTGAGCTGCGTGATTCCTGCCGGCTCATCTGCATGACAATTGCCAGCTGAGCTGCGTGATTCCTGCCTGGTCACGTGCTTGATTATTGCCAGTTGAGCAGCATGATTCGTCACTGCTGAGCTCCATGCTTATTGCCTGCTGATTGCGTGGTTCGTGTCTGCTCAGCTCTTTGAGTATTGCCTCCTGAGGTCCCTGTTCGGTCGCCAACTGCCGGGGACCAGCCCCAACTGATCCAGGGTATTCGAAGGAGAGATGGCCTAGGCGACTATTTATATGCTAATCAGAGATGTCAAGAATAATAGTATGAGGAGAGCTCAGTAGGAAAATTCGGTGGAGAAAAGAGACTGAGTAGCTTGGTTTACGCGGAAGACCAATCAAACTTCAAGACAAGAAGTTTGCACCACTTACGTGGGCCGCAGGCGCCCTCTCGAATAGCGAAAGGTGCCTCACCCTAGACACCTTCTCGAGTGGGTCTTAGCAGCCCAGGCATAATTAGTAAGCGTGGTGGGTTCCGCGCTCCAGATGGAGACTCAGCTGGAAGTTAAAGGGAAGAATGACAAGGAACTTTATGAATTGGAGCTGTAAGTTAACTCTTTGACAGAGAGAGCGAGATGGTGGTGGGGGACAGCCCCCAGTGAAATCAGAGGTGAGAGCACAAAGCAATACAGTAGGCAGACTCCGGTTTTGGGGGGAGATGCTCGAGAATATCCGGGTGGACTCCTGAGGCTCGATCCCGCATTTGCGTATGCCGAGCCTCCTTCCTCATGACCTTTGTCCAGAGTAGAATGCCTCCCGGCTCCCGGCACATGATCAGTGCATGCTCAGTCACGATATCAGTGCCTGCTCAACCACGTGATCAGTGCATGCTCAGTCACGTGATCAGCGCCTCTCAATCACGTGATCACCGTACGATAAACACGTGATCGGTGAGCGACCAGCCACGTGATCACTGCATGCGCGGTCAGGTGGTCAGTTCCTCATCAGCCACCTGATCAGTGCGTGCACAGTCCCCTGATCAGCGCCTGTCAGTCACTGAGCACTGCCTGATAAACACGTGATCAGTGCCCGAACAACCACGTCATCATTGCATGCGCAGTCACGTGATCAGTGCATGATAGCCACGTGATCAGTGCGTGCACAGTCCCATGATCAGCGCCTGTCAGTCACTGATCATTGCCTGATAAACACGTGATCAGTGCATGATGAGCCATGTGATCAGTGCCCGATCAGCCACGTCATCAGTGCATGCGCAGTCACGTCATCAGTGCATGATAGGCACGTGATCAGTGCATGCTCAATCACGTGATCTGGACTTGATCAGCCACGTGATCAGTGCCTGCAGAGTCACGTGATCAGGGCCTGCTGAGCTGCGTGATTCCTGCCGGCTCATCTGCATGACAATTGCCATCTGAGCTGCGTGATTCCTGTCGGCTCATCTGCATGACAATTGCCAGCTGAGCTGCGTGATTCCTGCCTGGTCACGTGCTTGATTATTGCCAGTTGAGCAGCATGATTCGTCACTGCTGAGCTCCATGCTTATTGCCTGCTGATTGCGTGGTTCGTGTCTGCTCAGCTCTTTGAGTATTGCCTCCTGAGGTCCCTGTTCGGTCGCCACCTGCCGGAGACCAGCCCCAGCTGATCCAGGGTATTCGAAGGAGAGATGGCCTGGGCGACTATTTATATGCTAATCAGAGATGTCAAGAATAATAGTATGAGGAGAGCTCAGTAGGAAAATTCTGGAGAAAAGAGACTGAGTAGCTTGGTTTACGCGGAAGACCAATCAAACTTCAAGACAAGAAGTTTGCACCACTTACGTAGGCCGCAGGCGCCCTCTCGAATAGCGAAAGGTGCCTCACCCTAGACACCTTCTCAGTGGGTCTTAGCAGCCCAGGCATAATTAGTAAGCGTGGTGGGTTCCGCGCTCCAGATGGAGACTCAGCTGGAAGTTAAAGGGAAGAATGACAAGGAACTTTATGAATTGGAGCTATAGTTAACTCTTTGACAGAGAGAGCGAGATGGTGGTGGGGGACAGCCCCCAGTGAAATCAGAGGTGAGAGCACAAAGCAATACAGTAGGCAGACTCTGGTTTTTTTGGGGGGAGATGCTCGAGAATATCCGGGTGGATTCCTGAGGCTAGTCCCGCATTTGCGTATGCCGAGCCTCCTTCCTCATGACCTTTGTCCAGAGTGGAATGCCTCCCCGGCTCCCGGCACATGATCAGTGCATGCTCAGTCACGATATCAGTGCCTGCTCAGCCACGTGATCACTGACGGCACAGTCACGTGATCAGCGCCACTCCGTCCACGTGATCACCGTATGATAAACACGTGATCAGTGAGCGACCAGCCACGTGATCACTGCATT